>NC_142013.1:98712670-99067670 GCF_049901735.1 Notechis scutatus | reverse complement strand
CACCATGAACAGAGATGGTATTCAGCAGGTTCTGGCCAGTTCTGAAGAACTGGTAGTGGAAATTTTGAATAGTTCGGAGAACCGGCAAATACCACCTCTGACTGGCCCCATCCCCATCTATTCTCTGCCTCCTGAGTCCCAGCTGATTGGCTGGGTCTTCTTTTGTTGCCCTGCACAGGAGAACAGAGCTGGAAAGCAGGTTAGTGGGGTGGTGAGGGAATGGGGATTTTTTTTTAGTAACCTTCCCCTAGGAGTTGGGAGGATATGGAGATTTTGCAGTGTCCTTCCCCTGCCATGCCCACCAAGCCACGCCCACCAAGCCATGCCCACTAAGCCACGCCATGCCCACCAAGCCATACCCAGTAGCAATTTTTTTTGAATCCCACCACTGACCTTGAAGCAATATCATTTCCCTATGCCAAGTCCTTGGAAGTACTTGATAAGTAGATAAAAATGCCAAATCCAGTCCAAACATCTGGCTCACTGTGTAACAAACTATAATAATAACAAAAGAAACCAAAGGTAATAGGTACGTTGGGTGCAATCCCAAGTGGAGGACGACTTGAACACCACTGGCATTGATAAATTCATCATCAATTACAAAAGGCAGCTTTACCCTTGAGACATACTGTACCTCTAACACCATGAAACGTCAACATCTGCCTATGCCAGGTCCTTGGGAAGGATTTGATAGGTGGATAAGCATGCCAAGCCCAGTCTGAACATCTGGCTGACTGTGTGATGAACCAATACTGATGAAATGATGGGTAGAGGGTTATCCTTATCAAAAGGATATGATGAATGTTTTTTTACAGTGACTATGATAATGATCATCACTATTGTTGTATGTACACTGAGAACTTATGCACCGGAGACAAATTCCTTGTGTGTCTAATCACACTTGGCCAATAAAGAATTCTAATTCTAAAAGGATAAGAAAGAAGAAGAAATATTGAATCTGTTTTCTAGGAAGGAGGTTTTTGAACCATAGGGGGGGAAAAAACAAAAAATAGAACACAGACCAAAGGAGAAACCAAAAAGGACTCCCTTGCTTTGTATCTTTACTTACCATGCTCCCAGTGGTCAGTGAGATAAAAGGTGCAAAATCCATGCATCTGGAGTGGCATCTTCAGATAAATTGAGAGATTATTAAATAAATATTGTGGCATTCAAGTTTTTCTTATAAGGCAATGAGAGTAGAAGTAGTAGAATGCAGAGGAGAAGAGCTGGTAGGCAAGTGATGATAATGAAGGATAATTCTCTCTTCCATTCAGAACATTTCAATTGCTGGTTTACATTTAACAAAGCTCTAATATTGTCATTCTTTTATTTTTATTTATTTATTTAGTTTATTTTCTTAATACTGCAAGCCACCCAGAGTTAGCATGAGGTAGGATGGGTGACCAATAAATCTGATAAATAAATAATACAAATAAAATATGTCAGTCTGGCTGAGGTGGGACACAATAGTTTGGAATTTGGGAGATATGTAATTGAAACAAGAAAGTGTGAGACTATTATTATCCCCCCTGCCACTAAATTGTCCTCTACAAATATGTCCTCTAGTTCCTTGGTGACATTTTAGTGAAGATGTGTTTGGAAACATTCTTGTCATTGAAATTTGCATCCAATCAATAACTTTGTATGGGACATATTTATAGAATGAGTAACAATGAAAGCCTATATTAGAAAAAAAAAATTCCCAAGGTATCTAATAAAGAAATCAAATCCTCTCCATTTTTTTCTCATAAGGGTTTCCCAGTAAGGGAACTATCCTGCATTACAATTAGAACCAGACCATTTTGAAGAAAGTATCTAAGCTTTGTAACCAGTTTTTATCTTAGTAATAAACTTAGACCCAATAAAGAAGGGATTTGGGTCTTAAACCTTTAATCCTATAATCCTCACTCCTAAGTGATAGGTCAGACCTGTACTATAAAACAATAATTTTCTCATTTTTTCAGGGATGATTTAATTAAGCTCTTTGTGCTTATTACTAAATCAACATTGGGCCTTAAAAGACTCCAAGATGAACTATTCTACTGACATCAATATACTATGACACACATACAAGCACACACTCATGTCACATTATTTAAAAGGAGGATTGGGAGGAAATGTGACTATTTTTCCAGATTAAGATATTGTTTACTCTAGTTTTTGAGGACAAAATAATCTGTTCCATTGAGCTAATCTTTTCTTCTCCTAAAACAATCCGAACAATCTCATATGGGAGAAGGATGAACCTTGGTTTTGTGGTTTTTCTTCCTATTTCTAATTTTTTTAAAATAGAAATTAACAAATCCTTAAGACTTGATATTAAGACTGAAGGCTCATCCTTACCTATCAGTAACTGTGACATGGTTTCGAGGATGTACTGCCTTTTCCCTATCCTAACCCAGAAACAGATAAAAGTTGAGCCATTTAAAGCAGTATTAGAAATTAAGAAGTTTGTTCCCAAGCTGGGCTACAATAAAAAGAAAAATGAGGGTGGAATGACAGCAGGAAATGTGTTTATTGCAGGAAATCTCTAACTGACAAAAAAAGCAGAGATTGGTGGTAGCTACAAAGGGGCCATTCCTTACCACCTAGTGATTTCTAGTCCAAACCTTTTAAACCAATCATTAAGAGTGAGAATGTAAGGCATTAGCCAATCACAGGCCTACTCATGTTCTCTTCCAGTAGGGACACTCATTTATATTTATCTTCCCTGCTAGGTAGTACAGATATTTCTTATCTGTGGTTGGTTACAGAGGCAGTACCAATAGTTACAGAGGCAGCACCAACAGTTCACCACAAGACTTGTGTCTCTAAATATGCTCATTTATAGAATGAGCCTTTCCTTGCAAAATGGCCTTACTGCTGCTCCTTGCAATCTTTTAGCTCCTTACTAATTTTTATACTTTAGATATGACTGTAAACAAATACATATTCAAACAATTGCATTTTGCCCTTCCCTAATAAACCTGTGCTATTTGCATAATCTATAACACATTAATTATTCTGGGATCTACCCAGTTATCATTGATCAGCTTAGATTGCTATAGGAATGCCTTTCCCATCCAAATCTATCTCTCCTCTCCTCCCTTCCCCTCCTCTCAGTCTTAAATTTCATTTATGAAGTTTTTCACTATTCTGAAAATATTTGAATTTTTTTCCTAACTTGTGGAACATGTTTTATTTGAATTTTTATGCTATTTTTAAGTAAATACCAATCTAGCTGATGTAATTATTAGACAGTAAGTTATTGTCTGACTTCTAAATATATGCATGACTCTCTCTTGGAAATTTTTTTTTTTCAATTTTCATTGTTATATTTCTCCACTCTGACATTAAGTTCAATTATGTTGGATATTCTACTGGAGTTTTTTTTCTTTAATCCATAAGTAATTAAAAATACTGAGCAATTGTCAATCTCATAAAACTTTACAATGGAGGAGACTAAAGAGGGGAAGTGGAAGTGTAAAATCAAATTTGTTGCCAGTTAATATTGGGACTTACAAAATGACACAAAATGTTGTAACATCAGAACTATTAAAGGAGCTCCTTGGAACAATCTTTAAAAGACAACAATACATACAACTACAAATGACAGGCCAATGATTTGGAAAAGGCACTAGACTGGATATACAAAAGAAAATGGTTGAAGTTTAACCAGGAGAATGGCTAGGAAAACATTGTCTTGTTGGATTTACAAAAGAGGCTTGTTACAGCCTTAAAGAAATCTGTGCAGTAGGGTTAAGATGAATTGAACAGAAAATCTGTATCAATATTTGATAGACTAACTTGTAATACTAGAAGCAAGAAGAAGGAATGTGAAGTTGGTTTATTTGATGAAGCTTAAATTAAGACTTTTTGAAAGCTATTTCAGACAACCCTTTATGGACTTTTGACGGGCACCAAGATTGAAAAGTTGATATTTTAGATTTGCTTATAATTAGGGGATGGGATGTAGAATGAAGAGCTATATGTTTAACCTTGGGAGGGGGATTAAGAGTTATTAAATTTGTTTATATCTGTGATGGTTGAAAATCACTTCCCTATATATTTCTTTTATTTTTCTTCATTATGTTATCTTTTATTTATTTCTCTACCTCTTGTACTTTTATTCTTTTTTTTTACATTTTATTCTCTTTTCTAAATTTAGTTTATATCAGTTTTTACTATTATCATTATTATTAATAAAAATTATACTAAAAGAACCCTGTTTGATTAAGTGATCCTTTGGAATTATTGGTTTTCATGAGTAAAACATTCAAATTGTCAATCGTTGCGCCTACCAGATATGTTTGAATTCATGTTCATTATGACACAAAAGCATAAACAGATCTTTAAAATAATTGGAATGGGGAAATATAGAACAGTATTTTATATATCTTTTAAATGGAGTATACTGAGATATGGCAATACATAAATCTTGCAACTAGCTATTAGTGTTCTAGGCTAAAAGCCCACTAAGCCATCTCTTGCCTCAAAATGTACTTTGTGGGTTACAATGTGATAGATATTGAAATATTTTCCTATTCATCTTTTATTCATACCAAGCACCTTTTATACATTTTGCTTAGAACAAAAATTGCCCTGTTCTGTTTCATATCTCCACATCAGGAAAATCATGCCAAGAAAACCAACACAAAGGTGATCTCTCAGCATATATTTTTTTAGATGAGCTGTCTCCCGTTTAAAAAACAAAACAAAACCTGTCCCAGATTATTTGCAACATGAAAAATGCAATGCAGATTTTTAAAATCAATTAATGAATAGTCAGTTGATGTAGGAAATCAATCTGTGAAAAAAAATGTCATTTGCAAGTTTGATATTCTCTATTACTTACAAGAGAACATAAGCATGCCTTATCTGGTGCTTATGTGTAAATCTTTAGCGTAGTTAAGAAAAAGGCATTATTTTTCTCACCTACTATAGCCACGGTGGAAAATGGAGAATGATGGAACAGAACCAGGGGTGGGATTCTACCAGTTCGCACCTATTCACTAGAACCGATTGTTAACATTCTAAGCAGTTTGGAGAACCAGTTGTTAAAAGAAATTACTGGCCTAATCCTGTAAGGAAGGCAGGAAGGAAACATTCTGGTGTTGCTTACAGAAACTGCCTCTCCATTAACCCTTATTACGTTCTTGGCAGGACTGGACTTCCTGTCTCTGGAACTCCTCTGGAGTTTTTTTCCTCCTTTGCTGGTACTTTGCTTGTGTGGAGTGACCATTCAAAGTTACAATGTCACTGAAAAAAGTGACTTATGACCATTTTTCACACTTACAACTGTTGCAGCATCCCCACAGTCATGAAGGCCAGGCAAGGAGATGCGTACCTCGATGTGAGTGATATTGAGTTGGCCGCGCCCAGACAATAACATGACTACCAAGCCATGCCCACCAACTAAGCCATGCCCACAGAACCAGTTGTTAAAAAATTTGAATCCCACCCCTGGACAGAACATAATTAGCATAATCCCTCAGATCCTCTACAACAGGAGTGTCAAACTCGTGGTGTCATGGCAACATCACATGATGTATCACAACTTTTTTCCCCTTTGCTAAACTGGACATGGGTGTGGCCCGCACATGATGCATCCGACCCATGGGCCATGAGTTTGACAGCCCTACAATCTTTCAACTGCAGATAAATGTCTCATTGAGGGATTTTCTTACATTTGGAAAACATTTAGAAGAGCACCAGAAATGGTAGGGAATATCTCCTTCTCTGTATATGTATGCATGTAAATAATATCTTTCTACTGGAGACATAAAATCTGTTATCTCAGGGTTTCGGGTTTTTTTTACTTTCAAATCTGAATTGCTTACTAATATCTATCTATCTATCTAGGCCTTCGACCGAGTCCCGCACGATCTTATCTGGTACGCACTGCGAGATCACGGCGTGCCCGAGCTACTCGTACAATGGGTCCAACTCCTATACAGATGTCACAAAAGCCGTGTAAAAGCGGCAGCTGGGATATCAGAGGAGTTCAATATCACCGTCGGCGTACACCAGGGCTCTGCTCTCTCACCACTGCTGTTCATTCTGGTGATGGACACAATTACACAAGACCTGCACACGCCCGCCCCATGGACGCTGCTCTACGCCGATGATGTGTTCCTGGCCAACCTGCGCAAGGCTGAACTCGAGCACCTAGTCCAACAGTGGCACGACCGCCTCGAGCAGTTCGGGCTCCGGTTGAACCTAAAGAAGTCCGAATACCTGACCACTGACAACGAAACGACAGGCTCCATCCACGTGAACGGGCAGGAGCTACCGCGCGCCTCCACCTTCAAGTACCTGGGAACTACTCTTGGGGAAGAAGGCCTACTACAAACTGAGGTGGCAGCCAGGATCAACGCAGCGTGGGGCAAATGGAAGTCCGTCACGGGCGTCCTCTGTGACAAGAAGATGCCGATGCGCCTGAAGGCGAAAATCTATAACTCTGCGGTGCGCCCGTGGCCATATACGGCGCAGAGTGCTGGCCGACGACCAAAGAAGTCGAAAGCAGACTCCAGACAATGGAGATGCGAATGCTCCGATGGTCGGTAGGCCTCACCCTACTCGATCGCGTCAGGAATGAAGAAGTGCGCAGACGGTTCAACGTCGTGCCCATCCCCACGGTCATGAGGCAGTCCCGGCTACGATGGTTCGGCCATGTGAGTCGCGCCAAGGAAGAATCCATCATCAAATCTGCGATGAAGGTGATTGTCGGAGGAGCGAGACCGCGTGGTAGACCTAAGCAACGCTGGATGGACACGATCAAGGCCGATCTAGAGATCGCGAAGGCAGACCCGACATACGTGGCAGACAGAGAGGCGTGGAAGCAGTACTCAAGGACATTAGCGGACCTCGCCAGAGCGCGAGACAAACGCTGAAGAAAAAGAAGAAGAAGAAGATCTATCTATCTATCTATCTATCTATCTATCTATCTATCTATCTATCTATCTATCTATCTATCTATCTATCTACCGGTATCTATCTATCTATCTATCTATCTATCTATCTATCTATCTATCTATCTATCTATCATCTATCTATCTATCTATCTATCTATCTATCTATCTATCTATCATCTACTTAAGAAAACCTACTAGCTTGTTTGTGTAAGAACAACAATTCATTCTGGACTCCTTCTGAAGGATCAAATTCCTGAAGTCTAGTAATGATGTTCCTTATTGGTAGTGGCCACTTTCCTATGGAACTTCATTCCCCCGGTGGTACAATCAATCCCCTTATTTCCCAAAAGGCGCTGAAGACATGGTTTTGTCAGCAGACCTGGGAATCTTTAATGAAAACACAGCTGCTCAAATTGTTAATTTGATTGTGTCGGAGTGGGGTTTTATGGTTTTTATTTTGGATTGTTTTTTAATGAGGACACCTGGAGTCACCTGTGTGTAGGATGAACAGCCATATACATTAGACAGGCGATTGACAGACAGATACTATGACAGATGATAGAAGATGGATAGATGGATAAGTAGCAGGGGTGGGATTCTACCAGTTTGGCCCTGTTCAGGAGAACTGGTATCTCTGAAGATCAGTTGTGAGAGAACCACTTCGCTCTGACAATCAGCTGTTGGGCCCACCCACCAACCCTGGTTCTAGTCTGTGCTTTATTTCCGGGTTTTCCAGCTCAGCTGATAACATGTGGCACAGCAGATTGCCGTGCATCAGCTGTTTTACACACAGGTCTTTGAAGCAGAAGTTGCAAATGCTGCGTGCATGCACGAAGCACACGTTTGGCACTCACATACACGCTGACCAAACTGGTTGTTACACTGGTTGAATCTCACCCCTGATAAGTAGATACAATAGATAGATAGATAGATAGATAGATAGATAGATAGATAGATAGATAGATAGATAGATAGATAGATAGATAGATAGATAGATAGATAGATAGATAGATAGATAGATAGATAGATAGATAGATAGATAGATAGATAGACAGACAGACAGACAGAGGTATAGACAGATGATAGATAGATAGACAGGCAGTGGGGGAGAGAGAGAGAGAGAGAGAGAGAGAGAGAGAGACAGAGACAGAGACAGAGACAGAGAGACAGAGACAGACAGACAGACAGACAGACAGACAGACAGACAGACAGACATGCCAGCAGGAGGAGGAGTGGAAGGGAAAGGGAAAGGCAGGGTACCACCTGTATTCTTTTGTCTTTCAGAATTCCTAACACATTTGGACACATTCTTGTGGATATTTGGACATATTCTTGTGGATATTTGCAAACCTTATGAATTAGTGTGAAAATATTTGTTTTGTTGTTGGCAAGTCACAAAATACCTGCCACGCTGGGAAGGGCTGTCATCAAATATCTATCTACCATAAACTAGGACTCTTCTGTTGCTGCTGCTTCCTATTACTCAACATTCCTGCATCCTCCCAGGAGGAGGAGTCCAGCATTTCATATCCTTTGGAAATTAAGGCAATCCATTAACACTTCATCATTTCAAGAAGATACTACAATAGAATAGAATAGAATAGAATAGAATAGAACAGAACAGAACAGAACAGAACAGAACAGAACAGAACAGAATAGAATAGAATACTTTATTGGCCAAGTGTGATTGGACACACAAGGAATTTGTCTTGGTGTAAATACTCTCAGTATACATAAAGAAAAGGTACATTCGTTAAGAATCAAGAATCATAACGTACAACACTTAATGATAGTCATAGGGTACAATCAACAATCAAATCATACTAGGAAACAGTCAATATAAATCATAAGGATATAAGCAACAAAGTTACAGTCCTACAATCACAAGTGGGAAGGGATGGGTGATAAGGAGTGATGAGAAGATTAACAGTAATAGCAGTTTGTGACTTTTCTATTTAGCAAAGACTATTAAAATAGAATTAATAGAAATAGAATTAATGATTAACATTGTTGTTATAAATTGTTTAAATTTTAATAGGCACAGAATCCTGCTTGAAAATGATTACAGCAATGGTTACAGTTGAAGGGGTAATATCCTGAGAACATATCCAAGACATTCTCTACTACCCTAGTTTAATTTTATGTCTTAGAAGGTGGACAAACTTTCAAATAAAACATTCAATTTTAGTCAATTGTTTTTTTTTTATGAATGTTTTTCAAAACTTGAAGTCAGAAGCCCATGAAGTATTTGTGGGGATAAGGAAGATGCTAGGGTTTGCATTTCCTTCCTTTTTAATTGTGTTTTAATTAAAATAATCTATGTAAGATGAGATACTGCCGACATATGAGAGCTAATGTGTATCACATTGCCAATTTCAGTTTAAAACAATATTTCATAGGGGATATTAGTTCAAAGAATTAATTGGACATATATCATTCTCCTTTTCCTTCAACATCAGTATTTTGATGTTTGGTCCAATATTTAAAATTCCAAAAAAACCCACTATCATTGTATATGCATTTCTCCATGTATCAGTTGTTACATTCCAGAGGTTGCTCTAGGTCAAAAAGTATAAGCATTTCTATTGAATATTTTAAATTTTGTTTTATAAAAGAAAAATGACAGGCTTCTGCCTTCAAAAACAAAACATCATATATCAGCCCAGGGTTGCCACCTTTGTCTGGTTGACAGCTGTGAAATAGGAGCTGCACTGTAGTAAGTGGGTAGTGTATACTCTGTGATGCCAACAGGAGCACAAGGTAGAAGTTGAATGTGGGAAGATTCCCACTGAAGTATACATAGGAATGGGTTCTACCTGAAATAAGATGGTCAAATCCAGAGTTTTCAGGTCAGATTTGGAGCAATGGCAAGTCAGATCATTCCTGATATCTCAATTAATAATCCTCTAAATTCCAAGGAGTGGGGGCATCACTGTCTATGTAAGTTTGTTGTTAGAAAATAACTTGAAAGAAGAAAAGTGCCTTCACAGTCCACAGAATTTAATGTTGTTTAAAATATGTGGAAAGATTCCAAATATGTAATGCATTTGACACGACCTAAGAATATTTCTGAGATAGAAGGGTTCTACAGGGAGAAAAATGAGGTGGGGAGGAACCAAAAGCAAGAACTTAGATTTAGCTAGCTATAGGAAATGTTTCAATGAAATGAGGTGTTACATAGTTTGTGATAGAGGGTCCAAAAATTCTCCTACCATATTAATTTTTTTCTAATTTATTTATTTTGTAAATAAACCTGAATTCATAATTTCATTTCTTTTGTTGATTTGGATCCCAGTTTTATGTGTACAACACAAGATGGTGTACCCCACAACAACAATCTTTTGACCTGAGTTGGACTGAGAGAGAGAGTGATCGATTAAAAGGCACACATGTGGCTTTTCTTTTTTATGAATCTGTAAACAACTATCTGTTAGCAGATTGGTAAGTCTGTTAGGTATAGAGTGTAAGGCATCAGGCAAGAAGCCAGGCGACTGTGGATTCTAGTTACACCTTAGGCACAAAGCCAACTGTATGACCTGGGCCCAATCACTTCTCTCAGCCCTATGAAGGAGACAATGGAAACCATATCTGAAACATCTTGCTACATAGGCAATTTGACCAGGACACCTAAACTTTTGAATACAATTATATACTAGATTTCTTACTCATGTACTAATATGAAGATGATCTGGGTGGACATTGATCACCAGAATTGATCACCAAGATTGATTCAGTTAAAAGCAGTAGCACTCAGCATTAACACTTAGGTTTAGCCTAGCTAACCTAACACTGAGCTGTGGTGGCACAGTGGTTAGAATACAGTACCTCAGGCAACTTCTGCTGACTGCTGGCTGCCAGCAGTTCAAGTCTGACCAGCTCAAGTTTGACTCAGCTTTCTATCCTTCTGAGGTTGGTAAAATGAGGACCCAGATTGTTGGAGGCAAGATGCTGACACTGTAAACTGCTTAAGAGGGCTGTAAAGCACTGTGGTATATAAGTCTAAATGCTATTGCTACTACTGTATACCACCCCATTATGTTTTACAGAACTTTCTGGGTGGTTATCAATGTCATAATATTGTGCACAACAATCTGGATCCTCATTTTATTGAGTTCAGAAGGCTGAGTCAACTTTGAGCCTGTCAGGGTCAAACACCAGATTGTGGGCAATAATAGCCTGCAGTACTACCAAGGATTCTTCTAGCTAGACAAATATCTTCTTTCTTTCTTATTTTTCCATGTGTATCTTTCCAGAAGTTGCATGGTTAGAAGAAGACAATAATTTCTGACAGAGGGATTCTACCATTCTTTTATCAAACGTAGTGAGAATGATTTACTATCTCTCTATACATGGGAAGCATTTGACCCATTAGTAAACACACATGAACATCCAAATGCATATATTTGCATAGTGTCTTCATGCACGACTTGTCTTCACATGTTTCAAAATATGGAAATCTTTATATATATTCTGAAATGAAAATATTCTAGCAGAACTCTATTTAATAAGTTTTCTTTACTGGCTTAATAGCACCAAATCTATGAAAGCTCAAACTTTTGCCTTATCTATTTCAAGCATTTAGCACTATTTTAATCCTTTTTTTTTTTTTTTTGAAAATTTTATTTGGGTTTTCACAAAAACAAAATACAAATAAAACATCTTTTTTGAAAATAGCATGGTCCTAGGTTATCACTTCTTCATACAGACACAAAACTCAATTTCATGCTCATTTGTATATTCTATTCCATATCTTATTACCATTTTATATTTTGTACATAGTTTTTCCGCTCTTCTAATTTTCTCAACTTTGTTTTGATTATCTCAATTCAAATCATTATATTTATACTTTTGTCTGTCCTGTTACAATTTCACATTATCTTTTTTTATTAAACAAATTCTTCCCTGTAGATACCAATTACAATATGACACCTTTATATCCTTTAATTTTATCCATTCAAGCTCTTATTTAAGCTTCAATGTATAACTTTAAGATTATAGCATTCAATATAATACATAACTTCCAATCGAATTCTGCTTGGTACATTCTTAAAATAGACACTATATTCTTAAAAAGAAAAAATTATATATATATATATATATATATATATATATATATATATATATATATATATATAAAACACATTCCATTCCAATTCAATTCTATCATTAATATGCTTTAAAATCTTAACATCTTTAACATTTCTTTTCAATTGAATATCATACTTCCTTGGGAACACTTATAAACTTTCCATAGTTAATTCTTTTTTTTTTTCATATTTCTCACTTATATTTTTATAAATCATTACTAATAATTAAAAATGTTCCCTTTTAATTCTCTTAATCATTTTAATTCATTTATTTATTAACAAACATCCCACTGCATTACAATAAATATTTTATTCATCATCATATTTTCTAAAGTTATTTCTATTTGTAATATAACAAAGCTATCTTATATACCTTTGCAGAATCCCTTTTACAATTAAATTTTCACCCATTATCTCTAAACAAACAATCTTGTTAAAATTTCACTGTAAATTCCTTTTAATTACAGTTCCATTCCTTAATTCCAGGCAGTCTCCTCCATTATTCCAGATCCTGCCCTTCTATTCTTTTTTTTTCTCCTTTCCAGCTTTTAAAAACTTTTAAATGTCCAAAAATCTTTATTTATCCCTTTGACTTTTATTTTCAGCTTAGATGCCTATTAATGTCAAAGTGGAATTTTTTTTCCAGTTTCTTGCTTAAGTCTCTTAGCTGTCAGTATAAGGAAGGGAAGAAAAAAAAAACTAATCCTTTCCCTTCTCTGTCTCCTTTGCAGCTTCAAAATCTTCTTTGAACAAAATCTTCAATGAACAATCTTCTTTGGGAACAATGTTGTTAAGTTTAAATTCCAGGGTACCTTATTTGTTGCTTTTGCTGTTTGACCTGGTCAACCAAAACTTTCTCTTCTTATCTTCCTCCTGCACATTCTTTTCCGGTCGAGTTCTTCTTTGTGGTGGCCATTTCTGACCACTGCTACAACCGCCTTCGGGAAAGGGAGTAATGGCCAGCTGGGGAGGAGAGATGTGGCTCTCCTCAACCCTGCAGGCAGTCTTCCCCCTCTTCACCACCTCTACGGGGTGGCTTAGCCCCGAAACCAGCCAGCTCGGGGCGCTCCAGCAGCGAGCACGGATCAAAGCCTTGGAGAGATGAGGTTTCGGTCTGTCGCCGAAGAAGCTCAAACCAGAAGTCCCGCACTATTTTAATCCTTTATTTTAGATCTAGGAAAAGCAAAACATCCAATTACTTGGCCTAATGGGGATCTATCCCTTCTTTCTGGCATCTTTCTGGAACTTCAAATAGGCTCAGATATTTAATCAGCTCTTAAGTTTTGCAATCAAGTCATTGCAAGCCTTATAGCCCTTCCTGTTTCAAATGTTGACTTTTAGCAAGATTAAAAAAGACTACAAATTTTAAACAACTCTCCTCAGAAAAAGCAGCTCTGCTAGTAAACAAAATGTAGATTATCACTTATTTACTTCTATTAGATAAACAGTGGAAACTATGGAGGAAGTAACCGAGATAATAGTAAAAAAAGATTGCAAAGTTCAAATGATGCATAACCAAGTCTATGCATAACTATCTTGGGAACCTAATGATAAACAATAATAATTTATTGCATCTCTCTCTCCTCAATGAATTAAGAGTAATGTGTTGAAATTAATTGAAAGTACTTTTTTTTTTTTCATTTTTTCTGTCCCTGAAGCAATAATTGTTTAGTCAAAAACAACTGAAAAGATACATTTTGCCTTCAAAGCCATATTGCCTTCACATTGTAGGATTAGGATGTTTAGAAAGAAATAAACTATATTCTTTCTGCTACTTCACATGTATATATACACTAAAGCTGCAACATGAAATCAATAATCCTGAAGTCATTTTTGTTCTCTAACTAGAAAAAATGTTTAGTGTAATGTATATATTACAAAAAAAAAAGGACTCTTTTGCAGCACTGGAATGACAAACACCAAATGAAATCCTAACAAATGGAGACAGTTCTTTCTATCTGATGTTCCTAATAATGTTTTATGCTTCCCATAGGAATGAATCTCAATGATCCGCAACACATTCTCCATAGCCCAAAACCCAACATGACTCAATGTACTTTGGAGCAATTTAAACACTGTGGTTTTCAGATCAGGACAATCTCAAATATAATGAAATGCTGCAAAGAACCACCCACAGTCTTCCATGGAGTAGAAGACATAAACATTCCCTAAGCATTCCCTAAGCATTCCATGCCCACTTGCTTCTTCTTTTTTTTTTTTTTTTTTGGGGAGATAGCCAAAGCAGAAACCAAGAAACTAAAACCTACCCTGCCATAGATAATGAAGTTCTCCAATTAAAAGAATTTTAGAAGAGATGCAACCACCTCTTAAGACTTTCAGGCTTACATTGAGATAGGAACAATAGATGGCTTGATTGACAGTGTTTCTTATGCACTCCTGGATCTCCAATGAAATATGAAATTGCACACCATTACTGTTCATGGGCAATAATGTTGAGGCATCAGTCTTTGCTTCCAATTTCCTGGTTTTCTGAAGCTTGAACAAATGTGATACAGTCTTAACCCTGTTCTTATTGAATATTATGCCTCAGTGCACAGTTTTCTGGACTTTTGAAGTTCTGCCTTATCTGAACATGAACTTGGATGGAGTCAATGTGAAAGACAGATTATTCTTTGTAGTTCATATACTACTTTCTGTTTTCCTTTTCCAAATCTTTCTTGCAAACTTCCAATATTTGTTTAATTTTTCCTATAAAGAAATAAAAACATAAAAAAGACTCTAGGCTTCAAATTGTTACATCTATTTGTCTGAATGTTTGCATTTTTCATTCTCTTCTATTAAAATAAAAAGCTGGTAATTAAAAAAAAATGGTATGATATAAAATAACAGAATCTACTGCAATCCCAAAGGTGCTTTTTCAGGAGGTGACTGGACTTTCTTGTTTTTTTTATTTTCTTTAGAAGATATTTTGCTTCTCATCCAACAAGCTTCTTCAGCTCTGATAGGATAGTGGGGAATGGAAGGATCCACTATCCTGTCAGAGGTGAAGAAGCTTCTTGGATGAGAAGCTGTTGAGGTAATTCTCCGCTAGGAGAATGAGCTCATACAGGGAGATGTAGTGAGAGTAGTGAAGAATAACACACACACAGCACACAAATACACTGTACAGTAAATGTAGGTTTTTACTTCCAATGAACGTTTAAGCAAAGTCCAAGATAAGCAATCCAAGTCATTCACAGGTAAGGCAGTCAGTTTTCAGTTCAGGGATAATCCAAATATCAAAGTCCAGTATCAAAAACAGTTCACTAACAGACTTACATCAACGATCAGTAACAGTCATTAGGAGGAACGGCAACACTCTCCAACAGAAGGAATAGAGACTCACACTCACACTGAGACTAAACAACCCAGGTTTCTGGCTCCATCTTATGGCCATTTGAGAAACCACACCCAATTACAGTTTTAGCATTCTCTTAAAAATACAGTATTAAAATGTCTATCCTAGTTTATATATTTCTAACCCAAATAACTGTTAGGTGACTTACATTCCTAACAGAGGCGGAATGTTTTCAAAGAAAAAACAAGGAAGTCCGGTTGCCTCCTGAAAAAAAAACACCTTTGGGACAACCATGACCTGGATGACTGAAAATCTCTACAGAGATGCAATATCAACCAATATATATTTCATAGAATCTATTAGGCTCAATCTCAAAATATTCCTTGGTTTCAAATAGTATACAAGAAATGTGCATATTTGGGAAAGCTAGATAGTGCAATCCTTTTATTAGGGAACATTCAAGATGAACAGAAATGTGAAACATAGGGAAAGCTATAAAAATAAATGTGAACTGATTTGTAAAAAAAACATAACATGATGTAAACTTTAATGGAATGTGACAACAATTTAATACATGGGGCATGGATCAGCTGTATTTTATTTCATACCTCCCTAAAGAATAATTTGTTTTCCCCTCCTATATGTAGAATTTGGAAAGGAAGGGAGGGAAGGAGGGAGGAAGTGGGGGAAGGAAGGAAGGAAAAAGAAATTTATCATGAAGAAATCTGTACTGTTATGTACGAATGAATGTAATCCAAAGGACACTTTAAGCTTTGGCTTTTGTTTCTGCTTCATTAAAACCTATAAGACAGAAATGAACTGTGCTTTACACTGAACCGAACAAAAGGAATGGCTGTTTTTAATTTGGTCAGGATGACTGAACTTTTGAATGTGGAAGACAGAACTATTCTTCTCGACAAAAGCAAAAGGAATTATGGTGATGTATATAATACTTTTGGAGATCATTTGCTTTATAAATAAATAAAGCACCATGCCAGCTTTGCTTCCCTGAGCTGAAAGAAGGACCCATAAGGTGTTGAATGCCATGTCATGAACACTGTATGGAAGGAATACAAAATAGTTCCATACATAGAGTTAACTATATATACTGTAAGATTGTGTCGGGTTCCATAGAGTTGTAATAAAGTTTGAGGCCTTCCCATTGCTGAATTGCCTACACTAGCTCTAGCTGCTGAAACTGATGTTGAACTATCCATATTCCATAGACTTTTCTATACTCTAAGGCAATATAGTTACAAAGCATTATATAAGCCCAAAATATTCCATATGAGCCACAATGATCATGTATTTGTGCATGTAACCCATCCATCCTCACACATATAGACACATGCATACACAGATCTGCACACATAGACATGCATATTTCTGGTCATGATCTTTATGGGCTCTATATTACTGTCAGAGAGTTATCCTGTAATATTTCAGTTGGGCTCCCAAAGGTGCTTTTGCAAGAGACAACTGGTCTTTCTGTTTTTTTTTCCTTTGAAGACATTTTGCTTCTCATGCAAGAAGCTTCTTCAGCTCTAAGCCAGAAAGTCCAGTTGCCTCTTGAAAAAGCATCTTTGGGACAACCATGATATGGATGACTGAGAATCTCCATAGACCAGTGGTGGCAAACCTATGGCACACGTGCCACAAGTGGCACGCCGAGCCCTCTCTGTGGGCATGAGTGCCAGCACCCCAGCTCAGCTGCACCATGCATGCATGCACGCCTCCTGCTGGCTAGCTGGCCTTATGGTCTCTGCCACACATGCATGAGGGTGGGCGCATTCACGGGGGGGTGCATGAACGGGACATGGGTGCATGCACGGGGGACCATGGGCACATGCACAGGGGGCACGCCTTCCATTTTGGATGTGCGCGCATGCACAGACGCTTTGGGCACTTGGTGCCCAAAAGGTTTGCCATCACTGCCATAGACATTGCAGTTCCGGGATAACATTGCAAATGTATATTCTACTAACTATACTTATCACTTCCCTTTAAGTCCTTTTCCTTCAAGGAGATTTAGAAATGTTAAGAAATAAAACATCTTTACTCCAACATACTTTTAAAACTCACTTGAACTTGCAGAGAGATTTAATTAGTGATTTTAATAATTTTTTTTACAGATTAGGTACATAGCACAATTTCTAAGGAAGACGTCCCCTTACTATTATTCATACCTATTTTCTGTATTCATACTCATGTTTATTCTTATAACTATTATCTTGCAAGCGATTGACAAATCAGATAAATAAATACAAATAAAAATACAGATGTATTTACCGAAATCTCCAAGTTGCAAAGAATGGGACGCCTTGAAATCCTGCAAACCTGTGCTTTTTTTTTTTTTTTTTTTTCATACAGTGTTGGGTAAGTAAAGTGACGAAATTACTTGGAGTATTCCACAGACATGAGCATAGTACAAGGCAGAAATGGAGTTTGAGGAGGGTAGATTTAGAAAGCAATTGATTTGTGAATAGCCTAACTACCGTTTCTTTATTGGGAAATTCATTCTCCCAAATTGGGTCATATGTATAATGGTAGATGGGCATTAACTTGAGGGACAAGAAGAAGAGATATTCCTAGGAAACAATCAGATTAAAGAGAAAGACTCTCCCAGTGTCTTAACAATCAGAGGAAGAAACTTAGGATGGACCTGCCCTAGTGGAAAATGTGGCAGTGGGAGATTTGTACCTTCAGCCTCTCAAGATTTTGTTGATGTAACCATGCAATAAAGTAGAATTAACTCATCTACTTTGTGTTTCTCATCTGGTTACCCGGGAAGGCTGACAATATGCTAGTTATTTGGCTTGTTCTTGTGCTTTCAAATAGATGCAACAAAACAAAACAAAACCCACATTTAAACCTTTAGTTTCCCTTTTGATTGATTTGAGGAAACTCTTTCCACGTGAGAAGCCACATTGTTAGGAAGCTTATATAATTACATCACAAAAGGAAGCTGTGGTGTTTGGAATTATTTATGCAACAGGAATGCTGTGCTCAAAACTAATGTTCAAGGTCCACATTCTAAACACAATTGAGTGGGTTCAGAGATATTTTTTGAGAAAAGTACTCCACTCCTCCACTCACAATAGAATTCCCTATGCCTCCATAGGGCTTGAAATTTTGGGCCTAGGCAATCTGGAACTGCACTGCCTGCGGTCCGATCCAAGCATAGTTCACAAAATTGTCTGCTACAATGTCTTGCGTGTCAATGACTTCTTCAGCCTCAATCACAATACACAGGCAAACAACCAATACAAACTCAACTAAACCGCTTCAAACTCGATTGCCGAAAATATGACTTCAGCAACAGAGTGGTCAACGCATGGAACGCCCTACTTGACTCCCTTGTTATAGTCTCAACCCCTCACAACTTCAACCTCAAACTGTCTACTGTGGACCTCACCCCATTCCTAAGAGGTCCTTAAAGGGGCCGTGCATAAGCGCACCAGTGTGCCTACTGTCCCTGTCTTACTATCCCCATTTACCTGTATTTTACTCCCTTTGTTCTTGTTTATGTTCATACTTGTACTTGTTATCTTGTACATATTTGACAAACAAACAAACAAACAAATAAATAAATAAATAAATAAACAAATAATGTATCTGGGAGAATGTATAATTGTTGTTTTTCCTTCATTCTGTCTTCAGGTAAATTTTTATTCTGATATATCATAAGCCTTAAAACATGATGTTATGGAATTTTAACTTGATGAACTCTTCATGGCCTAATAGTCATCACAAATATTTTTCAGCAAATCAACTATAATTGACATGGATATAATTCATAGAGTACACTTTGCTAAAATTAAATGTACAGATTGCCACCTTATTATAATGAGTTAATTGCAAAAAACCTGCAAGCTAATGAGCACATATTATCATAATTGGTGGCACCTACGTGTTGAAAACAGCAAGGCTGAATTCCAGAATGGAGATCAGCTTGACAATGTAGTGATATGTATAGATGATAGTTTAAACTATAGACAACTCAATTTATTACTCTAGTTTTCAGGGGTCTTCAAACTTGACAGTATTAGATTTGTGGACTTCAACTCCCAGAATTCCTCTTCCAGTCATGTTAGCTCAGACCCCTGTTCTACATAGATCATATGTACAATGGGCTTTAGTGGTGAATGTCAATGGAGGATATTTGCATTGTGCAAATTAAAATACAAAAGTGTTCCAGTCATGCTAGACAGTATTTTTTAAGTACAATGACATAAATTAATTCATCCATCAAGAATATCTAATGGCTTAAACTATTCACTATTTCTGTTTTCTAACGAATATAAAATGTGTTGTCAGATATAGAAGCAATGGCATCTGAAAATAGTCTATTTCTGAGTTCCACTGATCTTTGTTTCTAAATCTACTATTTCCATTTCTGCCTTGTTATTGTTATTTTAAAAAACCACCACAAAAATATTAAAATCATTTTAACATTCTTTTATCACAAAATGCTCTTCCATACATTTCTGGCATGCGTTGTGGTACATTTTTAAGGAATAATTAACTCAGATTTTGAGATTATGAAAGTATGACTATATTGCACACATTTAATGAAGATGCTGAGTTAGAATTCACCCAGATTGTTTTGCTTTGCATGTGGATCAAAGTAATAAAAATGCAGTGATTGTAGCTAGTGTATACTCTCACTGACCTGGTAAATACACTGATCTGGACTCCTTAAGCTTGCAGGTGGGATTCTCATTATTCAATTTTCCTTAATAAGAAAATGCATCTGTCAGAAGAATTATCTAGTTTAGCTTTGTTCTTGACATTCATTTACATGTATTTATTGAAGTTTTTCTATACCCACTTTCCTTTATAAAAATAATTTCAGAGCACCTGATAATAACAAGTTAATGAAATACATGAAACCCAATTAAATCATTTAAATTACTGGAAATTGCTTGAAATGGGTTTGGATCAAGATTGCTGACATCAAAAGTAATGATGATGAAGCCCTCACTTACAATCTGAAGTGGCTCAGACAAGCATGGTTTGGTATAATCAATTAAGCCTGTATCTATCAACTAAATAAACCAAAACTTTACAGCAGGGGTCTTCAAACTTGACAGCTTTAAGACTTATGGACTTCAACTCCCAGAATTCCTCCTCCAGTCATGTTAGCTCAGGAATTCTAGGAGTTGAAGTCTACAAGTCTTAAACTTGCAATGAACATATTAACATTCATACAAAGAAATCATTGGCAATTTCTGTGCTGTTTTCATTGTCACAGCTTCCACACCTGTTCCAACAAGCTGGAATTTCAAAGCCAGGTTATCTTGTTCCCTGTAAAAGTTATAACACAAAAAGCTAAAAGGAAAGTTTTGAGAGGGCGGAGCTGGCATCACGATGATACGGCATGCGATCTTAAAGGTCTGAGATCGCTGCCGATATCTTTGCTCCTGGACGGTCCAAACGGATCTAAACCGTCCCAAAGAGACGGTGAATGTAAAGAGTGCATCCTGTTGATCCCAGGGATACCACAAAGTGCCTGGTAGATCTAGGAGAAGCTCTTTTTGCCAGCAGCAAAGAGGCAGCCATTAAAGCTGCTGAAGTTGGGACAGCTCCAAAACGAAAGAGAACGGAAAGAGAAAGTGTGCCGGTTTGGTGAGAATTTTTTCTTTACTTTAAGATTTAAAAGGACACCTTAAGGAAAAGAAAGAATCTGTAAAATCTCAGACAGAAGTGATTAAGCGGCGATTTTAAACGGGAAGTCAAATTAATTTTTCTTTCTTTTTTGCTGGACTCTTCATATATGATTTTTTACTTTGAACTGGACTGGTCTTTTTTTTCTACCTTATTTTTTCTCTTTTCTCTCTTCTCCTTTTTGTCTTTATAATATTTTAGGCTAGATATTCCCTTTTAGCTTTTTTTTTTCTCTAAACCCTTTTTCCTTTTTAATTAATTTTTATAATAATTTGTTTGGAAAAGGAGGGGGAAAGTGAAAACAGAGGAAACTTTGTAGCACTGCCAACTAGAGGCTTAGAAATATTGTTTCTCTTCTTTTCAAGGACTTTGAGCCTGTCTGAAAGGATAGAGGGAAGAGCATGGGACAGTATTAATGCAGGTGCTCTTCTGGGTTTCTATTAGTAGCTGGAGTCTGGTGTTGAAGTATACAGAAAAAAAGATGATAAGACTCTCGAGAAGAGAGCTAGAAAACTTAACAAAAGCCTTGGATAACTAAATAGGTGCAGTGTGTTCTTTTTCTCTTTTTTAAGCTGGGTTATTCCTCACACCCGCTCCTTATCAGCTTATTATTTGTAATAGTCATTTGTATCTTTGACCTTTTGTAACTTGCTTTTGTCTTTCTTTTTGCTTTTGGAGCCTAATTTTTACTTTTACATTTTATTTTAAAGGAAAAGTCTTATATTAATGTTTTCCTTCTTTTTTTTTTTAAGGGAGTAGTCTTTTTTCTCTCTCCCTCTCCTGCATTTTTTATTTACTTTCCATATTGGTTGTTTTTTTTTTTTTTTTGGGTGGCTTTCTTTCTTTTTTTTTTTTGTATACCTTTTCATATCTGAGACTTTTTAATTGGATTAAGGTGTTGAAGAACCTGAAGAACTTCTTTTTTTTCTTCTTTATTTTTTTTTAATTTTCTGCCTTCTACAAGATTTAACATGTGTGGCTCATATTACCATATCTGGTGGACTTGTGCAGATGCCAAAAAATATTGGACTAAAATCCACACATGGTTGGAAAAAATGACAAAAAAGCATATAGACTTGAAACCAGAGATATTTTATTGGGAATTTTACCTGAAATATATAGTAAAGAATTGAAATATTTGATTGTAAATGTATTAACAGCGGCTAAGATTGTATTTGCTAAAAACTGGAAAAATGAGAAAATACCAACACAGGAGGAAGTTATTAAGAAAATAATGGAATGTGATGAAATGAGTAGATTGACATTTGAAATCAGAGAACAAGAAGATAAACAATTTTATAAAATTTGGGATCTATTCTATCAACGGTTAGATAATAAAACATGGTAATGAAATATGCAGATTTTTAGAACATAATGAATATATAAAGATGTATTTTTTATTATATCTACAAAATGATTATAGGATAGATTTGAGATGATAATATGAACTGTCATAAAACAAATTAAGTAAAATATCGATTATCTTGTAAAACATGAATGAATAATAGTATAGTCAAATGATTGATTAACAATGATATTAATGTATTTAGGAATATTTGATTGACAATATGAGAACATATACAATGAATTGTAATGGAAGACTACGAAGTGGAATCACAAAACAATTTCTAAACCAACCAACACACTGTATGCACATATATGGAAGATGGCTTGATGTTTTTATGTTGTGTTTGTTTATGTTTGTCTTAAAAACAATAAAACTTTTTTTAAAAAGCTAAAAGGAAAGTTTTATATAGCTCCCTCCCTTCATTTTTACTTTTAGCACATACAGATGTTCCTGTGGACTAATTAAATTGTGGCAATCAAGTTTGTATATTTAGAGTGGTGTGGTGGCCTAGAGGTGAAGCTCTTTCCTCAAAAACAGGAGGCTGTGAGTTTGATCCTAGGTAGAGGCAGATATTTTTCTCTCTGGGCACAATGTACATTTATATGCTAAATAAAATTCTGCATTGGTGACAGGAAGGACATCTGGCCAGCAAACACTCTGCTCCATTCATTTGCTACCCTGAAAGGGATTATGGGTTATAAAAGGAGATGATGATCAATTTTGTATGTTTGTGTGTGTGTATTTGTGCATTGTACTTGATTGCAGCTGCCTTTGACCTAGGGAAGAGAAGCCCCCAAAGAAAACAGAGAATATTAATATTTTAGAGTTGACTAAGTGATGTGATACATGCTTATTCCCATCATGATCCAATAGAGATTCACATTCCCTTAGGCCTTAGTTGTGGATAAGAAAAATTAATTATCTCTCATGCATAACTTAACATGCATTCAGAATAAAATACAATGGTGGGATAATTTCCCTTTGATATAAGATCAGGATTCCAAATATGATATCTATGGTCAGTAATAATCATAAAAATATTGTAAAAAGCAATGGCGTGGTTGCAGCCTGTGCTTTCTTTATGAATCTGTCAACTGCCATGTTGGAGAGAGAGAGTGACAAGAGAAAAATATTAGAATAAGATTACTGCAGATATCATACAAGGCTACAGATTGTTGCAGAGAGCATCCTTGACCATTTATTTTTATTTTAGTAAATTGGTGTTTTGTGACTGAACACATGAAAGGATGTCACCCCTAGAGAGAAAGAGGATTAAGGATACAGAAAATAACTTTCAAAATGAGAGCTTTCTCACACAGGAACAGCTTATTCCTGACATCCGACTGGGAAACAAGTAAACTAGTTTTTGAAAGAGTGAGTTAAAATGGATAATAGACAACCGATTTTATTATTACTATTACTGTTTGCAAATCTTTTAAGGATATATTTTGTGGCAGTCCCCGAGTTGCTGATAACATAAAAATAAATAATTGCAATTCTTAGTAAATAAATTATGAAAAAGTGTGATACTGTCCCAGAGGAAATCAACTGTCATGTCTTACATTTTACTTGGTAAAGATATGCAGTTTCTAACTGTTCATCGCTTACAATCTATTGCTTTGATTATATTTCGGCACCAGAAATAATAGCAATAGTAATAGTACCTAGACTTATGTACCACTTCATAGTGGTTTCCAGCATTCTCTAAGCAGTTTAGAGTCAGCATATTGCCTTCAACAATTTGGGTCCTCATTTTACCCATCTCAGGAGGATGGAAGGCTGAGTCAACCTTGAGCCTGGTGAGATTTGAACTGCAAAATTGCAGGCAGCCAGCAGTCAGCAGAAGTAGCCTGCAGCACTGCACTCTAACCACTGCACCACCGTGGCTCATATAAAGGGTTGTTGCTATTGGCACAACTCAATGTATTGACATTTGCAGTTGCCTTTCTTCCCTAAACTTCTATTTACTCCTTATCTTCTCTATTTAAACTTTTTCATTGTTCTTTTGTAGAAATGACCCACTCCTCCTGGTTTTGCTATTTCCCAGTAGGCTTGAAAACCCTTGAAAACCAAGGTTTGTTTTTTAAATACAAGAACTTGGACAGTTTCTTTTGTCCGATCCTCATGAATTTTAATGCCCTTTAAAATTATGAATCTATAATTATGCTTATATAATTGTGTTCCCTCTTAAGTAAAATTGCAGATTCCTGGTTTACAAAGTGAATGCATTTCTCTTTATTAAATAATTATTTTTACTATAATTGTTAGAGGACTAAGAGGTCAGTCTTGGTATTTTTTTTATAACAAAACAATATTTGCAGTAACACGCAATCATAATGCATGGTTAATTTTTTTTTTACATTTCAGCAGAAGCACCTGATTTCAGCAGATTGAAGAAAAAAAAGGATAAAAACAAACAAACAAAAAACCTTAAAGCATTTGAAAGGGCTAAGGCATGTAAAATTGTGACATATACAAGGGGAATATAAATGGAAAGTGAAATATTTTGTTAAATATTAGTATTATATAACTGTCAGATGCAAGAAGTCAGGAACAAGGAGAGAATTTAAAAAAATACTACAAGTTTATTTTATACTACCTATACACAAGAATCTGAATTACTAATGGTCAAGGTGAATTGGCCTCAGATAAAACTCAACAGATTTTAAAGGGAGGTAGACTTAGGTAGACTTACCTCTAAGGGAAGCATAGGAACTCCAAACTAATGTCACATTTGACCACACCCCTGGTCATCTGCTACACCAATAGAAATTAAGAATCTAACCAAGGTCATTTGATAAAAGTTGATCCATCTGCTCACTAATATCTAAGAAACAAAAGTTTACTATTGAATTAAAGGGTATGTAGTATTGGGATACTACAGATGTAGTATGAATACTACAGATTTTTTTCCCTTCAGTGCTGTTTGGAATACAGTTTAAGGCAATGAACTGGCACATTGCCAGCTTACACCTAACCATGGAAAGTCACTAGGTGATTTGGCGTACTCACTCTCTACTGGTCAAAATTTTGGTAGTGGGGGAAAAAAAACAAAGGAAGAGACTTCATATGCCACATTAAGTTTATGACCCAACAGACAGGATATACATCTTTAAAAACCCAACTATTTTCCAACCTTATTTTGATTGGAATTTGTGGTGGTCTGGCATTCGAAATGAGACACAGGGAAAATGTCTGAGAAAATGCCAGCCCTGAGTGAACTCAGGTAGCAGTATTTATTGAGAAAAAAGTAAAACAAAAGTACAGTATGCATTCAGAAAACAATGACCTCAACAGGATGTTACCTCAACAGCATGAGAACATACAATCTTGGAAAGTCCCAGATGTTACCTTACTAGGATGAGATCATACAGCCACGGAAAGTCCCATGGGAAAGTCTGGAAAGTCCCATGAGAAAACACAACTGTGTACCTTGAACTTTTACCTATTTTCCTGTTCCTTCTAAACTTGCAGAATCAAACAGGATGAGACACTCATGAGCAAAGGTACTCCTACCCCCACCAAGAAAGCCTACATATCCCTAGACCTATTGCTAGTTGTACAAAGGAATTACAGAAAAGGATCAATAGATTATATTACCACATTCCCTCCTTTTTTATTTATTCAAAGATAGGGGGTGTTTTAGTGGCATAGTACACAGTTCCCTCACGACCTGGTCCCACATGCCGGAAGACTGAGGTACACATTTGTAATAGATTAGGAATACATTGAATAAAACAACATAATAAGATACATATAGCAATAATAATAACAACCCCTTGCAATAAGGAGCGAAACCATGACCCATCAGGAAGCCAGGACCACAGACTGTCCCAGAATGATGCATTAAACCCATCGGCTCCAGATTGATGCTGAGCAATACGAGCTTCCATGTCCTGAACAGTCTTTGTAATGTTTGGCTCATAATTATGTATAAAAACACAGCAATGCGAATGAATTAAAGCACAAACTCCTCCTTTGGCAGCTAACATAATATCTAAAGCATATCGATTTTGCAAAGTAACTTTACGAATTTCAGACATTTCTACATTAATCATCTTAATATTCTTTATAGTATCATTAAACATAGCAACAGTAAAATTATTTAAAATATGAATATCCCTATAGTTCATAGCAACTCCCAAAGGCAGGATAAGACCTCGGGAAATTTGTGTCCATAGGTTACCTCCCATAGTTAGACCTGAATCCAATTCCCGACGATTTCGGATCCGAGTATCTGAAGGAAGTGAATCCAGCTTATAGATAACAGGAACTACCATACCCACTGTACAAACCCCTGTCCAATTTTTTGGCCATTGCTGATAAGCCGTGTCTCCACACAGCAGCCATAGACCATCAGGAAGGGGAAAATAGACCACATTTCTCAGATTTGTATTGGCCGCAGCCTGACTTTCCCACTTCCACATCAACCACATCCAATTACAAAGAACATATGCCCCGTGTGTAATTCCCTTCATTTTAGTAGTTGTTCTATTAACACAGCAGTCATCGGCGATGGACAGAGCCTTAGACAACGAACTGGATGTTCTTGAATTATTGACACAGCCTGGAACAGAAATGTTCCTTGCCTCTTCCCCTTTAGTAATAGCAGCACACTCCATACAGCCTCCTTCCATAAGCACTACCGTTTTACAAAGGGTACTATTACCTAAATCAATAGAGTTTGCAACTGGAGGGCGATAGTAACAAACCGAAGCTGTCGTGGTAAAGGTCACCTTAGCCATATACAAAGTCTGATTTTTCTTTGTCGGATCAGGATTCCAATAAATAAAATTGTTATATGTGCTCAAATTCTGACTTTTAGACTCATCCAAAGGAATAGCATGCAACAATACACCACCCTCCCCAGTTCCTGGCACATGCATGCAAAGCCAACAATTAGTAACATTTAAACCCTTGGCCACAATCCGGATATCTTTGAAATAGGAATTTTCTTTCCATAAATTATCACCAAGGTCTCTAGTTTTTGAGATAATAACATCTCTTTGCCTCCGTATCGAAGTTCGTGGAGGCATAAGATGAATGGAAAGAGAGTCTGTATAATGTAACTTAGGCAACTCCAATTGACACTGATATTGTCCATAGTCTGAAACAGAAACATTAAACAGGATCAGAGTTGTTGCACAGGCTGAAGATATAATATCCTTATCAGGTCCCGAGTAAAGAATGACTTGATCCTTGTGCCAGGACCAATATGCTGGAAAAACCAAAGGATACCGCTGTTTGCAGATTAATTTAGTCCGGTTCCCCAAAGGAACCTGCTGCATACAAGTTGGTAATCTCAGGTAAGCAGTCATCTTTTCCCAGTCTTCACAGCGCCGCGTCCGAGCTATCTGCATCAAGAGAATCAGGAACCACAGGTACACCATCCTGCTCCTCCGAAACTTCCTTCACAGGTGCCTGCGAATGATCAGGTCGAACACACCGACCAGGAACCCAACGAATTTGACCAAGATGTTCAACTGCTGCATAACCACGTCCCCACGTTATCAGCTCAGCAGGAACCCATGCTGGATCCGGAAGGAACCGCACCAACACCCGAGGTCTCACCGCATCTGTAGAAGGAGAAGAAAAATGCCTGCTGGCCGCACTCGCAGGGGGTTACCAGACAAATTTAAAAAATTTAAAGTATATAAAGCTAGATTTAATTGATCTTGAATCGCCGGAAGCCCCAGGAGCTTCCCTCCTTTTTTATTTAATTTAGTCAACATGGTCTTGAGCGTGGCATTATGACGTTCTACAATAGCTTTCCCTGTAGAATTGTATGGAATTCCAAATTTATGTTCCACGGACCATTGTTTGCAAAACTGATCAAAAACGGTGCTCCGATAAGCCGCACCATTATCAGTTTTTAAAGTTTTAGGCGTACCAGCAACTGAAAAAGTCTTAATGCAATGATTGATGACATGTTTAACTGCCTCTCCTCTTTGAGGGGTAGCCATTAGAAATCCTGAGTAAGTATCCACAGTTACATGTATATACTTCCAGGGTGCAAATGACGGATATTGAGTAACATCCATTTGCCAAATCATTGAGGGTTTCAACCCTCTGGGGTTAACTCCCATAGGGATAGTCGTGCCCTGCCTTGAACAAGTTGGACATTGTTGAATTATGGCAGCAGCTTCTGCAGTAGTAAGTTTGAATTGCTGTGCCAATGCTTTAGCGTTTTGATGAAAATAACTATGACTGTCCCATGGCTGGACAGTGAGGACTGAAGTTACAGCACTGTCAGCTTTGGCATTACCTTGTGATAAAATTCCAGGCAAATTACTATGACTACGAATGTGAGCAACAAAACACACATTCACACGCTGCTCCAAACATCCTTGTAACAGCAAAAGCAATCTTAAAATATCAGGTGATATTCCAGGAGACAAGTAAGAACCTGCTACAAAGGGTAACAAATTATACACATACAATGAATCCACTATTAAATTAAAATCCTGATTGTGAAAATTTTGAAAAGCCAAAACTACAGCAGCAAGTTCTGCCTGCTGGGCAGACTTCTGCTCTGATGTTACTTTTGTATGCCAAATTCCAGATTTATCTTTCCAAACACAAGCACCAAAAACTTTCCCTCCATCGGTAAAAACTGTAGGAGCATCTGATATAGGCTGAGTTACAAAAAGATTTGCTAAATTTATTCTAACTGATTTATACAAAGATAACCTAGGATCGGCTGGAGGATGACAAGAAAACTTCCCTGGCCAGGAATGTACCAAAACCTGCAAAAACTCACTATTGCAAATCATCTGTTCCCAGGTAGCTAAAGCAAAAGGAACATAACATGTTACTGGTTCCATACCAGCAATAGCCTTGCAGCGCTGACGAGCACGATTAAAAATATCAGCAAGCTGTTCTGTGATACAATTTATGGATTTCGATGGTGTATGAGACAAATGAATCCATTCCAGAATCCTTAAAGCAGTTTTTTCTTTTACCTGAACTATCAATGCAGTAGCCCTTCGTTCTGAGATTAAAATCACTGATAATGGACAATCTAGCAAGCATCTATCTGTCCATCTATGGCTTAAAACTTGTTCAATCAATGACAAAATCCCCTTTTGTTCTTCATTCAGGGTTATTATGTCAGATGCTTGCTTGACACTAGCCAAAGCTTGAAACAAAGGACTTAATTGAAGGGTAGTTAAACCCAAATACGGTCTGATCCAATTTATATGACCCAAGAATTGTTGTAAACCCACCAAGGTTAAAGGATCAGGAAGAACAAATTCCAATTTCAGGGGTGTAATGTGACTCAGGAATAATTTATGACCTAAATAGGCAAAAGGATATTCTTTTTGCAATTTTTCAGGACTAACTATTAGGCCTTTCTCCTTTAACATAGCAGTTAAAAGAATGACAGCAGAATTCATGGCAGCATCAGAAATATTAGCAGCTATCAAAATATCATCCATGTAATGATAAACCTTCCAATCCGGGAATTTACTCCGGAAAGGTTGTAAAGCCCAATCCACAAACATTTGACACATGGTAGGACTATTTAACATTCCCTGCGGAAGGACAGTCCATGCGTATCGCTTAGCGGGCTGCCCCTGATTTATACTCAAAATAGTAAAAGCAAACAAATCTACATCTTCAGGGTGCAAAGGAATGGAGAAGAAAGCATCTTGCAAATCTAGCACTCTTATATTCCATCCATCAGGTATTAAATTAGGATTAGGCGTCCCACACTGTAGTGGACCCATTGGCTTTAATATAGAATTTATGCCTCTCAAATCATGTAAAAATCTGTATTTCCCAGATTTCTTCTTGATAACAAAAACTGGAGAATTATAAGGAGTAGTGGTAGGCACTATATGTCCTTTTTCTAATTGTTGTTGAACCAATTCATGTAAATGAACTAATTTCTCACTAGTCAAAGGCCATTGGTCTATCCACACTGGCTCCTGTTGGAGTAATTGTAATTTTAATAACTCCACAGGTGGGTGTTCAGTCATCATGAATGACAACCCTTGTATCAAACTGTTGCATCAAATCTCTGCCCCACAAGTTAACGTGAAGGCGCAGAACAATCGGTTGGAAATGTGCAATAGCACCTCCCTGCTCTGTTTTAACAGAAAGAATCCTCCTACTAACCCGTGCGTCCTGAAGTCCTCCGACTCCTCGAACGGACGGTGTAGGATCCGTCGGCCACTCCCTAGGCCACTCACTTTCGCTAATCACCGAGACATCTGCTCCAGTGTCCAGCATCCCAATGAACTTTCTACCTTCAACCAAAAGAGTTAATTTTGGTTTCTGATCAGCCTTGACATTTTGCATGATGGAAAACACACTAGACTCATTAAACATATCTGTAGATCCAAATCCACCCTGACGAATTCTATCTGACTCTCCCAAAGACATAGATGGCAAAACTATAAGCTGTGCAAAACAATCCCCTTTTTTCAAAGATTGAGGAACAGGTGAATGAACCTGAATTTTGATCTGACCCTCATAATCTGAATCAATAACCCCAGGAACCACAAACAATTGACGCCTATGAGCCGATGATCTAGGAAGAAGAAGACCCACAGAAGTCGGAGGCAACGGTCCATAGAAATCCGTTGACCCCAAACAAACTACATGCGGATACCCCAATTCCAAATCCTCGGCTAATGGAAGATCAATTCCTGCTGAACCTTTAGTAGCTGGCAACCATATCTTATCCCTAGCTCTCTCTGGTGGCTCCAACCCTTCGGACATTACTTCACTCTTTAGAGTAGGGAGAATGCCCTGATCCCTGCTTCCTAGTTTTTTCCCTCAGAGTGAAGTCTGCACTGATTTGCCCAATGGTAGCCTTTCTTACATTTTGGGCACACTGATTTAGGACGAACACCCTGTCCCATTGATCTCTTATTCTGCTGACTTTGACCCCCTCCAGGAGCCCGACATTGCGCTTTAAAATGTCCAGGCTTCCCACAATTGAAACAATTCCCCTTTTGAGCATGTCCTGCTTGTAAAGCCAGAGCTAAAGTTTCCATGTTAAAAGACTGACTCCCAACCTTCCTACATGCATTAATCAAATCCGCGATTTCTCGCTCTCCACTTGCTACAAGTGGATTTAAGATCTTTCTGCAATCTGTGTTAGCTTGTTCTACTGCTAACTTCAAAAGCAACTCTTTCTGGGCGAATTGATTATCAATTTGTCTTTCAATAGCCAATTTCAGTCTGCTAATGAAATTTTCATAGGGTTCATTGTTCCCTTGTTTGATGTTAGTAAAGGTCTTCTCACCACCTTCGCCGTCAGGGAGAGCTCCTACGGCTTGAAAAATTAATTGTGGGAGAAGAGCGAACCCCTCATCAGGCATACCATCTCTCTGTTGTTCCACTGTTGTAAAATTACCAGCTCCGTAAAGCTGATCTGGGGTAACATTTGCTGTTCCCCTCTGGACTGCCAGCTGTCTCCATTTCTGATCTAACACCAAATATTGAGCTGGAGTTAACATCATATTCAACAGAGCTTTCCAGTCAGCCGGAATCATTCTATTTCCATAACCGACTGCTTCTAACAATGCCTGAGTATATGGCGATCTAACACCATATTCTTTTGCTGCTTGCTTAACTTCCTTCAAAACCGTGAGAGGTAAAGGCTTCCACTGCCGCTGCGGATTCAACGCAGCGTCCATGACAATTTCTACTGGATTAAGTTGAACTTCTACTCCAAACTCCACCAAATCATCTCCTGATAATTCCCCTCTATTCTTTGCTTCTTGAATAGCTGCAGTAACTGCATCCACCTGAACCCTTAAAGGTAAACTCTTATCCTCTGACAAAGTATTTCTAGCGCCGGACAGTCCCCAGATTTATCTGGAGGTGCCGTCGGCGGCAACAAACGTACCGCATGGTAAGGCGGCAAACCTTCTTCGGGGGGTGATAGGAGCGGTTGTTCATAAGTAGCTAACGCATCCATAATCACCCTCCAGGTTAACAAAATTGAAGAAGGGGCACGAGGTTCCTCGTGCAAAAATTTCCCTATCTTTTTCCAGGACTCTACTTTAATACTACCTCCCTCCGGATATGACTTAATATTTTTCCAAACATACTGTAGTAAGTCCTCAATTTCTTTCTTTCCTACAGCACAACCCCTACTACCAACTCCAAACCCAAAACTATTCCCAATGATCCCTCTCAATTCCCTGATGTGCTCTTTCTGAGCCTTCGAGAGATCTCCCCCATACTCACGAAAGAATCTATCTTCGTCCAGCGAAGAAGATGAGGGCCCAGTCGACGTCCGCGACGATGAGTATAGGATGCGGGAAACGTATAGCCTTCCAAGCTATCACGTCGGGGTCACCACTTGTGGTGGTCTGGCATTCGAAATGAGACACAGGGAAAATGTCTGAGAAAATGCCAGCCCTGAGTGAACTCAGGTAGCAGTATTTATTGAGAAAAAAGTAAAACAAAAGTACAGTATGCATTCAGAAAACAATGACCTCAACAGGATGTTACCTCAACAGCATGAGAACATACAATCTTGGAAAGTCCCAGATGTTACCTTACTAGGATGAGATCATACAGCCACGGAAAGTCCCATGGGAAAGTCTGGAAAGTCCCATGAGAAAACACAACTGTGTACCTTGAACTTTTACCTATTTTCCTGTTCCTTCTAAACTTGCAGAATCAAACAGGATGAGACACTCATGAGCAAAGGTACTCCTACCCCCACCAAGAATGCCTACATATCCCTAGACCTATTGCTAGTTGTACAAAGGAATTACAGAAAATGATCAATAGATTATATTACCACAGGAATTTTATAAGTTTAGGGGAACCTTATCTGCTTTAGTCTATTATTTTATTTTAATGAGGCTCACATTTATCTCTTGTTTGTTTGTTTTCTATTCTGCCTATCTCACTGGTGTAGCCATTCTTCATAGCTTGAAATATAATAAAATGTAGGAAACACTAAAAAGCAATTCATATGCAAAAAAATTGAATAGAAAAGCTATAAAAAGCAAGATGATGGAAGACTTTGGGAGTGAAGTTCTTCTCTACCCAGTCAGTCTCCTCCAATATAGCAGGCCCATGTCAGGACCTCAGGCCAAGCAGCAGACCCAGTTTTTTTTAGCCTTCATAGAAGATCAGGTGGGTAGGGCGGACCTCAACTTTGGTGGGAGAATATTCCACCACCAGAATATTGAGGCCACAAAGGAAGCGTATCTTCTCTTGTACCCCTCCATCTGAAATTCTTTGGCCAAGAGGATCCAGAGCAGGTCTTTCCACTGGAAAGCATGACCTAGGCTAGACCTATTAGGATGAGATGCTTCCTCAGATAGCCTAGACAGCATTGAATGGAGAGGTATCAATGTTCAGCACTGGTTTCCCCTCTTTCTTTATGAGCCATGGTGGTGCAATGGTTAGAGTGCAGTACTGCAGGCTACTTCTGCTGCCTGCCTGCTGCCTGCAATTTGACAGTTCAAATCTCACCAGGCTCAAGCTTGACTCAGCCTTCCGAGGTCAGTAAAATGAGGACCCAGATTGTTGGGGGCAATATGCTGATTCTGTAAACTGCTTAGAAAGGGCTGTAAAGCACTGTAAAGTGGTATATAAGTCTAAGTGCTATTGCATACATTAAATCCATGCTTTAATTCTGTTAATATTAGTATATTTCACTACTACCAAGAATCCTATAAATACAATTATTTCTTACTGGTCTTTATTCATTAATTATGTATATGATGGCATAATGGAAAAGATACCGTTAAGCCATGTTAAATGTAAAATTATTACATATCCATTAAAGAAGTGGTATGATCTCCAAGACTTTGGAATCTGCTGCCTAGTATTATCCCTTTAGCCATCTCCATCTAAACACATGCCCATGGAATTATTTTGATGTGCCAGAGTTTTTGTTGTTGTTTATATAGCAAAAATATACACTGGCTTGATTTTATTTTGATTTCAATTTTATTCTGTGCTAGAATGCAGTTGCATATTTCAGTCTTCTGAAGTTCATTATTCTCCAAAGATTAATTCAAAGTTTCCAAGGACCATATAAAAGTTTTAGGCCTTAAACAAACTTCAAATATCTCAAAAGTAGGGAAACTGCTACTTTACTGCTTTATTAATGACTTGGGTGATAACAGAATAACAGACTAACAGAATTGGAAGGGACACTGGAGGTCTTCTCGTCCTTCCCATCTAGCAGGAAACTCTATACCATTTCAGTGAATGGTTATTCACTCTCTTATTAAAAACCTCTAGTGTTGGAGCACCTACAATGAGGTAGAGAGAATTACTGTCAAACTGCCACATTACCTTCTCATCCTGGAAGATAGAAATAAAATTAATCATGATTTTGATGGTATAGAGAATGGATTGAAAATAACATAATTAAATTTAACAGAGAGAAATATAGAGTTCTTCCTCATAGTTATACTGTGGAGTATGAATAATCTTGCTTAATAATGACATACGAAAGAGGTTTTGGGATAATAGTTGATAATAAAATATGTAAGGATCAGCAGTGATTAGATTACTATAAATCATACAAGTACAGCATTAAGGTGAGTCAACACAAGCATTATTTCTAAATCAGGGGAAAAATAGTTCTATATTATAATATATATAATATACAATATATATAATAGTTGTATATAAGGGGCATGCATAAGTGCACAATCGTGCCTATGATCCCTGTCATATTGTCCCCAATTATTAGTTCCTATTTCTTATATTTAAACTTATGTTTATTCTTATTTCTATTGTACTGTAAGCTTTTGACAAAATAAATAAATACAAAAATATTATAATATATAGTCATTAATACCCTCCCCTTAAATTCACTTTGAATATTAACTTTAATCCATTTTTGCCTTTTTAAACTATATATCTTATATACAGTTTTTATGCTTTGATATTTTTTACTTATACTCTTCCCAGTGCCCTCCATGAGAGAGATGGGCAGTTTCAAATATTTGATAAAGAATGACAAATAAATAAAAGACAATCATTAATTGAATTCAACAATCTGAATCAATAATTCTGTTTTATTCCATGTTGTAAAGAACCCAGTTGTATCCAGTTCCAGACATTATGCTTTAAATTAAAACAGGTTAAGGTCACGGCATTGAGAATTATTCAGAAGCTAAAAATAAAATCTTACAAAAAGCAACTGATGAGATGGGGAAGGTTTAGACTCACGTGAGATGAGTACAATAGTTTTGATCAAATTCCTGAAAGAATGTCACACAGAAGAAGGTCAAGTCTTGTTCTATATTGTCTCAGAAAGATAGTCACAGAATAATGATTGAAATAACAAAAATACAGCTAAAGTTTGGATATTTGGGGTGGTGGGGAACCAGAGATAGTATTCAACAGGTTCTGACCAGTTGTGGAGAACCAGTAGCAGAAATTTTAAGCAGTTCGGAGAACTGGCAAACGCCACCTCTGACTGGCCCTGCCCCCATCTATTATCTACCTCCTGAGTCCCAGCTGATTGGCTGGGTCTTCTTTTATTGGCCTGCACAGGAGAACGGAGCTGGAAAGCAGGCTAGTGGGGTTGGGAGGGAATAGGATTTTGCAGTGACCTTACCCCAGGAGTAGGGTAGGAATGGAGATTTTATAGTTTCCTTCCCATGTTATACCCACAAAGCCACAGCCACAAAGCTAAGCCATGCACACCAAGCCACGCCCACAGAATTGGAAATATTTTTTTTGAATTCCACCACTGGGGGGAATTAACAGGACAAACTATTCAACAATGCAACAATTTACCTAGAGGGATGATGCATATTTTGCTAGAGTTTTCAGATGGAATGTATCAGCCATCTCTCCTTTTTTAATTTGAATTTCTCAACTAAGCAGATTTTGGATTGGATCTGATGTCTCACATGACATTCCAATAGTTCTATAACTCTAGACTAGGGGTGTCAAACTCGGATCGTCATGGTGTCATCACATGACGTATCGGGATTTTTTCCCGCTACACTAAACCGGGCAGGGGCCAGGCCAGCACATGGCGCATCAGTCCACCGGCTGCGAGTTTGACACCCCTGCTCTAGACTTTAATATTATGAATACTTATGGTCCACAAAAGCTTTAACTGAGCTTTGATGCTGAAAAGTTTGGCTTCATTCCCTTCCTCACAGTTTTCTGCCCCCCCCCCCCCACATTCTCCATGTGATATATACTAACAAGTATATCTCCTCCATCAATCCCTTCATTTTTCTTTAGAATCATAACACAGAATTCTCAGAACAGCTTTTTGTAATCAAAAAGATTAGGTTCAGACATTCTGCAAAGGGCAAAGTTCCTAAAGCCCTATTATTTCTCAAGAGTAGGCCACCAAACAATGTACGAATGTGAAGCTTGAACCTGTGATGAACGCTTTACTCACTGAACACAATCTGAATTTTGAAAACATATTATAGAAATGATGTATTAATAAAATGCTAGCTTATGCTATGACTAATTAAAAAACCAACCAACCTAAAAAGAAGTGAGATGTATCAAGGTGAACACAACCAATGTAAGGTCTCCTTCTCTAATTAAAAGATTATGCATTGTTCTTCTGCCATGTAGATTTATCTCATCCTACAGACATTAGATACTAGCAGAATTCTAGCTTTAATGAAACTGGGCATCAATTTCCTGCTATGAAGTTTAGCAGTACAGGAAAATCTCAACAACTTTGACTAGCTGCACAAAACTTTATCAAATTTTGAAGAGTACATTCTTCAAAAGACCTGAATGAACTTCTTCCTAGTCCTCCCAACTTTTGATACCCTAACCCTCTGGCATATCATATGAAGATCAAGTGAAACCTTCAATTATATAAGACTGCATATATCTGTAGAGTTGATGATGTCTTTGTTTTTTAATTTGTTAGACAAAGCAGAAAGAACATCTTATCTACTATGTTTAACTTTTATCACTTTAACCGGGAGCGGTGTCATAATGGTAACCTAGCAGATTCTTCATAATTAGTGACATCTGGAAAGGCAGATGGCAAAAACAAACTACATTATGTTTACAAGATCAATTAATGATAAAACAATTCTTCCTTTTAATTTTATTCCCAGTAGAAAATAGGGGAAAAAAAACAGAAACTAAAAATGCACAGTCTTTGACATTTTAAGAGAGAAGTGGCTACAGAGCAAGGTAAGATATAATCCCAGCTAGGTGAGTTTTACTTCTTTTCCCTTTTGGTTTTTCCATTCACAGTCTCCCCTAATATTACTGTTTGTTTTTGTTTAGTTTCTCCCCCATCCACTTCCTGGATAAAAATATACAGCTACTCCTCCATTGAAATGGAATACTCCCTTTGGATGACAATATTTCAGAAAATATCACATGAAAAAAAAGGATTAAGCCACTCTCCTTTCCTTGGTGCTATGATTCCAGTTGCTCACCCAGGGGAAGTCAATAGCAAGCCATTTGAGAACTACTGCAAAGAACACTGCATGGATATGCTGGGGTCAGCTCTTGGGCTTCTAGTGGTCTTCCATCTAAATAATGATCAAATTGGGGTAAAGTTCAAAGCAACAGGCTCAGAGGGGCAGCCAAATGATCCCCCCCAAAAGATGCAGCTGCTTTCAGTAAATACAGATAGAAATTTCATTTTTTAAATGACTCCGTAGTCCCTTTTATCAGGGTGGAGTCAGGGCAACTGAATGGAGCTGAGGGTGATTTACTGGCTATATGCCCTTCCACAAGTCAGGAAGAAGGAATTGAGTTAATAAGAAGCAAGCAGTCCTGCAAACTTCAAATGTCTGTACCAGCACATCAAGCTCTACCAATTCAGTGTTTGTTCCTGACAAATGCCCCTCCCAAGTGTCTCCTTAAATCTCAGTCCCCAGATGTGCCTTGTGAAGAAGGGCGGGGCACTCTCTTCTCCTGAGTCATTGGGTCAGCCTGCACTGTCCTCATCTTCTCTCTACTCTCTGTGCTTGGAGATCAGGAGGGGGGCAGTCCTTGCTCATTGCCTGAGCTCTGTTGCTCCTCATGTCCACTTCTTGTCTCTCTTGGTCATCCTGCCCCTGTTCCTGCCTGCTAACCAGCCATCCCAATCCTGAAGGGCCCTGGGCTGACTCGGCTTGCTCCTCCCTACATTCGTCTGAAGCCCATGAAGCCCCCCCTGCCCCCAGTGGTGGGATTCAAAAATTTTTACTCCCGGATCTGTGGGCGTGGCTTGGTGGGCGTGGCAGGGGAGGATTCTGTAAAATCTCCATTCCCTCTCCACCCCACTAACCTGCTTTCCAGCTCCGTTCTCCTGTGCAGGACAACAAAAGAAGACCCAGCCGATCAGCTGGGACTTGAGAGGCAGAGAATAGATGGAGGTGGGGCCAGTCAGAGAGGGTATTTGCCAGTTCTCCGAACTACTCAAAATTTCTGCTACTGGTTCTCCAGAACCTGTCAGAACCTGCTGAATACCACCTCTGCCCCCCTCAATCTCCATCAACTCCAGCTCATCTTCCTCTGCAGATTGAGGCTCCAACTGACAAATACTGCACCCCACAAAAAGCTGAAAAATGGACCATTTCCATTCACCTCTTAAAATAATGTCAGAAAATGAGTAAATTGCCACATGCAATATCGTGTGTTTCACAATGAACAGAAAATATCATTGAAACGTGAGACTCTTTTATACACAGCTGGCAAACAGAAGCAGCTACATTCAGTTTCTGAAGTCAGCAATTAAATATCTCAGGTTTGCCAGAATGGAAAGATAACTTGCTAAAACCCTGGACAAATGCTGTCAATTGGAGTAGATCCTGCCAAGCTAAGGTGATTCCATAATGTCACTGCATCTTCACCTATCCAGATAGTTGTCTATAATTTCCAAAACCTTTCTCCTTGTCTGACTTCAATACCTTTTCGGCATATACATGGTGTCACAAATAATAGATGCTTTTATTCCTTCATGGGATTTTGTTCTATAAATAAAATTCATTATTTCCTGTAACACCCTGAGAACAATCTTGATAACAATTGAACTTTCAGAAATAAATTTGTAATCAGCTCCCATTGTTTCTATGCAGCTGCTGAGGTGATCTCTCCCCCACACACATACGGATGCAAAGCTACACAATCTTAAATGAGAATGCCACAAAGAATGTTCTTTATTTGTTTTGGATTATAAAGCTGGGTGGATCAGATCTTAGTAATCGTTTAGCTCTCTTAAATGAACTTTGAAAGCAGAGAAGAGCCAGAGGGTGAGGTTTTTTAATGCATCCAAAACAACAATAAAATTATTCATATCCTATACTCTATTCTCTACTCACAGTCCTTTGTAGTACAATATGTTAAAGAGCAGCATTCTTGAGGAGAAAGAAACTCTATACATTGCCATGGGAACTGAGCTGCAGAATTCAGTCTAAATAATTTTGTTAATTCTATGGGAAAGAGGCATAGAATCATAAATGTCTGAGTTAAAGAAAAATGACTCAAGGGGTACATTTTCCCATCTTACTTCAAACTTAGAAATGTAAGATTAGACCATACTATAGTAATTATTTCATTTCAGACATTCCATTGTAGATTGTGTGCTTGGACATCATATCATTCATTAATAAATCATCTGAACCTGAGCACTCCTTTCCTGCAAGATTCTGGCTGTAGTATCCATAAATAATTCTTACAGTTCATAGAATATGTCACCAACTTTTTGGTTTCAAGTTATCAAAAGAGTTTCAGTGATATTTTTCATCAAAGTAGAACATGTTGCAATCCTCTCAGCCAATGAAATCCTCTGAAGCTTTTTAAGAATCTGAAGAAACTATGCATAAAATATCTAAAGTCCGTAGAAACAACTAGTGAAGTTATCATCTGCATGTTATACATGATGAATGTGCTGAATTCAATCTCTTACACCAGCATTGCAGGTGGAAATGTTCTAAACTAATGGGTCACTAATCTGACTTTCAAATTTCAATCAGCATTGGATCTTCCTCATCTTTTTGTACACCGAAGTCTTTCTTCTTCCTGTTTTTTTTTTTTTTTTTTTGACATGTCTTCACTCAAGATTTTCACTCTGAACCATATGAATTTCCCATGTTTTCCCTTCCATCAATGGAAAGCTTATAACTTTGTCAGTTGCAATTGTTATTATTTAAAATGCTATATATGATAAACAAATGGTAAGTCTCTATACAAAGGTGTGTGTGTGAAAGAGGAGATAGGACAAAAGCAAAATGTAAAAAAAAGGCAATAAATGTAAAAATTGGCAAAGAAAAAAATAGATACCCAAAGGGATACAATAGGTAGGTAGGTAGGTAGGTAGACAGGTAGATAGATAGATAGATAGATAGATAGATAGATAGATAGAGAGAGAGAGAGAGAGAGAGAGAGAGAGAGAGAGAGAGAGAGAGAGAGAGAAGTCCATATAAGGGATATTATCCAAGCATCTCTTCTCTTCAGCAACTATCAGCCTTCCAGAGTAAACCTGGTAGGTATCAAAAAGAGACACAGCTGTCAACCACTGAGGAGATGACAACATACACCAGTGACCAGCTGATGAAATGGAAGAAATATGTCAGGCCTGCACCTAATTAAATATGTGGTAGTTAATAGAATAGAATGAAGCCTTAGAGAATATCCCATTTGACAGGCTTACAAGAAGCTTAAGTCATAAACAAACAGTATTGAATAGAAGCTGCAGAACACAGGAGTAGGATATATTTGCAAGAGGCTGGGACTGAGGAGGATAGCAATAGCACTTAGACTTATATACCACTTCATGGTGTTTTATAGCCCTCTCTAAGTGGTTTATAGATTCAGCATACTTCCCCAAACAATCTGGGTCCTCATTTTACCAACCTCAGAAGGATGGAAGGCTGAGTCAATCTTGAGCCAGTGAGAATCAAACTGCTAGCAGTTGGCAGAATTAACCTGCAATACTGCATTCTAACCACTGTGCAACCATGGGTCCTAGGATGATCTGTTCCTTTATCCAAGAAGTGATATGTGGCCCATTCTGGCATTAGGCACTATGGATCTCAAGTCTTTGTTTCTATAGCTATCTGCATGTCTGTCTATATATTTCAATGCATTCTCTCTGTATGCACACAGTTTGTATGTCATGTGAGCATGCATAGAAACAAACATTTTGTTTCAAAATGTGCATTTTAGATGGTGATGATGACAATGACAATGATGATGATACTGATTAAATTGAAAAATTCATCAGTAAGTTAAAGATGTGTGAAGGCAGTGGCTAGCCAAGTTTTGATCTAAATACCAATGCACATCAAAACTGTTTGCAGAAGAAATGGAAAAGATCCTCTATAATTTTTTTAAAAGGACTGCATTGCTTTAAAAGTACCAGCACTTTTCTGGTGGTGCAGATGATACAAACATCAGATCATTTCTAAAGGCATTTCTTAAGAGTGTTGAAGAGTCCAGCTCCGATAAAGCTTTGTGCAACTGGCTGTCACTCTCCCCTTAAAAGAGGTGTGACAGCAGCTGCTTCCATTCTCTGCCCTTTGAACTGCTGTGAAGATGCTGCCACTGCTTGTCATTTTTCCTTTGTGCCTTGATGTTTTAGAATCTACCTGTCATGCTCAATTAGCCCTGGGTGGTACTAGAGTCAATATGCTTGGACACAAGTGTGTAATGCTTTCTTTACCCATCACATAATCTCACAAACTAAGAGACGAAATGTTGGCATTTGAGTATCAAGCAAATTATTTGGAAGGGTTTTTTTTTTTTTCAGGGGGAGGAGATAAGGGCTCTTCCTCTGAGAGGTGATAGAGGCATAGCTACAATAGGTTGCCAAGTGTCATCCTGAAGGTTATGGTCAGCAGTTAGCTCCACTTCTTTTATTTCTCCTGATGAGGGATCAGTTTGGGAAGTAACCCTTTCATGTTCAAATATCAGTGAGCTGAGAGAGAGTAGTCATGCACTTTCACGGGGATATAAAGAGATTGAAGAATGCATATGACCTTAGGAAGCATTTGTTTTCAGGGCAAAATTAATTTAGTTTAATACAGACTGTCTTTATTCATCAACTGTTCGCAGTTATGACTGTAATGAAAAAAATATGTTTCAAACAATCCTTGTATTTATACTCTTGCAGATCTGGAAAGCAAAGAAATGTAAGATATATGTACAGTGTTTCATTTAGCAACCATTTTGCTTAACAATTGAGTTGCTGGGCCCTACAGTGGTTGCTAAACAAGAACTTCACTGTCCAATCATGTCCAATTCTAGAGCAGGGGTCGCCAACCTTTTGGACCTCAGAGACCACTAAACTCATAATTTTAAATCCCTCAGACCACTAATATGAATTTTGACTGACGGTGGCTTGCTGACATTGGTGGGAAAGTCGGTCCCATATTCCAGAGCTGCAGTACTCATGAGACTGGTCTTTTGGTCATCCTGAAGCAGCTGCTTCTCCACCAGAGTGCACTGGCTTGCCATGGACTGGAGGAGCTGCTCCGGGATGACCAAAGGGCCAGTATCATGACTACTGCAGCTCTGGAATATGGGACCAACTTTCCCACCAATGTCAGCAAGCCACCCCGGGGCGGTTTTCCCTCGCCTACCATTGGTCTTACCTTTCAGTTCCAGCTTGCGTGGCTCTACTCAAGGTAAGGTTTGCACTTGGTCAAAGGGACTAGCGGGTGGGCGGGCTATGTTGGCGGTGAAGCCTTGTGTTCCTGTGCAGCCTGGATTAATTGCTTTGGGGGGAGCGCTTTGGGGTGGACATTTCTCTGCAGACCATCAAAATTTTCTCATGGACCACCAGTGGTCCCCTGCCCAGTGGTTGGCGACCACTGTTCTAGACCATGGGGCTCATCTCCATTTCTTGGCTGAGGAGCCAGCATTGTCTGAAGAAATTTTCTGTGGTCATGTGGTCAGCATGGCTGTACATCAAAGGTGCATGTAGTGCTGCTATCTTTCCAACGATGGGGTACCTATTAATCTACTTGCATTTGCATGCTTTCAAACTACTAAGTGGGAAGGAGCTGGAGCAGAAATGGGAACCCACCCTAATATGTGGTGCTTGAGTCTTGGCTGTCAGCTTTTAAGGTGACAAACTCAGTGTCTTTAACCAATGAGCCATTGTGCCTCCTCAAACGAAGACTACCTGTATACAAATTCTTACTACATGCTCTCACCACTAATATAAAACATATCTATACACTGGATATCTCCATCTCTCTTTCACCCTCTTTCTTTCTCACACACTGATTTTTTTTATACAGTGCATAACACTCTTAATTAGAATAAGGTATACAAAATGAGGAACTACTTTGAATCATATCTTCAATTCAAATACTAGATTTAAAATGTTATGTTTAATTAAATTGAAAGCAAAATAGTTCCTCTCCTATTCCTCAGCCTTGGGCAGCTAAATTCTAAGCTAATTCACCAGCTTTTTTGAAAAAGCATATTTTATAAATCCATCAATCCACCATCAATGGATGCTATTAAAGGATATTGCTTCAAGGAGAAACTCAGAACACATTAAATCAGCCTCCACAGCACCCTATCAGTTAAAGGAAAAAGTAGGATTTTAAATATTGTATTTTAAAACTTCTGTGCTAGTGTATCACATGTTCTTCATTCTAAACAATCAATTTCTTTGGTAAAGACCAAATTATTCTTACATTGTAAGCCAACTGCTGATAGTCAGCTGGTGTCCTTCCTTTTCTTTGATGAGCTACATCATGAAAATATGTTTATCTCTTCCAGGGGGAAATGAATCATTCTGTTACTGGCATAGTGACAGATGCCTATGGCTTAATTTTTTTTTCCTCCTTAAGAGTAACATACTACAACTGAGGGACAAAAAAGTGATTACTGCTCATGCCAACCATTCTAGTGCAATTTCTACAAAGGAAATCTTTTTATAAAATAGTACTACTTAGCAAGTTATATACTCCATGATAAACAAAAGAATTGCTCTCCTATTCAGTTTTTTTCAATACCATTCTCTTCTATGCATGTGTGGCACAGCTGAAGTTGAAAAAGCAGGAAAAAAGAGACTTTTCAAATGTTGCACACCCGCACACAGCACTTTTCAGCTGTCCAGGTGGCACAGCTAATTTTTTTTTTACACGCTCGTGGAAATCGTAGTCACCGAACTGGTAGTAACATCGGTTGAATCCCACCCCGCTTGCAGCCCATATTTAAGAATCCTAGATACTTTCAATTGGTATTAAAAATACCTATATTTGGCTGGACAGGGACCAGTTCAGTCATCCAATTAATCAACTCTTATGTTTGATTTGCTAAGATGATAAAAACAATTTCCTAATAACAGTGTGTATGTGTATATGTACACACACACACACACACACACACACACACACACACACACACATTGCTCCCCTAAGGCTCCTCTGGGGCTCAGGAAGAAAAGGATCAGAGCATGAGAGGGGTGTGCAGCACCCTCCAACCTCCGTTTTGGGAATTTCCTACCCTCAGAAGAGCCTCTGGGTTTTTGCTCCCCTAAGGCTTCTCTGGGGCTAAGGAAGAAAAGGAACAGAGCATGGGAGGGGCTCGCAGCACCCCTCCAAGCTCCATTTTGGGAATTTCCTAGCATCAGAAGAGCCTCTGGGGGGCGTTTTTGCTCCCCTAAGGCTTCTCTGGGGCTAAGGAAGAAAAGGAACAGAGCATGGGAGGGGCTCGCAGCACCCCTCCAACCTCCATTTTGGGAATTTCCTACCCTCAGAAGAGCCTCTGGGGATCGTTTTTGCTCCCCTAAGGCTTCTCTGGGGCTAAGGAAGAAAAGGAACAGAGCATGGGAGGGGCTTGCAGCACCCCTCCAAGCTCCGTTTTGGGAATTTCCTAGCCTCAGAAGAGCCTCTGGGGGGCGTTTTTGCTCCCCTAAGGCTCCTCTGGGGCTCTGGAAGGCAAAAAATGGAGGGGGGGGGGGCTGAGTTCCTCCCTCCATTTTTTGCTTTCCTGGGCCTCAGTAAGGGTAATCCCGGCACATCTGATCTTATCTACAGATGATTATCGGGAGGGAAAAGAAAGAAAGAAATACCTTAGGCGAATGTCAGGCAGGTGGTGGGGTGAGCAAGCATTTGGCAGGAGGGGTGACTGGGTGGGGGGCATGGCCAGCCAGAACTTATACCGGTTTGGAGACCCACGCCAAATTCTTGCTACCCAATCCAGTTCAAACCGGCTGAATACCACCACTGATGTGCACACATACATGTGCTACTCTTGATGAAACTTTAAAAATAGCAAACATATCTTATAAATTGATTATTTTAAACCAGATGTTTTATAACTTTCTGAGGCATTCACTTTTATAGTAGCTACAATATATCATTAGAAATGAAAAACTATGATTTTATTCCATTAGTAAAAAGTAGCTTATTATGCATTCTCAGTCATTTCAAGGCCAGATTTTCTATAAAAAGCTAGTATTGGAAGAAAGGAAATGTAGATCACAATTCTCTGTAGGTGATTCTGTTGAAAGAATAAAACATGCAAGGTAAATTAGAAATTGTTAGGGCATGCTGTGTGCGAAGCAAAAAAAAAGAAACAAATTATAGAGCTTTTACTGAAATGAGAAAATGTGTCCTTTGCCAGCACAAGTAAGGAATTGTTGGCACGGTCTCACATCTGACAGAGTCTGACATGCAAACAAGATGATACATTCAGAGTTGACTTTGAAATATTTTTTTTACATATAAGGTGAAGTTCTGAAATAGATTTGTTACACCATCTATTCCATTTGGAGCATACATGGAGATTTTCATTAAGGATGCTAAAAATGGAGTGTCCTTGAATAAGCCAAGGATTGGAAAAGAAAAGTGGAAGGACTTTAACTGTCAACTGTTTATTCTGAAATTCAGAATCACAGAGTTGGAAGGGACCTCGAAGTTCTTCCAGTCCAACTCCCTGTTCTATACCATTTTAGACAAATGTTTGTCCAGTCCCTTCTTAAAAGCCTCCAGTGTTTGAGCACTCGCAACTTCTGAAGACAAGCTGTTCCATTGGTTGATTGCTCTCTGGAAATTTCACATGCATTACACTTGCAAAAAAGTGGGGCAGGACTTCAGTCACATGGAAGTGAGTACTGAGGATTTTTTAAATTCCTTATTTAATTAGAAAAATAGCATATATCTACTAACGAATCCAACACAGCACGCATTGATAAGTAGACCTATTGCTGAGAATGATCTAGAATATTCTACCAAATACTATGAGTTACTTTTGCAGAAAATGGCATTTTCCATGAGAATAGATACAATGATGTGAAATCAAGGACACTGTAGGCTGCTAAATAAAAATCAAGAGCCTGTATGTGAAAAAAAAAATATGTTAACCGAATTGTTTATCATTCGGTGTGTCTGCATTTTTTCGAAAAAAATAATGGTGGAATACTCTTTGGGATCACTTCTGTAAAATTCTGGTTTGACCTGTGCACCCAATACCTTCAATCAGTCAACCATTAAGAAGATAGAACATGGGTGGGCAAACTTTTTGGCTCGGGGGCCGCATTGACTTTTAAAATTTGACAGACGGGCCAGGTCAGCTCAAGATTTTTTGGGAATCGCCCCCCCCCACCCTTCCCCCCCCTCTTCTCCTCCTTCCCCTCCCCTCGGAGGCCCCCTGAGTCAGGAGTTGCTACCGCTGGCACGGCTCTGCGCGGCTCCAGTCCCGCGTTGCCTCGGGAAGGGAAAGGCAAAAAGGAAGAGCCGCGGCGGTGCTTTGCAACAGGAGCAGCAGCACCGGAGGCTCAGGCTCAGCGGCTCCTGGTTTTGCCTTTTCCTTCCCAAGGCAATGCGGACTGGAGCCGCACGGAGCTCCGCCGGCGGTAGCAACTCCTGACAGCCCCAGCCGGACACCTGAGCGGAGCCCGGGCGAAACTGCCTGTTGCTGCTGCGGAGCACCGCCGGGTCGCCTCCTCAAGCAGCCTGCCCGCCCGCCGGCTTACCCTCTGCCGCGCGGCTCGGGGCCAGGCGCGAGCGCCCGCGAGTTAAAAGGAAGCCGAAAGTTGCTGGGAAGTTGCTCGGGTGCTGGGAGCAGGCTTTTAAAGTGCCGCCGAGCAAAGTTTAAGCAGCCCGCCCGCCCACCGGGCGGAATTCTTCCTGCTCCTCGACGGGAAGACGCTCCAGCCTGCAAACTTTGCCTTTGCAAAGTTTAAGCATGGAAGCCCGAAACCCAAGCAACTTCCCAGCAACTTTCGGCTTCCTTTTAACTCGCAGGCGCTCGTGCCTGGCGGAGGGAAGCCCGAGCCTCCTCCAAGCAACCTGCCCGCCCGCCCACCAGGCTTCCCTTCCGCCGCGCTGGCTCGGGGCCAGGCGCGAGCGCCTGCGAGTTAAAAGGAAGCCGAAAGTTGCTGGGAAGTTGCTCGGGTGCTAGGAGCAGGCTTTTAAAGTGCCGCCCGAGCAAAGTTTAAGCCTGAAAGCCCTGGAAATCCGAGCAACTTCCCAGCAACTTTCAGCTTCGTTTTAACTCGTGGGCGCTCACGCCTCGCCCCAAGCCGCACAGCAGCCCGCTCCAAGCAGCCCGCCCCGCCCACCGGGCGAACCCTTCCCGCTCCTCGGCGGGAAGACGCTCCAGCCTGCAAACTTTGCCTTTGCAAAGCCCTGGAAGCCCGGAAAACCGAGCAACTTCCCAGCAACTTTCGGCTTCGCTTTAACTCGCGGGCGATCGCGCCTCGCCCGAGCCGCACGGCGGAGGGGAAGCCCGGAGCGCCGCCGGTCACCTCCTCCAAGCAGCCCGCCTGCCGGGCTTCCCCTCCGCCGCACGGCTCGGGGCCAGGCGCGAGCGCCCACGAGTTAAAACGAAGCGGAAAGTTGCTGGGAAGTTGCTCGGGTGCTGGGAGCAGGCTTTTAAAGTGCCGCCTGAGCAGGACCGTCGAGCCGGAAACGGGCACCAAGGCAGGGCAAGGCTCCACCAGCAGCGGCCTAGCTTTAGGTGGCTCCAAGCAGCCCGCCCGCCCGCCGGGTGGAACCCTTCCCGCTCCTCGGTGGGAAGACGCTCCAGCCTGCAAGCTTTGCCTTTGCAAAGTTTAAGCCTGGAAGTCCCGGAAAAAAAGGGGATCGGGGGGGACTCACCTTCGGAGAGGTCGCACTCGAAGGTGATTTCGAACTCCCAGCCGAGGCCTTTGCAAATTTCTTTTCTTTCCTACCCCTAGATCGCTCCGCACTGTTTTGCAGCTTTGGGGGCCACGCAGCACAGGGCAATACGCCACGCCCAGCGATTTTTTTTCAGGGGCGGGCCGGATTGGACAGACCAATGGCAGCGATTTTTTTTCAGGGGCGGGCCGCATTGGACAGACCAACGGGCCGGATGTGGCCCACGGGCCGTAGTTTGCCCACCCCTGAGATAGAATATGAATTGCAGTCTTTTGCTCCATCTTTTAAACAATGCTGTAAATTTTTCATGGGATAATGCATTTGCAGTTAGACCAGCTAGATGGGATTAACCATTTTGTAGAACTCTAGACTGGGCAGGTCAGTTTAATTTGGTTTGTTTATTCCCTAATGCAAGGCCTTATAGGATATAGAAGGGATATATTCTATGATAGGCAATAATTTACCGTGCATCAGCTCTACTTTGGCAGATTTAAATTAATAAATCACCTAGCTGTACAGGATAAATTAAGCAACACTTATAGCATTGTTTTTTTTTTAAATGATTGCTAATAGGACCGGTTCAAATCTTTATTACCTGAAATGACAAAATCCAAATGATAAATGCAACACAATTCAAAAAAGGGTAAAATGGGTCCTTGAATGGGCAAAATTCACTTAACAATTGTCTTGCTTAGCAGTGGAAATTTTGGGTTCAATTGTGGTCATAAGTCAAGGAACAGCTGTACTTTTAACTGCTGTTAGAATTATATGCTGAAACATTTCTTGTGAACTACATTGTGATAAGACCATATAGCTGACCTTCTTCTTGCTATAGCATTGGTTTTATAATGAGGCATAGGATCAAAATCACATGAAGTATTAGTACCACCTTATAAAATCTTAGTAAAGCCACAGACGTTGTGCTTCATCATTAGATGAAGTTTATAAGAGTCTGGACAGCCACTTGTCTAAAATGGTACAGGGTCTCTTGCTTAAAGAGGGGATTGGACTAGAAGAGCGATTGCCAACCGGTGGGCCACGAGAACATTTTGGTGGGCCACAGAGAAATCTCACCCCCAGAATACTCCCCCAAAGCAATTAATCCAGGCTGTGCAGAAACACAAGTCTGCACCACCCACCTGGCCTGCGGAAACCCTCCCTGCCCACTCACTCCTTACTCGGCAAACTTGCCTGCTAAATTGCTATTTTTCTGACCATCAGCTGTTCTGCTGTGCCTGGAGATTTAGATTAACTAGAAAGCAGGAAATGGTTGGATTTCTTGCTTTCTAGCTAGTCTTTAGATCTTAGGCTTTGCTTTTAAGCACAGCCAAACCTCCCTTAGGACTGAAAGTTCTATTATTCAGACTCACGGCAAGCAAATTTTATGTGACAGACTGAGCTAGCTGATGGCAGATAGATAGATCACTGAATGATTCTGTGAGCAACTCAATCTGCCTGCCTGCTTTGCCTGCTTTTGGGTAAAAGTTGCTCTTTTTTAAGTAAAAAAATCAATATTTACATACATGGTGTGTTGTGAGTTAATTTTGTGAGTTTCCTTGCTAGCAAATTTTATGAGTTTGCTTGCAAGCAAATTTTATGTGACAGACTGAGCTAGCTGATGGCAGATAGATAGATCACTGAATGATTCTGTGAGCAACTCAATCTGCCTGCCTGCTTTGCCTGCTTTTGGGTAAAAGTTGCTCTTTTTTAATAAAAAATTCAATATTTATATAAATATTTATAATATTTACATACAAGCCATGCCCAGCCAGCCACATAACCACCAAACCACACCCACAAATTAGGCCACACACCCACGGAACCAGTTAGTGGTCCCTGGGATTTAAAATTATGAGTTTGGTGGTTTGGTCGCCAAGACTAGAAGATGTCTAAGGTCCGTTCCAGCTCTAGTCTATTCATCCATTCAACCTCCTTCTAAGGAAGTTTGAAAGCCAATGGATGATGAAGCTTTCATCCAATGCAAATATGCAAATGAAGTCTCTTCACACCAATAATAATAATAAAAAATCACATTCCTTGAAAGAGCAGATGCCATAGTAATATAACATCAGGGAATTATGAGTATACACTATTTCTGATATTTTCATATCATGGATTCTAAATTTATATTTAAGGCAAAAGCTGTATTCTGTTCTGAATCCTTGTGGGAAAGCTCATTTATCTAAATCAGAAAAGAAAGTTGATTTGGGTCAAGTAGAAGGTGAATGCGAGCATCTAATTTTCTGAGAAACATCCAATTTTAAGCAAGCTGTAATAAATAACCAGGCATTTGAATGCTCTCATGTGGCCCACCACCCTTCTGCTAACACAAATGCTGCCTGAACATTTTCAACAAATTAAGACCGAAGCAAACTGAGCAACACCACCAAAAATCCAGGTGAAATAAAAAAGGTTGCATACAGTGGGGGGCTGCTGGGTGGTGGTCGGTGAGGTACAGGCGAGACCCTAGCTGTGATCTCTGGTTGGGCCCTCCCACCTGCCCTTGTTCTATTCTTTCTCTAAATAACTAACTTCCCCTGCCCAGACATCCCAGGTGAGTTCCGCGCTGCCCTGCTGTACTTACCAGAGCTGCCTGTTTGAAGCTGCATTTCAGCCCCAAAGTGGCGCGTGCAAGCAAAGCAAGCGTGCGTGCACGACCAGCGAGCCCCTTGTCAATGAAAGTGCAGCCCACCTCTGGTTGTACACAAAGAGGGCAGCCCTGTTTATTTCTATTACTATAGTTGATTGCACAGCCAGCCAGATGTTCAGACTGAATTTGGTATTTTTACACCTGTATTGGGTACTTTCTAAGTACCTAGGACAGGCAGATGCTGATGTTTAATAACTGTTGCAGTTCTATGCAAGGCTGCCTTGCAATTGTCTGATGGTGATTTTGTCAATGCCGATGGTGTTCAAGTGGTGCTCTAGGTGTTTTGGGATTGCACCCGAGTGGTCTATTACTATTGGTACTGTCTTTGCTTTCTTTTGCTACTCATTCCATTTCTATGTGCAGATTTATGATTTTCTACATTTCTTTCTTTGAGCCACAGTGGCACAGTGGTTAGAGTGCTGTACTGCAGGCTACTTCTGCTGAATTGCTGGCTGTCTGCAAATTGGCAGTTCAAATCTCTCCAGACTCAAGGGGCAAATCTCACCAGGCTTGGGGGCAAGATGCTGACTCTGTAAACTGCTTACAGAGGGCTGTAAAGCACTGTAAAGCAGTATGTAAGTCTAAGTGCTATTGCTATTGCTATTTTCTATTCTGCTATCTCCAGGAATTGCAACATCCGTTATCCAAACTTTTTTTGTCTTTCTTATCGACAAATGTTAAATCTGGCTTGTTATGTGGCAGATGCTTTCTGTTTGAATCCTAAACCCCAGAGCACTTTAGCTTCTTCATTTTTTTGTTACTTGTCTATTTCATAATCCCACCAGTTCTCGTTTGCAGCTAAATGGTATTTCTTGCAGATCTTCCAATGCATTATTGTTGCTACTTTGTTGTGCCATTGCTTGTAGTCAGTCTGTGTGATCTTTTTGCATCAGCTAATTAGATTGTCCACTGTTTCTACAGCTTCTTTGCAGAGACAGTATTTGCTGTCTCTGATCACGTGAAATATTATTATCTCTTTATATAGCCTTGGTAAAACCGTACTTAAAATACCGCATCCAGTTTTGGTCACCGTATTATTAAAAAAATGTAGAGATGCAAGAAAAAGTGCAGAAAAGAACAGTAAAGAGGATTAGGAGGCTGAAGACTAAAACATATAAATAATGGTTGCAGAAATTGGGTATGCAGAGTCTAGTGAAAAGAAGGACTAAGGATGACATCATAGCAGTGTTCCAATATTTGAGGGGTTGCCACAAACAAGAAGCACCAGAAAGCAAGACAAGGAGCAATGGATGGAAACTATTCAGGGAGAGAAGCAACTTTAAGTGTTAAGGAGAAACTTCCTAACAGTGAGGACAATTAACCAATAAAACAGCTTGCCTTCAGAAGTTATGGGCACTCTATCACTGGAGGTTTTTAAGAAGAGACTGGACAGCCACTTGTCTGAAATGGTATAGGGTCTCCTGCTTGAACAGTGGGTTGGACTAGAAGACCTCCAAGGTCCCTTCCAACTCTGTCATTTTGTTATGGTGTCTATTACTGTCTTCTCAATATTGGCTTTGTATACATTTCTTCTTAAGGCCTGGTCATATTTAGCCAAAAGCATGAAAATACATTAAATCAAGCAATCACTGACAGAAACTCCAAATGAAATTATGTTCCTGAATTACAAAGAATGGGAAGTAACTGAACAACTTAAAAAAAGGCATTTGAATGAGAAAATTCAAACAAATGGGGTGAACAAAAATGACATCTTTCCTGCCTGCTGATTTTCATCCAAATCTTATAGTTACTGCATTTGTACTGAGGAAAAATGTGAAGTTATTTTAACTCTTTCAACATCTATTTCTCCCCTAAGTGTAATGAAAATAATAAACTGTGAAGCACATCGATCACTTAAGAAAGCTGCCAGAGAAATCATTATTATTAGTTTCTAGTAATACCATCATTTTAATCTATGGTTCTTTATTCTTCAAATTCTTAGTAAAACTGGATCTATTTGAGCCATTTCAAAATTCAAAATATGATGTTGTGTGATTTTTAATTGTTTTATAACACATCACATAGCCATTCTTGACTCTGATTGATCTTGCAAATTTCCTCCATGATCCCTAACCTGATCCTTCAACTCTTCAAATGGTGTACGCATTGATACTAAATATAGGATTTGTCCTTGTGGAACTTATGTCAAAAGTCTATGAAGTTAGCATTTTCAAATGAATGTGGTCAAACAGAAGACCGAGAGTGCCAGTATATTTTGGATTCTAGTTGTAGATTGAGTGCTGGAGGGTTGACATGAAAAGATTCCATATGAGCTGAGACTGTGCCCCTATGGACAAGAAGCCACTGAAACTATAATTCATATCCTGTTGTATGGCCCACTCTATAGGGACTCGTGGACTCACAACATCTCACCTGATTAAATACCCCAGAAACTCTGATCTCTTTTATGTTCAACTACTATAGTCAGATCAGTATGTTTCAGTTTCTCTAAATGTGGCCAAGTTTTGTTACACTGTCTGTTCTGTAAAATTAGGCAGACTTTGGTCACCCATTGATGATGTTACTATCAATTGTAATATATTACTATGCCTTGTTCTGTTCAGTTGTGCTCAATTTTGCTTTATTTTAATGGTGGTTTTTTTTTTTTTTTTTTTGGGTGGTGGTGGTGCTGGTCTACCACAGTAAAGACTGAATAGAAAGGGATGATTAGAATATTTGATATACTGAAAAGCCCACGCTGAATCAAAATGATTGTAGGAAGAGGCAAAAGTTGTTTATACATCTCAACTTTCCATTGCTTCCATATGATATTCTCCATTATCTTTGGCCCCTGAACTCTGAACAGACTGTCCACAAAATGCCTTTAAAGTAGATATCCCAAAGGTGATTTTATCTCTCCCCTTCTGTTAAGAGAGGTCCTTCAATTTTAATGTAGTTGGCTTCTTTGACCCCTCTTTCAAACCAAATCCTTCCATTCCCCACCATTCAGTCAGAACTGAAGAAGCTTCCTAGATAAGAAGTGAAACTTTTTCAAGGAAAAACAAAGATAGCATAGTTGCCTCTTGAAAAAGCACCTTTTGGGATAACCATGACCTGGATGACTGAGAATCTCCATAGACTTTCAAGAAGAAGATGACTCCTTGCTTCTTATCATGTTCTTGTTTCTGCTATGGTTGCTAGGAAATAGAAAGAGATGGGTACTTCGTAGGTCCATATAGAACCTCTCTGTCAAATGACCTGTTTGGGTCTCTCTTTTCATTCAGGAAAGAGGAAAAGGTGTGATGGAGTATAAACCTGGACATGGGGATAAGGAAGGGATGAACAACGGAAGAGTTTCAGAAAAGATAACTCAGTTTTGAGAAATAAGAAAACCTGACAGAGAGAAACTCAAAATAAATCTGCTTTGACTTTGGCTCATACAAGTTGTAGTAAAAAAGAAACTCTGACAGGCTTTCAATTTTTCTTTTGTTACACTCTAAAATATTAAAGGGCATTCCTGAAATCTGTGCTAAACTTGTTGATTAAATATGCCTATCTCAAAGGGTTTGATGGGTACAGACTCTATAGAGTGTGTATAAAATGAAATGAAGAATCTTATTTCTGTATAACCTCATTAAGAATTGCACTAGATATCTTATTCTTCCAACCCAATTAAATAAATTTGATTTACTTAAATAAAAATAGCATCCTTGGTCCGGTTTCATTCCCTTGACTACCAAGAGTCAATGCATCAAAAGATTAATTTTCTTTTATCTACGGCATCTTTTCATTGTTCTGATTCATTTTTTCATCATGTTGTTCAGCCATAAAGACACACGGGCAAAACTTGGCTTCAAATGTAAAAAAAAAAAATTAATTCTATTTTATTAGTCTGGGAAATTGTTGAGGCTCCAAAAGCTTTATAAAGTCTCTTGTTTATCTACACACACACACACACACACACACACACACACACACACACACACACACACACACATCCATACGCGTGTGTATGGACACACACATTTCAGTTTTAGTCTCAGAAAAGTCAGATTTTACTTTATATAAGTAGAATACATCAATCTATAACCATGACTGCGAACCCATGGTATGCATGCCACAGGTAGCACACAAAGCCATTTGTGCCGGCATGCGAGCCGCAGGCAAACTTACCTCACTGTGCATGTGCATGCCTTACAGCTGATTTTTGGCCTGTTTGAGGCCTTTTTCAGCCTCCCAGAGACTTGAGGAAAGCCTTTGCAGGCCAAAAAATAGACCCGTTTCATCACTTCCTGTATTTCCTGAAATACCGGAAGTGACAAAATGGGCCCATTTTTCAGGCTGCAAAGGCTGCAGAAGCCTCTGGAAGCTGAAAAAGGCCTCAAATGGGCAAGAAATCAGCTGGGAAGTGCAGTGCAGATAAGGGGGCAGCGGGGGGATGAATTGTTCGCACATGCGCAGGGGGCATGAGGAGCGCGCAAATTGCCTTCTGGGTGCTGGCACGCAAGCGCGCGAACAATTTTTGTCACAGGAGCCCAAAAAGGTTAGCCACCACTGGTCTATAATATCAGCCTCATATTAAATAATTTTGTTTCAACATTATTTCTAATTTTCTTTGATTTCTCAAAAAAAAAAAAAAAAAAATCCCATACTGTAGTATACTAATAAGCAAACCAAATTTACCTGGAGATTTATAAATATAATATAAAGATAAGATAATATACATAATTCAGGGTTGTATTGTGCAGTCCCTCATACTTTCTGAGTTTGGGTGTTTACTTGCAGACGTTTTCTTACCAAACTTGGTAATATCTTCCATGCTAAAAGGGAATGATGTTTGCTCTTTGTTTTATGTCAGGGTTGGTGGAAGTGTAATCTTTTTTCTTGGCAACTTCAATTTCTTGGCACTGTTTATTTATTTAGATTTTTATCTCATGTTCAGTACTTTATAAGTAATCCAGGTGAGAAATATATATAGAATACTTTTTCTTCCTCCTAATATCCCCACAGTGTTGGGATTCAAAAAATTTTTTTACTATCAGTTCTGTGGGCTTGGCTTGGTGGGCATGGTGTGGCTTGGTGGGTGTGGCTTGGTAGGCGTGGCGGGGGAAGGATATTGTAAAATCTCCATTCCCACCTCACTCCAGGGAAGGATACTGCAAAATCTCCATTCCCTCCCCATTCCTGGAGGAAGCTTACTGCAAAATCACCATTCCCTCCCCACCCCACCAACCTGCTTTCCAGCTCCCTTCTCCTGTGCAGGGCAACAAAAGAAGACCCAGCCGATCAGCTGGGACTCAAGAGGCAGAAAATAGACAGGGCCAGGGCCCATCAGAGGTGGCATTTGCTGGTCCTCCGAACTACTCAAAATTTCCGTTACAGCTTCTCCAGAACTGGTCAGAACCTGCTGAATAACCACCTCTGTCCACACAACCACCTTGTGACATGAATTGGGCTGAGAGGGAAAGATTTTACCAAAGTCACTAAGCCAGCTTTCATACCTAAGGAAGGACTAGAACTCACAGTCTCCTGGTTTCTAGGTCAGTACCTTAACCAGTATATCAAACTAGCCCTCAAAAAGCAAGAATAAAATGTACCAGTATCAGTGCAGCAGAATAAAAACAAAAATTCTATAATAGTTTAACAATTTATTTCAATTCAGTTCTATTCTCCAAAGCACTGTGAAATTACTGAAGTTCAACTGAGGCCGAAATATTAACAATAAGTTTAAAAACAATTTAGAAGATAAAGCCAGTAATTGTCTGCATAGCAAACCCAGCTTCTGTACAAAGATCAGTCATACATTTGGACACTCAGTTTGTTAAAGAATTATTTATTCATTGGATAAAGAGTAGTTTCTGAACATCAAAAGCTTAGACACACTATGCAGCATGATGTGTATGTGTGTGTGTGTGTGAGTGAGTGTGTGTGTTTGCTATATATTGATCCCAATGCTTCCACAGTTTAGGAACAATCTGGAAAGGGAATTCTACTTCAAGCTTCATTGTCATTAAAATGAAAAAGCAACAGCTTCATTGAAGCTGTGTAACAAACTGATTTTACAGTTATGGCATTTGATCATTGGGGAATTGGCCTGAAAGCAAGAGCTACTTGCAATCTGTATTGATTGTCCTCATTAAAGTCAATGATTCTTTTCCTAGTAAGAGTTCATGTGCTGTCTAACATGCTGTTAAAATGGTACCAGGTGGATTTGATTTACTTTTCCTAACCCATAGTGACTTTGAGCTTTTAATGTGCTTGCCTATCACATGTACTCATCCCCCTTCCCAGAATTATCAGGTGCTAAACATATCTTATTGGCCATAACAAAGGCTATGTGAATAGAATAGCAATAGCACTTAGACTTATATACTGCTCCATAGTGCTTTACAACACTCTCTGAGTGATTTGCAAATGTCAGTATATTGCCCTCAACAATCTGGATCCTCGTTTTACCAACCTTGGAAGGATGGAAGACTAAATCAACCTCAAGCCCCATCAGAATAGAACTCCAGACTGTGGGCAGAGTTTTGCCTTCAATACTGCATTCTAAGCAATGCACCACCAGGACTCACTAAAAGTGTTCGTATTCCACTTATTCATTGGAATCTCTCAACAATATCCTTCCAAGATAGTTTGCCTTTCATGCAAATGTAAAAGAACAATTTTCCCTTTAAGATAGGGGTGTCAAACTTGATTTCATTGGGGGGACTCATTGTGTGTGTGTGTGTGACTTTGGGGGGGGATGGATGGGCATGGCCAGGGGGCACCTGTGGTGGCCCAGGGCAGGGCTGGAGGGGATCCTTCTGCAGCCCTCTGCCTGTGAAACAGAGCACGGAAGGGCCACCCGTGGCTTTCCCAAGCTCTGTTTTTTTTCTGGCAGAAGCATCACAGGCCAGTTCTTCGCTATTTCCAGAGTTGCCCCACGGGCCAGATCTAAGCACCCCACAGACCAGATCCGGCCCATGGGCCTTGAGTTTGACACCCCTGTTCTAAAATGTTATTGTAAGATATTTTTTTATATAAATATGCATGTGCATCAGCAGTGGGATCCTACCTGTTCCGCTACCGATTTGGTGATCATGTGCGCGCAGCTTTCCACATACCAGCTGAGTCCTGCAGCGCCAATCAGCTGGGAGGGTAATGAAGAGAAAAGCACAGAGGCAGGTGGGAGGGCCGATCCTGCACTTTTCTCTTTTTTCTCCTCTCAGCTGATCGTCAGAGGCTTTTTTTTACCACTCTCAGCTGATCGCCGGAGTCTTTTTTACTACTGGTTCAGGCAAACTGGTAGCATACCATCACTGACGTACATACTGTGTGTAGATAGACAGACAGACAGGCAGATATAAAATTAGATTTTTCATATACTTTTGAATTCAAGGAGTGCTTATAGTGCATTTTCCATAAAAATATCATCAACTACGTATCAATACAATCTTAATCTCATTTTCTTCAGTAGCAATAAAATGCCTACAGATGAAGTTGTTTATTTCTGTCCATCTGTATCCTGAATGAAACCTAGATTTGTATCTAATGCTAAGGAATACAGCATTCAGATACGCTTTTTAATTTTTCTCATGCAAGTATATAAAGGATTCTGTCCACATAGCAAACCTTCAATCTGAAATCAAATGGCTAGTTATGAGATATGTCACGCGCCTTGGCTTTTTGATTACACAATGCTGCCTTGAATTAATTATCTTGAAGAGGAAATAACATTGTTTGACTGATTAGTTATGCCACCCATGTAGAATGTTCAGACTGTATAAATATATATTTGCTGGGAATCAGATTGAGAAAAAAGCCTTTCTGTAATTTTTTTTCTGCAGAGATTTATACAGGTTTTTGTCATTATATATGTGGATGATAACACTTTGAAAATACATTAAAGGTATCTGGTATCACATAAAAAAATAACAATGGATGGAAAAAGTGAAAGTTTATGTTATAAAATACCCAGCAATTGGAATAAAACTATACCCAGCAATTGGAATAAAACTATACCCAGTAATTGGAATAAAACTATTCCATTTAATACCTTTTCATGGCAGAGGAAAATAAACACATATGCCACTGTCTATCTAAATCTTTTATAGGTATGGTACAGTACAAGATATTATGATAGTTCTGTTCAACTCCCAGAATTCTCAATAAACATTTTGCTTAACAACTCTGAGAATGTTCAGGTCCAACATCTGCAGTTCCATTCTACCTAGCCATTCTAGCATCTTCCAGCCATTGCTATGTCAACCACAAATAATCCTCCAAAGTGGGAAAAACTGCAACTGTCATTGATTGGGAGAATATCTACAATTAAGATGAATATATTGCCTAGAGTTTTATATTTATTCCAGACAATTCCTATTCAACTAGGGAAAGAGTTTTTTGAAGATTTAAATAGAATTGTGTTGAAATATATTTGGCAGGGTAAAAAAAGCAAGAATAAAATTAAAACTGTTACAAGATGCAAGAATAAGAGGAGGGTTTGCCTTGCACAATTGGGAGCTATATTACCAGGCGTCAAGTTTGATGTGGGTAGAGGAATGGATAACACTAAGGAACAGTAGATTATTGACTTTAAAAGCCATGACTTGCTGTTGGGATGACATGCCTTTCTCTGGTATAGGGGAACTAAAACACAGGGGTATTTTAGAAGACATTATATTCAAGAGGCATTCTTTTTGAACTGGGAGAAGATAAAAAGACAATATTACTTAAAAATTCCAACATGGATATCAACTATTGAAGCTTTTTCTTATCCAATAATATATAAAAAGGAACAGTTAGATATGGTGAGATATTGAATAAAAAGGGTGAACATAAATCTATGCAAGCGTTGAAAGAACAAGGTGTAAAAATGAATTGGTTTTCATATTTGCAAGTACAATCTAGATTTGACAATGATGTTAAAGCAGAAGGTATTTATGATAAGTTGACTGTCTTAAATAAGATCCTTATGGGTACTGATGAAAAGGTAATTAAAAAACTTTATGGAGACTTATTCGAATTTAAATTGGAGGAGGAACAAGTTAAAGAAGACAAGCAATTTTATATGATATGGGATTTGTTTTATCAATGGTTAGATAAAAAGACAAGGTAAGGTAACAGAATAGATAATTTTGTTATAGAAGTTTAATAGACTGATACAAAATATAATGTAGACATATATAACCATTGGATGACAGCATAATATAATATTGATAGAATAAATAGCAGGATAATTAATAATTGATAAATAGATAAGCATACGTTAGTTTGACAATGTGAGATTGATATAAATTGTGAACAATGATTATGAAAGGATCGCACAAAAGATTCTAAACCAACTGACACACTGTATGTACAAAATGGAAGATGGTTTTATGCTTTTTTATGTATTGTCTGTGTATGTTTGTCTTAAAATAAAAAATAAAAAATAAAAAAAAATAAAAAAATAAAAAAAATAATCCTCCAAAGTGGATAAAGGCTATGTACATTGTTAGAAAACATGGCTGAAGCTATCAACTTGAATCTTGTTTTCACAGCTTGAACCTTGTTTTCCCATCCATCTGAAATTTCCCTTATGTATTATGCATGAGATTTTGCATACATTTCTGTACATCTTGTTCCTAACTCCATGCTTGTAGTTACATATAGCCAATTTAGTTAAAGTGAATTCGACCCTTGCCTTAGGCACAAAGCCAGTTGAATAACCTTTGACCAGTCTGTCTCAGCTGCTTCAGAAAATGTTGCTGAAATGAAACTGGAGGGACTTGTCTTGGCAATTGCCAGGAGTCTATAGTGGTGTTTTTTTTAAAATTAAAAATATTTTAAATAAACATAGACAAACAAAACATAAAACCATTTTCCAGTTACATACAGTGTGTCGGTTGGTTACAAGTCTTTTGTATTTCATCTCCATAGTCCTCACTTATAGTTTGTACGAATTCTCATATTATCCATCTAGTGTGTGTGTGTGTATATATATATATATATATATATATATATATATATATATATATATATATATATATATATATATATATATATAATCATTGTTAATCATTTATTTGACTATAACTATTATTCCATCATTTTATGTGAGATATTCAACATTTTAAATTAATTTATATTATAACATTCAATACCCCATCATAAATCCATCCAACAACAATACATCCTTATGTTATATCCTGCACAATTCCAACATCCTTGTACTACAAAGTTATCTAAAATATATCATTTCCACACCTTTTTATCTAACCATTGACAAAATAAATCCCATATCTTGTAATATTGTTTATCTTCTTGTTCTCTAATTTCAAATGTCAATTTACTCAATTCAACACATTCCATTATTTTCTTAATGACTTCCTCCTGCGTTGGTATTTTCTCAATTTTCCAATTTTTCACAAACACAATTCTAGCTGCTGTTAATACATTTACAATCATATATATATATGTTTTCTTAAGTTTTCGCGGGTACTTACATGTATGGCCTTCGGCTTTGTTCGGGTAGTTTCCCACGTCATTGTAGTTGTTCTTTTAAAGTTGTAGCAACGTTTCAGCAGAATCTCATCTGCCATCATCAGGCTTCTGTATAGTGTTCGTCTGTGAGTCAGACTTTTACAGTGGTTTCAGATTTAAATTTGGGGCAGCCTATTGCTGTGCCAGAATGGTTTTTTCTTCATCCTGATTGGTTGGGAGTCTTGGTCTGTGTTTATTGGTCTCGGAGTTTGCTGTGTTCTGCTTGATTGGTGTCTCTAATATCTTCTGTCTGTTTTTTGGCTCTTTTTGTATCTTGATTGGCTGGCAGCATTGTGTTACTTTATTGGAGGCCTTTAGTGCAGCTTGGCTTCGGGTAAATGGACGGCTATCATTAGTTAGGAAGCTGGGTTTCACTGTAAAAGTCTGACTCACAGACGGACACAATACAGAAGCCTGATGATGGCAGATGAGATTCTGCTGAAACGTTGCTACAACTTTAAAAGAACAACTACAATGACGTGGGAAAATACCCGAACCAAGCCGAACACCATACATGTAAGTACCCGCGAAAACTTAAGAAAACAAATATATATATATATATATATATATATATATATATATATATATATATATATATATATATATATATATATATATATATATATATATATATATGAAGGTTTTGGTGTGTTCGGGTCTTTTCCCGTGTAAGATTGAGAGCATCTTGGCAATGTTTTGATGAGGTCCCACTTGCCATCCTCAGGCTGGTGCTCTCGGCTTCATGCTTGTGCAAGCACAAATATATATATTTGATTATATATATAAAATCCAAAGCAACATACTCCAGTAGTATTAATTTTATGCTATGTGTATGTTCTCCCACTCAATGTCAATATGTTTTCTTAAAACAGAAAGAATGCACAATGAAAACGTGAAACCTTATTCAAAGAAAGAAAGAAAGAAAGAAAGAAAGAAAGAAAGAAAGAAAGAAAGAAAGAAAGAAAGAAAGAAAGAAAGAAAGAAAGAAAGAAAGAAAGAAAGAGATGTGGTTTTGTCCCAGATCATTTGAGGAATAACAGAATTTCTGAAGTACTACTAATAATGTTTAATCAACCCGAGATGAGAGTATTAGGAAGGTATTTTCTTTAAATGGCAATATAAATTAATTTGCTAAATGTGCCAGAATAATGACACCATCATTTATAAAAGATGTCATACTGGCCCACCTTTCATTGTCTTAACTTGCCATAGGAATTTAACTGTAACTGATATAAATCATATCAATGCTCTAAAATCATAGCCAAATTTCATATATGGACCATTTCTCCTTCTTGATGGTACTTTAGAGGGAACTAATAGAGCTAGTTCTTGGAATCTCTCCATCACATCACTTTTACTTTTTTGTCTATCTGGACAAATGCCTGAGAAATCTTTAAAAAATGTATAGTTCTTAATTGATAAATTGTCAAGCCTTAGCATGAACATATACATGCCATCTGTAGCATAGGCCATAGTTATCTCACCCTTTAAAAGACAGATAGGGGTACAACTTATGGTCCAACGAGATCATCAATTCAAGCATAATAAATTTAGTTCTTTTTTACAGTGGTTGTGAAAAAGCTCAGACAAAGAGGAATAACTGAAATATTTAGAAGAACAATGGAAGGGAGGGAGGGAGGGAGGGAGGAAAGAAGGAAGGAAGGAAGGAAGGAAGGAAGGAAGGAAGGAAGGAAGGAAGGAAGGAAGGAAGGAAGGAAGGAAGGAAGGAAGGAAGGAGTGAAAAATAAATTAAACTCTTGCAAATCTGATTCAGATAAATGTATATTTATCAAACTGAACAAATTTAACTTTTTTTTGAAAATTAATTCTTAACACTTGTTTGTAAGGGAAGAGTGTGGACAAAAGTATTATTGAGGAAGATCTGAAGAAATAAAGTTAACATTAGAAGGGACTTGCATTAGCAATATTGTTGTTGCTTTTTAAAATTAATTTCATTATCAGTCTTTTGTTAAAAACAATGAGATTTGTTTGGTCAACTAGATCTCAGATCTAGTTGACCAAACAAATCTCATTGTTTTTAACAAAAGACTGACAATGAAATTAATTCATAGACCGAATAGAAATTCTAACTTTTCCTTACATCCTGTAAAAGTGAGGAAGAAGCCAAGATGAAGGCTCATTGTGTGTCATCTTGGTGGGTCATAAAATTTGGAAGCCTCATTTGAAATGAATTAATTCTCATTTCATACTTGACATCAAAAGCTTATCTCACTATTCTGAAGATGAAAGACCATCTTTAAAAAAAAAAAGAAAAAAAGAAGGAAAAAAAACCCTTAGCCTCCAAAAGCAAGAAGATTTTGCTTAAAGTAAATATGTCAGCTGTTAGCCAGAACACTTGTTTGAGCACTAAATTGGAACCCTATTAGCAATTTTTCTGAGTAAACACAATTTTACTGGGTCTGTTTTGACATTTAAAAGCTTTAAATAATCTTAATTGTTTAACCAATTCTAATAATTTTTCTGACTTCTGAACTATCCATTTTTGAAATATAGTGTAGTGAAAGCAATATTGAATGAGGATTTCTAACTACACAGGGCATATTAAATCAAATGTTAAAAAAAGTATTTTTTCATGTCTGTTTAATTGTTCTTTGCCCAACCAACTGCTTCTGTCTTGCTTCTATTTGATTAGCAGACATACATGGCTGAATTTGGTATGGAACTTTTAAAAGCTATACTTTTAGCTTTATTTATTTATTTATTTTTATTTTGTCAAACAATTATTAGATAACAGATAAAAGTATAAACATGGTTATAAATACATGAAATGGATATGAATAAGAAAAAAAAGAAACAATAGGACAGGGACGGTAGATACGTTTTAGTGCGCTTATGCACGCCCCTTACTTTATATTGCAGCAATATAAAAAGTTTCACAGAATCAGCACTTATCTTATTTCTTCAAGTACTAAAAATCAGTTAAACAATCCCTGGGTTTAGTTAATATCTCTCTAAGTTCTAGGATATGTCTATAAATTGAAGATTCCAGAGTACCGTATGGAAAGTTGCGTATATACCATAACTCTTTCACAAGTCTTCTTTTTTCTTTGTGTAACATTAAGTCAAGGATGCCAAGAGCTACATCAAAAACACATTGGTAACATCCTGTAGATGAAACATTTAAGCTTTCAGAAAGTTAAGCCTTAGTAAAATTGCTAGCAATTGCTAGTTTTAGCAATTTAGACATTTCTAAATTGCTAAAACTCCTGCTATTGACTAACTTTATTTAAGCTCATTCTCGTAGCAGAAATGTCAGAAATGATGCTGTATCCCCCACTACTACAACTAACTATGACCCTTATACCTCTAAAACAACTGGAAATTCTTTTATTGCATAGGACAGTAGTTTCAAAACTGTCTTAAGGGGAGACTTTTTAGTGTAGTGGTAAAGTCTAAAGAGACAGCTTGGTGTTATGGTTAAAGCACCAAGCCAGAAATCAGAAAATTGTGAGTTCTAGTCCTGATTTACATATAAAGCGAATTGGGAGATCTTAGGCCAATCACTCACTTGATCTGTCATCCTAAGAAGGAGACAATGGCAAAACACTTCTGATTATTCTTACCCAGAAACCATGTATATATAAGCATTCCAAGAACTGTCAAGTTTGTGTGTGTGTGTGTGTATGCACAGATGTACATGTGTGTGTATGCATGCACAGTGCATATATACATGAGAAATATTAGGGAGCTCCCACTTGCAAATATTCTGACTTACGATAGTACAATTTCTCCTTTTGTCGTATTATGAGTAACTGAGTATATCTGTGCATACTGTATATACATATATATTGAAGTAATAATGAATGATGTTATTGCTTAATGTATAACTACATTTCAATTCTAGAAATCAATAGAAAACAATTTCTGAAATAAATATCTACATTTGGTTTGTGAGAAGTAATTGTGAATGTTCCTGTGTTTTATTTGGGCTCTTCTATTCTGGAAAGCAACAATTTAAATTCCAGTGTTTCAATTAAAAGAATTCTTACAAGAGTTTACTCAGGAAGATCACTGTGGATTTCTACATAAAAGAAAACTAAAAGATAATGTGAGAATTGTATTTAGTTTAATAGAACAGCATAATGAAAAACAAGCTACATTAATCTTCTTAGATAAAGAGAAATGTGAACTGCCCTTTATTGTTTGTAAGTTTGGAAAATACAGACTTCAACTAGAATTTTGTTCAGGGATTAAAATCAATATATACATCTCAAACAACTTGAATGGTTAATGGTGGCTTAACCAAACAATGTGACATTCAGAAGGAGAGAAGACAAGGATATCGTCTGACCCCTTTGCTATTTATTTTGGGTCTTGAAGTTTGGGATAGAGGTATTAGAAAAGATAAGAAGATAATAGGCCTAAAAAGGATATCTTTAAATTGAGAGCTTTGGGGGATGATTTGGTCTTGATTGATAGAGTTTTGGATGAGAAAAAAAGGAAGATTTAACCAATAGGTTTTAAGATGAATAAACAAAAAACAAAAATGTTGGTAAAAGTATTATTCAAGAGCAAGACAATCTGATGAAAAATTCTGGTTTGAAAATTGATAAAATGGTTAAATATTTGAGTGTTACCTTGAACACTTAAACTATGTTCTCTCAAAATATGTTAAGGTATGTAGTAATGAAGTTAAATATATATTGTATATATTGAGATGGAAAAAATTCAATTGTGATTGTTGGGAAGAATTTCCATGATTAAGATTAAGATGAAAGTACACTTAGAATATAATTATTATTTTTTTAATTTTAGATAATGCCTAGACTGACAAATGAGAACAGTTAAGCAATGGGAAAAATATATATCCAAATTATATAATTAGAGCTGGCACCAGGGGTGGGATTCTACTAGTTCGGATCAGTTCAGTAGAACCGATTGTTACGATTCTGTGCAGTTCGGAGAACCAGCAAATTGTGCCCCTGGATGGCCCTGCTGACCCCACTCCTCCTCCCTGTCCAGTCACTCCTTATGGTATTTCTTTTTTCCCCTCCTGACAAACAGCTGTTCCGATAATCAGCTGCGCAAGGATCCCCCCCTCGTTGTCTTACTGCTTTGCCCAGGAGGCTTCCCTGACACCCAGCAGGCAAAAAAAATGGAGTGTGGGGGGTGCTGCGTGTGTCCCCCTCACACTCCAATTTTTGTTTTACTGGGCTCAGGGAAGCCTCCTGAGAGCAAAAATGCCATCCAGGAAGCTTCCCTGAGGCGTAGGAGACCAAAAAAAAATAGCACGGGGGGGGGGGTCCTACAAAAAAAGAAGCCACGCCCACCCAGTCACATAGCCATGCCCACCTAGCCACACCTACCTAGCCATGCCCACAGAACGGGTAGTAAAAATATTTGCATCCCACCCCTGGGTGGCACAGTGATTAGAATGCAGTATTGCAGGCTAACTCTGCTAACTGCCAGTAGTTTGATCCTGACTGGCTCAAGATTGACTCAGCCTTCCATCCTTCCGAGGTCAGTAAAATGAGGACCCAGATTGTTGGAGAAAATATGCTGACTTTGTAAACTGCTTAGAGAGGGCTGTAAAGCACTATGAAGAGGCATATAAGACTAAATGCTAAATAAATAAATTGAATGTTATAATTAAAAAATCTAAAAGACAAAAAGCTGTGTGTCTTGGCATGGAACAAAAATAAATAATTTCAGAATGATTAATAAAAGAGACAGTAAAATTATAGTTATAATTTTGCCCCTCCATAACTCATGTTATGCTCATATATTGAACAGCCCAGGATATATTTATGGAAAGATTCTATTTCTGATTTATACTGTCCACTTTTCTGCCCTAAATTATGCTAAAGGACTGACTTGCCCTGTCTTTTTTTTTCTGTATGTGGGATAGAGTGAAATACTAAAATCCTGTCAACAACGTTTCCAAAGTATACATGGCTTCCTTTATTCTGTTATAAACCCTTTCCATATTTAAAGCAATTGATTTATAATACAAAATCCAAAGAAGAATCTATTTAAATGGAAAACATCTTGCGAATAGTGAGCAATAGTTTGTCAAAAAGAAAAAAACAACAATGATATGTTTATGATAATCTTAAGAAAACATGAGATAAAACTAATCAGAAAATGCATTTTTAATGAAGCAGTCAGCTAGGGCTCTGATGCTAAGTATTTGCTGCTGTCATCTCAGCTCTGTTGAAGAATAAACTTAAAATATCATTTTGGTTCTCATCTTCTCCAGCCATATCACACATTACTCTTCTAATCTATGTGAGGTACTGTAATAATTAAACGTCCGAATTGGGTTTGTTTGTTTTTAATATACTCTAGTTAAAATCCCAGTTCTTCAAAGGTGAGATTCTATAAGTGAATCTGATGTTTGTGCACTTCAGCTTTAAAAAATAAAAATAAAATTTGTTTCTGTTCAGTCTTGTTTGAAAGATAGGGACCAGTATTTTTTACATGGTTGAACTGATTTCTTTTGTCCAGAAATCTTACCTCAGCAACTGAGTTAATGCAAAATTTGGGCAAAAGGGTTCTCTACTCTGGAGAAAAAGAGAGAGAAGGAGGGAGGGGAGAGGGAGAGGGAGAGGGGAGAGGGAGAGGGAGAGAGAGAGAGAGAGAGAGAGAGGAGAGAGAGAGAGAGAGAGAAGGGGAGGGAGGGAGGGAGGGAGGGAGGGAGAGAGAGGGGGAGGGAGGGGAGAGAGAGGGGGAGGGAGGGGGAGAGAGAGATTATCTCATTTCCTCTAAAGAGAAGATGCCTTATTTAACGTAAAAACAAGGAAGGCTTCATTCTTACTCAATGTGCTGCATCTTTTAAGAGTCTTGGGGTCTGTTGTTAGTTAGGTTTGACTTTTTGTTTTGTTTTGTTTTGTTTTTTGGCTATACCCTTCAGCCACAGATGGTGAACAGACCTTAGCTGAGTGCTGTGTTCTAAAATTGATAGAAATTAGCTTCCATCCCCCTTCCCTGGAGTGAAAGATGACTTTGATTAGGTAATATTTAGACCTCTCCCAGGAATGCCCCTGTAAAAAAATGGCAGAGTTTCAACTGGCAGCGTTCATGCTGATTTAATTAGCCCGCCATAATGTTTAGAGAAATGCACACGCTGTTTTTATTGTTGCTCCACTCTACCAAAAAGCAGTCGTTTCTTTTTCCTTTTGACACCAATGGGCTTTTTTCCTCCTGCCCTAACTTCAAACAGAAGACAGTGACTGATCATGTATGAATAAGCCAGGAAAATCCTGAATCCAAAGAAAAGAACAATGTGACAACTGGCAAGTAGAAATCACGTCTTTGCCCTCTTGAACACGTTCCTTCCCAATAAAAATATTGCTCCTTTCATGGTGAAAAGGCAGCTGATAATGAGCTGCCAGACAAAAATTTACACACAAAAAAATGTCAGTGATAAAAGGATTACAGGCATAATCATGGGCTTGGACAAAGATAAAATTAATAACTGCTTTTAAAAAACCAGCATTCTTTTAAAAATACAACTGTTTTCATGTGTATTTTATTTTCCTAAGGTGGACAAGGGAGGAATTCACGACCATTTGAGATTCAAATGTCTATGGAGATTATCAATTATCCAGGTTATAGTTGTCCTAAAGGTGCTTTTCAAAAGGCAACTGGACTTTCAGATTCAAATGTTTGTATGTTGATAGAAAATTTGCCAAAACCATGCTACTGACATTTAAAAATATATTTAGGGCAACCCTGATATATTCAGTATACCAGCAGTAAAAATAAAAAAAGCTGTTTTTATTAAGTGGCACAGATTTTGGGGTAAGATAATTCAAAATTGATTACCAAGGAAGATCAGAAAAAGTATTAAAGTGTTTGACATCAGAACCCAAAACTAGTACAAAGTAATAGCAGAACAACCTTTCAAAATAGTGTATTTCTTCCAACCTTCCAACCTTTCACAATACTTCCAACCTTTCAAAATAGTGTATTTTGGATTCCAAAGTGACTATTTCAGAAAAAAAAGTAGCATGATTCAATTTTTTTAGAAAAGTACTGTACTGAAATATATCAAAAGATTCACAATGTCACAACAAACAGAGTGGGCTTTCAACACATTGCAATTGTTAATTGATGTATTACTTAAAGTTTGTCTCATATGTAAGTTGTATTTATCAACCTATTTTCCCCTACAGGCTTATTCCATGCCACATTAAATCCTATTTCAGTCAGGCCACTGTTTGCATATGATGAAGTGTACAGCAACCCACAAAAGTGTATGCCTTTTAATAAAATTTATTAGCTGGAAAAGTTAACCCGAGATTCCTCCTCATTTCTTGGTACCATAGAGACAACTATCCTCCTACAAGGCAAAGCAGATTAATCTGAATCACACCGTCTTGCTAACTCCTGGTTCAAAATAGTTCCAGTACAAAATTGTTCCAACAGACAACCTATCGTATACCAGACAATGGCGGTACCACCAAAGATGCAAATATTTGTTTTATTTATGTAAAGCAGGACAACATGATGTGTATTGGGGGGAGAACCCTGAATTTGGGGAAACACTCGATGTTTTTCTTGCAACTTAATCAGAATCAGACCATCACTGTTTACTCCAGTCATCATCTCAGATATCTGTCAATCCCATAAGGTAGATCAGATTGGAAATCAATTCTAAAGAACAGACTACTGAGATAGACTATAACTGGATGCTGTACTTCTGGTTGTATTGCACTCCGCCTCCTTCTTATATTCCAGTGAATAAAAGAAACTCCAGACTGAGCTGCTTCTGAATAATAACTTGTTTCCCACAAATAATTTATCAGCCCCCTTTGCCTAGGTAATGGCCCATGCCTATTTCTGCAGGGTCACTTCCCTTGTTGTCTATAGGAAGAGAGATTAATGAAGAATCTTTAGCAAACCATTTGTTTCATGATATCAGGTCACGGTCTCCCCATTTTTCATTATGAGTATTTGTTTTAAACCTGCATTAATTAGCTGATTTGACTAGAAGTAGCAAGTGGGTTGATCAAAGTCACTGCCATTCTTAACTTTTGTTTGGAAAAGTTAAGCTATAAATATTACATGCACTTGATTAAAGTATATTTTGAGAGATTTGACCTTGAGCAGATATTCACACAGCTACATTGCCTATATTCCCTGTGCTTCTAATGCAGTAGGATTTGTAGAACTCTTTATGTTAAGGCACTTGCAACCAAGACACAAACAAAGAAACCAGAGTTACATGGACCTCTATAAGAAATTGTGTACATCAGGATTAGGAATAAGGTACTGAATCTTGGATATTGCAAAATAATTGCAGTCCTCATTTATAAGGAAATTCATTTAAACAATGTCTCTTAATGATTTGAATCTCTTTTTCCTGGGATTTTTACACCCTGGGTTGAATTGTTCTACGTCAATCAACTCTTTCCTCCTTCCTTATGTCTTGGTAGCCTATGGCCAACTTGTCTTTCATTACTTCTTCAAGGCTCTGCATAATCTTTCTCACTTTCCTGAATGTATAAGCACTAGTTCATTTGGTGCCCACAAAGCTGTGGGACAGATGGCAATCCGTAGATAAAAACTCCAAGCTCATTCAGTTCCTTGGAGTTTATCCTTCCCTTCTAATGCCAAGGCTCAATTTCCCTATCATTTATGGCTCAGGCACCAGCTGGCTGCTGAGTGCTTCAATGTCTTCTTGGCCAACTAGAAGAAATGATGGGCATGCCATGTCAAGGAATACATAGAGTGTCATAAAGATGTAAGGAGTGAAGATATTCCTAAAAATAGCATGATGAATGTTGAACAGGCAAAAGCTTGTGGCTTTGCATAAGTGACCACTATTATTTTTCCTTCTTTCAAAATGTCTTTCAGGTATACATGTATGCATGCATTTTTTTAATGAGTGTGTGGGAATGTGTAAACTGACAAGTTTTCCGAATATTGCATTTCACCCTTTTGACTGAGTTATTGAATTAACAAGTTACTTGATAGGAAATAGAGAGTTAGTAATATGCAGATATTGCCTCTAACTTAGCCTTGTTCATTTTAAAATATTCTTGAACCTTTACACTTAAATTGTATTTTGAACAGATTTTTAAAACCCTAAAATTGGAGTGTCTGAAATTGAAATGATGACACATACACTCTATCATCTATCTATATCTATCATCTCCTTCTCCCCGTTACGGATTAGAAAGTTTTAAAAAATTGAACTAATATTTTAAAATGAATTTGAAGATACAATTGTCACAAATGAGAGTGTTCAAAGCCCTTCTTGAATATAATGTAAAAGGAAACTACCACCTTTGCTTGCTTTTATGGAAGCAAGTGGTTTTAATGACATTAAAAACAAGGAATTGAGAGACAGTCAAGCAAAGAATCGTCTTGTTAAATACTTAATTATGGCACAATCAAAAGAGGTGCACAAGCCTCACTGAAATGGAAATAAGTCTGGAAGAAAAAATACTTAATTGGTCTCATGATGGGAATTAAAGCTCTGACTCTAATCTTTTAATGAGGTTGAATACCTTTACCAATTCAGCAGTGTAGTATGCAGCAATATCTACAGTATTTCTTTCTTTCTTATTTTTTTTTAAACTGCTTAGATTTCAAAAACTATTATGTTAGATGTGCCATATTGAGAACATGGATAGATATAGACCAGTGGTGGTATTCTACCAGTTCATCCAGGTTCTGCAGAGCCAGTAGCAGTGATGAGCAGCAGAGACTGAACCAGTTCTCTCTGCTGGCTCTGCTGTTGGGCCCACCTGCCCACCTGGGCTCCCATAATCACCTTTATCCTCTGAATTTGAAATGCAGCTGCTTTGCGTGGCACAGAAGAGAGCCACACGGCAGCTGCTGAAGCGACTGGGATCATGCAGGCTTGCAGGAAGGAAGTTAAAACACCTCTGTTCCTGCTCAAACACCTCTGTGCCTGTGCAAAGTGCACATTTGGCACGCACGTGCACTCAAAGTATGTGCACGCATGCAAAGCACCAGGGGTGGGATTCAAATGTTTTAACAACTGGTTCTCTGGGTGTGGCTTAGTTGGTGGGCATGCCTTAGTGGTCATGTGACTGGGTGAACGTGGCTTGGTGGTCATGTTATTGGCTGGGCATGGCCAACTCGATATCATTCATATCGAGACACGCATCTCCTCGCCTGGCCTCTTGTGACTGTGGAGATGCTACAACAGTCATAAGTGTGAAAAATGGTCATAAGTTACTTTTTTCAGTGCCATTGTAACTTTAATGGTCACTCCACACAAGCAAAGCACCAGCAAGGGAGGAAAAAATACTCCAGAGAAGTTCCAGAGACAGGGAGTCTAGTCCTGCCAAGAATGTAATAAAGGTTAATGGAGAGGCAGTTTCTGTAAGTAACACCAGAATGTTTCCTTCCTGCCTTCCTTACAGGATTAGGCCAGTAATTTCTTCTAACAATTGGTTCTCTGAACTGCTTAGAATGTTAACAACCGGTTCTAGCGAATAGGTGCGAACTGGTAGAATCCCATCCCTGCAAAGCACACCCATCAAGCCACGCCCACTGAACCGGTGGTAAAAATATTTGAATCCCACCACTGATATAGACCCAAACTGAGCTATGAGTCTCAGCAAAAGAAGCATTTTAAGACAAGAAATGGTGGCAAATATAAATGGTTAATGTATTGTGAGATATTAGAATTTTACTCAGGGGGATATAAAATCACACACGCACACACAGATACACACACACACATAGTTTGCAGATTTAGCTCTCTATGATCATTTGTGGGATTCTAGAATTTTATCAAGGGAAACATAAAAACAAAAGAACAACTGATACCAAAGGTACAGAGCATATGCATTATGTATGTGGGTGTACATGTGTGTGGTGGGGAATGTGTATATACATACATTTATACTTTATTTTGGTTATTTACCAACACAAGTGCAATCAAAATGATCAATAGAAAACTATTCCCTCACAACAAGAACTATTAGCAACCATTTGTGGGCATAGAGTATATACACATGTATGCCATTTCTACATTTAGTGCTCTATGATCAGATGATGAGAATTATAGAGAATTATAGCTGTGTGTCACCATCATAAAATCCCAATCTTCAGATTTTTCCATTAGCAATCAGCACGTAATATTGTGTCCCTGAATGAATAAAATTAAATATTTTAAGATCGCCTGGAACGAATGACAAGCTGCTTTTTATGTTTTATAGGAACCACACTTGTCCTGAAGTGTTATTAGTCACCCATGATAACAATCATACAATCCCACATATAATTAGCCAAGAAAGTCTGGGACAAGGATATTGTCATTTCAGTCCTCCAGTTAATGGCCTCAGTTTCCATAAATGAGAAATTGCTTCAGACCAGGCATAGATTATCTTTCCCTTTCTAGGCTACCTATTTTTGTATGGCTTAATCAAAAGACATTCCACCGCTTCTGTAGTAATTTGTTATTGTTGTTGTTCTTTTAAAAAATCTCTGCCTGAATATTTTCATTCAAATACATTTAAAAAAAAATCTCTCAAGTTATACATGTTATAAATGCATTTAGATAGACTGGAATAAGGCTGTTCTACATTGAAAATGTTAAACAAGTGATAAATCAGTCCCAGAATATCTGTTCTTTATGTTTACAGACTACCCAGTGGGAATGACATTGTTATGTATTTCCTAATGTGTAACTGATGTGCAAAGCAGTTCTGAGTCTCACAGAGATCAGAGTCACTCAGCTCTTGATTATACATTAAAGTAAATATCTTCCACACTGTTCTAAACACAAAACTGACATGAAGTAAAGGGCTGTTTATATGTCACGACTTGTCTGGATATTCTCTAAATGACCTAACGTCTCTTTTTAATTAGGATTGTTACTTCTACAGTTATTAACTGTATTCAGTTGAAAATTTGTGGAAGACTCTTAGGACTTCTAATAGGAATTGTAAACTAATGAGGGGAAAAAAAGAGAAATATATAATTTAGTAGATATTGGTTTTTTTTTCAGCTGGCATTTTTTAAAGCTCCAATTTTTAAAAATGTTTTTGTCTACTTCTAGGTTTTGATTATGACAGTAACTGGGGCCATAATTTTTCACATTATGCAATGTTGATGATAAAATGTGATGTCATGTGACCACATTGCTTAGCAACAGGAATCCTGGCAATCCCCCTCACCATCGTTAACTGAAACCTACTGGTTGTTAGATGAAGATACACCCCAATCCAATCCATTCCTGACAACTTCTCCCAGTCCCAAGTCTTTGTAAGAATCCCACCCCTGCTGTAAATCACTTAGGGAGGGCTATAAAGCTCTGTGAAGCTGTATATAAGTCTAAATGCTATTGCTATTGCTAATGCTATTGCTATCACTCCTGTGGTCTAACTGAAGACTCAGAGTAGTATTACTAGTAGCTGAGAAAAGCCTCATTTATCAGCATTATAGTGGATGTCATTTTTTTTTTTAAAAAAGCAAATTATATTTTACAGAAAAAAATGGGATTGTAATAAAAACTGTCCATTTCCCTTCTTTGAACCATGTGACACAGAGGTAAAGAAAGGAATTGAGATGCCCTGATGGAGTAGATTTGTATTTTGAGTATTTTTTAATCCAGATTTAAAACAGTTAAAGACAGGATATGTAATAAACATTGTTACATATATTGTTATACCTACAAGAACATTTTCTAATCCAGAATATTGTTCCCTACATCCTACCAACTACCAGTAGGAATCATCATATTGGATATTAGCACGTTAAAGATAGTGGCTGATTGAACTGAAAGTTGTAATAAATAAATTAAATTAAATTCTTTCCCCTTTTTCCCATAATATGACAAACACCCAAAGTCACATCTGACCTGGAATAAAATATCACATCAAAATGATGCCTTGTCTACCCATGTAACTAATAAGATTCAGGCAGTGAATTGTTAATGTAGAGCTGAATATATTTATGCCTGGTGGAAATATCAGACCATTTTGTTCTTCTTGTTCCTCCTCTACAGCAAAGTCATGAAAATCAAGTTTATTCTACACCAAATTTGTTGTACTGGGATTTCAATCTGAAAAGGGGACGAGACAGGTATATGTCTTAAGCAAAGTAAATTTTGTTACTCATTATTCCAAAGCACTACATTGCAAGCTGTGTGAGTTTTCTCTGTCCAAAAGTGGAGGGGAGGGAAAGGGCGATAAATATATCAATATTTATAAACCTAACAATAAAATATATATTTGTACAAATAAAACCATGGAATACTTTAAGGTAGGAATTCCAAAAGCGTTAATTTCTGAGATAATTGAACTGAACTGAATTGAAGTGCTTGTTAAAAGAGCAGGCATGTTGAATTTAGAGATAGTAATTTGTTCTTGCAAAAATTAAAAAAAAGAGAAAATGTATCCTTGTTACTTGTTCACTCCATTTATTTAAAACAATTGATGAAAGGTTCTATCTTAAAACTAAAAGAGAAAGCATACCTTTGATATACATTCCACAGTAAATTTAACCACAAAGCCAATTTTTATAGCCACAATAAAATCATTTAAACAAGGATCTTCTAATAGAAATGTCAACATAGCCTAGGGTGTAATGGCATATGAATTGCATCTGCAGTATAAATTATCTCTTTCTATTGAAATGAAGGAAAAATATTTCAGATTGTAAAAGATCTTGAGTTTCTTCAGTGTTCTGTAAATGCTGTTAGGAAGTTAATAGGCTTAATTGGAAGTTAGTGAGCAAGTAAGGAAGTTAATGATATGTGTTCATTTCTCCATAGTGGTTGCAATACTATACAATACTTCAGGATATATGTACATGCATAGCATTTAAGTATCAGAGATATTAACATTGTAATTGACTAAACTAGTAGAAAACAAAGAAAATAAATAAATACAATCTGTTAGTAGCAGTTAATAGAAAGATGGTGGGAGAAGCTCTTAAATTAAAGACTTATAAAAGACTGAAAATTCACCAACATTTGATTTAGGCTGGAATTATTCATTAATTAGGATTGTTTGGAAATCCACTGTGAGCTCCAATATGAAATGCTCAACTAATACATACTGATACATAGGCTAGCATATAATTTACTACCGATTCTATATGCTTTGGAATTTTGTAAGTAGGTTCACAGCTCAAAAAATAATAAATTGTAAAATATATTGGCAGAATTGAATCAAATTTGCAGGCTGAATTCCTCTTTTTTGAGGAACATGTTTTTAACTCATTTCAGGGGAATAAATATTGTAGATTTGTCTTTTGAGAAGATAGTTTTTAGTTAATTGACTTGGCTGATTTGGCTACCAATTGACTTAGTATGGTCCCTAGATTAACAATTGGATATGAGGCTAATAGGAAACCAATAGGAAACTCCAAAACTAAAAACTTGACTGAGAACCTGGGGAGGGAGATACCTAGACTAAGGCAACGGCAAACCATGTTTGCATTGTTGCCAAGATAATTACATGGATTTGACTGTAGTCATAAGAATCAAGCTTGAGATGAGTCTTTGCATTTTTTTTATATCTTTGCCATTTAAATAAAAATAAAAAAGTGATTGGCCTCTACATAATTGGCAAACTTAAATTTTTATAACAGCAATGGGCTTCCTATTGTTGTCTCTAGAAGAAGGGCCTTTAAACTTGGCAAGTTTGAGACTTGTGGGCTTCAACTCCCAGAGCTAACATGACTGGAGGAGGAATTCTGGGAGTTGAAGTCCACAAGTCTTAAACTTGCCAAGTTTGAAGAGTCCTGCTCTAGAAGAATTACAATATTAAATGATTATACAACTTGCAACCAGTCTTTAATCAACATATCTAAGTTCTTATCTCACAACTAACAATCTTCCACTTCAAAAGTTCTGTGGAATAGAACTGCTTTTACAATTTTATAAAGGATGCAGAGGAAGTATTCTCCTCATAGGGATAATTACTCGATTGTGAGGGGCAGCTGCTGAGAAAATCATCTTCTGGGCCCCAGAGTCTTTGCATCTTCAGAAATAAGTATTCACCATATCCTTGCCTGTAGGATGTAGAATGGACAGCTTCCATCTGAAGAAGATTGTTTTGATGGTAACAAGACTCCAAGTTCTAAGAAGGTTTATAGCTGATGACCAGCATCTTGAAGGGTTTGAAAGCTAATGCAACTGTTGTACTGTTACTAATCAGAAAACAGCAGCTGCATTGTCTCCTAGTTGTAGTGTCTCAATCTTCCTCAAAGGCACCTTCATGGAAAGCAAAGTAGCTGAGATATAAAATAAGTGTGAGTCATTGACTCAGGATCCTCTCATCTAGGAAAAATCTACAACTGAAGGACCCATGGCCATAACCTTGACCTATTGCTGTAATTATGAATCAAAATAACCTATAGGTTGCATGCCAGCAATAAAGTTTCCTATTGCATAAGTCTTCTACTCACATTCAAATTAAATTGAGAACATTGTGAGTGAATCCATTGTAGCTAACATTTTAGGATTGTGCTGGCTCAATCAGTTTTTTTAATGGTACTTTTTTCAGATTTACAGATATATGGATCTGGTTGAAACCATGAATTGTGATTAGAACCTAAAGCTATCTGTTACATGCATTTATTTTCCTCCTCCTTCTTTCTATCCCAATATTTGAGCTGTGGTGGCACAATGGTTAAATGCCCACAGCCAGAAGTTAAGAGTCTGACCACCTCAATATTTACTCAGTTTTCCATCCTTCTGAGGTCAGTAAAATGAGGACCCAGATTGTTGGGGGCAGTAGGTTGACTCTTAGAGAGGACTGTAAAAGTACTATGAAGTGGCATATAAGGCTAAGTGCTATTGTTATTTCTTTATGCAGAGAGCTAAACATTTGGGGAAAATATCAGATTTTGCTATATGCTCTCTATAACTAGGTGTACACCTATATTTTTTGTCTTGTTACTCATTTGACCCAGATAAATAGAGAATGGAGGTTTGCCTTTTATTATGTATAAATTTATTATTGCCCAAAGCTGAAGGGAAATTAAGCCTCTGTTTTATGCACCAACACAAGAAATAAATATTTGAGATTACTGAGGCAATTAAATAGAAATACCTCAGTAACTTGATGAGTCTTGGAATCAATATTTTCAGTTCATCTCTATGATATATCTCTATGTACTCATTCGTTGTTTATACCTTTCTGTCCAATTTCATCCCTGATCCACATCAAAGCAAAAGAAAATGGTTTTCAGTTCCTTTGGTGCATCTGTAAATTCTAGCAGACATAAATTCAGAAAAAGAAAAAGAAAACAGTCCTTCTTTCAGAACTTACATGCATTTTTTTAACTGCAAACGATATTTTGGAAGAACAAAAACTAATGGATAACTAAGCCTTAGCTCTTATATTAGAAGTACAAATCCAGTCTTATATATATATTAGAATGTTCAAATATGTAAAATTCACAATTATTCTGACTCGCTGTCAGCATACCCTTCTTTTACATGAAAATAATTGTTTCAATAATAAATTATTCATGAGATTGTTTTAAAAGTTACACCTGTGAATGAAAGAATCCCTTACAGCAACTTGACCATAAAATTCTAATGAAAAGCTTTCTCGATTCCCCCAATTTTGTTTTAGAAAGCTAAACCCAGTTGCAATTTTCATTCCAAAGATGCCAGTAAGAGAAGCTTGTAAGGAAGCTTCAGCTCAGTTAAATATCGTTTCCTCAGAGTAGATCTGTTGAGAGGTAGATACAAATTAGATGCTGAAAGCCATTCAAAAAAGTGAAATGGTTTTCAGTTCCTTTGGTGCATCTGTAAATTCTAGCAGACATAAATTCAGAAATTGAAGCAGTTTTTCTTATGTGCAAATAGCTCATTTTTCACAGCCTTAATGCTTACATCGCTTTTCTGGAAGCGCAAGGAGATTACTGCAAGCTTTCAGAATCTGTTCTCTTTGGTATTTATGGGTTTAGGAGGTTTGGCTTTACTATTCACTTTCTTGGTGATATAATATATACAAATCTTCCTCTACATATTGCCAGAACTAAGGAGAGAAAGTTTATTTCAGCTTTATTAAGGTGGTCATCTTTCAAAAGTTCTCTGCAGGTTGAAATGTGCAACTATGAAAAACAAAAATATGCATTTCCCAAATATGCCATCCCTTCAAATTAATCACTGAAGGCTATTATTACTCCTCAAGGTTTATAGGAAAAACCTCATTCATTCATGTATCAAATTTAAAATTTGTCCATCTGCCTCACAGAGAGAGCTTGTATTTTAATTTAGGGTTTGTTTGTTTTTGAATGTAATGAACAAATAAATAAATAGAGGTCAATTATGGAAAAACAGGTGTGAGAACAAATAGAAAAGTCAGATTATGACAGTTGGATTATTGCAAATTTTGCAAATTTTCTAGTTAAAAGTAAAAAAAATAATTTTCTACCAAATACCAAATAATTATTAAGAAGCCTAGAAACCCAAAATATAGACTATTGTTAATTTTCTATATAGTACTGTATACTATATGCAATACTATTTTATCAAAGAAACTATTTGGTGACATTGGAAGATGCAAAACAGTTTCTGACATGACATGGTAATTTGCTTTCTAATAAAAAGAAATACAAGTATTATATTAAGTGACTATGTCCAGATGATAGCCTCAAGTACATTACTATGCTGTTCAAGTTTATCAGTGTCACAAATTACATTTTGTGTGTTTTTTAGCTTATGCTGATAATTGGAATTTTTGACTGTTCCTTACACTAGATTCCATTATGCTAATATTTCTGATAACTAGATAGACCCAGAAAGCATAATCTTCATGCAAGAAAAAATGTTAATCTACCAAAATGGTTGGTTGAACAAATCAGTGAAACAAGAGCTCAAAGAAATTAAAAAGAGAAAAACATAAACCTTAAAAATAATTAAAAAGGGTGTTTAAAAAAAGGAAAGAGAAATAGAACATAGAAATGAATATTATTAGCTCTATCAGATAGCTGGTATTATTATTATTAAATTTTGCAGGAAAGAAGACTTAGTTTTTAATCTCTAGAGATTTTTCTCTAAACATTCACTTCTTAAATTCTGTTAGATTTAAAAAGCCGATGTTCCTATACTTATGACATAAGTATTGCAAATTTTCTCTAGGTTTTTTTGCTATAATTAACATGGGAAAAATATTTGTAAATATATTTATGTAAACTGGAATAAGACTTCTGCATTGTCCAGTGATTTGAATTCTCAAGGACAAATCTGGATGATGAAGAGGAGCAGCTTGTGGTTTTGAGGCAAAATATGTACACGAAAGAATCGAAAGATACTTTTTTTGCCAACTCATTAGAAGAAATGTTTGAAATTCCTTCCTTCCTCCTCAGAAAGATTGGATCCTATGCCAGTATTAGATCTAAAAGTAAAATAGATGGCCATGATGGTAATAAAGGAGAAAAAAGACAATTAGAAAAATGAAGGTATTAAGAGACTTTAAACTTTCTACTACAATAAAAATTTTCATGAAGAGATAAGGCTTGTGATTCTACAGACACTTAGTACTAATCTGATACTATATTGTTTTACTTAATGTGTATGCTACTGAAAATATCTACGTCTATCAGGAATAATAATGGCAATAGGTAATGAAAGGAAATTTGGCTGTTCTACTTCCATTCACTGTGTTCATCTTCAGATTGAAATTTTTCAGGTTTTATGTTTAGTTTTTTCCTTTTAATCTAACTCTAAATCTATTGTTCTGAAATTGCCATGGTTCATCCTGCAATAGATGCAGTAGAGTAGACTCCTGCAACTTTCATGTCTCTGTGTTCTACAAGGACCATCTTTATGAAGAAATGAACCTCAGAATTTCCTGAACTTTTGATTCCATTTATCCCTTCATATTTCATCCCATTCTGCTGAAGAACAAAAATACTTAGTCTCTTTTGCATTTTTCCCAGAGTTAACTCAAGAATGAGAAGTCAAATCAGGACCCAAATGCATGTCCTGATCTATTATCTTCAACAGCTATGGGGCTGCATGGCTGTTGAAATAGGTTTGCCTCCCGAATTTGTAGCTGTAGAAGTGATAAGAATGTTTCCAAAGAATCCTCACTATATACTGTATGCTACGAAAAGCTTGCTTGTTTGTGTGCGAGAGACTGATAAACACATCCATCCCAAGTTGAGGAGAGAATACAATGTGGCATTAAGTACATTTTTATTTTATCTCGATTCCACACCATTGAATTGCACAGCTTACTTTATCTTAATAGCTCTGCTTTACCATTCCGTATTCTTTCACTGATATGCCTTTTATTGAAACATTCATCAAGTTTAATTATTATTTCTTCTCTTTTCCATCTATTATTGTTATTGTTCTAAAATTGATGTTCATAAATATATTGGGAGAAATGTTCCAAGCAAAAATCCAACTTAGGTTATCAGAATAGCTTGCTGCAGACAATTCATTTTCTCTTAAGATCTCTATTCCTTCATAATTATAGTTGTTCTTTTCTCGGTTCCCAGAATGTGACCCAATGCTCTCTTTTTCTCTCTTGAGGATGGCAAACCAGAAAACCATTTTTCCTATATATGCAAAAATTGTTTCCAAAGCACAATCTACTGCCCAAAACAAGGACTCTCATTCCAGCCAGTATTTAATCTGGTCTCTGGTTATGTTGGATTCGTTTCCCTTTAGTTTAAATGATCATAGATTCTTTTTTACCTATGTTTGTTTGTTACTATAAATCATTTAATACATTACTGAATAATAATTTCAGTTATCACATCATATTTATGCACCTATTCTCGGTAAGGTTTGGCTACTAAGAAGTGACATAGAATCTAAATTAAGAGTTATATATAATAGTGTCTCAGAATGGCTGACCTTTTCCTGTTTCAGAAGGAAAGATGGATTGGATTGCTAAAGAGTAGGAATCATGGGTTGGAAGAGACTATGGAGTCTTCTAATCCAAATCCCTGCTCAAGCAGGAGACCCTATAACTGTGATGGTGAACCTATGGCATGTATGCCAGAAGTGGCACGCAGAGCCATGTTTCTGGGCACGCCAGCTGTCGCCCATTGCTCTTCCAGGTTCTGGCACACTGGCCAACTGGAATTCATGCACGCATGCACACCAAAAAGCAGAAGAGCAGCCGCCCGGTGGGTATGTGTGTGCTGGGAAGATGATCTTCCGGTTCCCAAGGCATGTTCCCATTTTCGCACTCAGTGCTGAAAAGGTTTTCCAACGCTCCCTTATATATTCTGGACAAATGGATTTTTCTTAAAAACCTCCAGTGATGGAGGACCCGCCACTTCTGAAGGCAAGCCATTCCACTGATTAATTGTTCTCATTGTCAGAAAGTTCTTCTTTGTTCTAGAAATCTCTCTTTGGGGATCCTCTACCAATTACTTCTTCTCCTGCCCTCAGGTACTTTGAAAAGGATGTCAATCTCCTCTTCTCTATGATAGCACCTCAAGGACAGAACATTCTCCTCCAGTTCTTCTTTGGTGATATCCTAGATTGCTACCCCAGACGTTGCACCTTGTTACAAGCATGAATGATGGAAAGTGTAATTTTTGAGGCAAACTGCCCACTTTCATTTTAGGTAGTCTTCTCACTGGCAGTTTTCCTCCATTGTCTTAAAGCTGTATTAACTGGATGTATCAGTTCAGATGGATTTCTTGTCTGGTTTCAGAAGATAAGAGACTAGCTTATTAGCACCTGGCTATCCACAAGGGGTCAGAAGAATCAAGCTGGTGATTACAATCACATCGCTGAAACTTCACTCCTAACACATTGCATGAATACAAAACAGATTGGGCTTTGATCAATCACCTGGTCATCTGTAGATACCCTTGAATTTAGCAGAAGACAATGTGAAACTCAAGTTGAGATTTTCCTTTTACATAATTAAATGCATTAAATCTTACAACATAACTGGTGAGTGAGGATAGAATAGGCAACAGTCTATTGTTGTACATTTTGTATACAGTAAATTTTGCTTCACACTCTCTTTTATGTGAATTTGGTGCGACCTCTCTCCTGTTGGTGTTCTACAAGGCAGTCACAACAATTTCCCCAGACTTATCAGGTGGTGACTGACTGTTTAATGACTCCCATCCTGGAGTGAGCTGATTCATCTTATATTCTATTTTTGTACGATTACTCTGTAATAGGCTATCTCATAATCTTTGAATATAGGAAAGTTTTTAAAGAATAATAAAGCAAAATAATTAGCAAGGTGATTTTGCACATCACTGCAAGCAGGACAACAAGCTCTGTAATACTTAGGGTGCAACTTTAGGTTACCTTTCATGCTTTTATTTTTCAAATTGACAATTACAAATTTATAAGGATAGAATATCTCAGCTTCTTCTTACATTATGATTGATAGTATAATAGCATTTTTGAACGTACAGCAGTTCACACTCCATTACTATTTCAGTTATCATCTGTCAGCATAGTAGCTTCACAAAATGGGTATTTTATTATCAGGTAAGAGAGAATACCAATTTTCTTCCTCAATTGTCCATCATACTTCTGGAAGTAAATGACATGGAAATAATGCTCACCTATCAATATATCTTTCTCTTAAACTCTTCACATTCCTGTATATTGCTTCCTTGATCCTGATAATCATATTCTAAACTTCAAAATGTTTGTCAGTCACTTACAGGAGAGACTTGCTGTTTCTGTATTCCTGTATCATCTGAAATGCACAATACTTGAAATCTGAACAAAACAGGCAAATTCTCCATGAACACTGAAATTTGTGTTTCGCTCTGTGTGGTGGGTGATAGCATGAAAGGGACAAAATTAATTAACTGAATCATATTTGTTTTAATTTTATTATTTTTCTAGGTAACTTGATATAGTGATGATATAACATAAAAAGAAAATCAACACATTGCAAATAGTTTAAGTAGCAATGGAAAGTAGAAAAACAAGTTAAATTAATAATTACAATTCAGAGTTCAAATCAGCAGTGAAAAACTTTTACAAATTATGTGCTTTAAGGGCCTTTTAGAGACCTAATGAAGATGTCAAGCCCTCAACTGTTCAGTAAGTGTAGGTAACTGTTCAGTAACTGTAAGTGTACTCTAAAAATCTGGGGAGGAATAACAACAGTGGCAAACATTCAGACCTGATCACTATCATAAGAGCTTTAAGCAGCTTTATTAGTCAGAGAGAGAGAGAGAGAGAGAGAGAGAGAGAGAGAGAGAGAGAGAGAGAGAGAGAGAGAGAACATGAAGTTAATATACACTTGAAGGAACTATGCAAAGGAAAAAAAAACATCAGAAGAGCAGCAGCTTTAAATCTATCAGATACCATCACAACCTAGTTAAAAATATACAACCCTCTTTCTTCCTTTTCTCCTCCTCCATGCTCTTCTTAATTTAATGCTCAACACATTCTACATAATTTGTAAGGAAAGGAAAGCTCTAATCCCATAGTCCTCGATGATGTATGAGCAACCATGAGATTTTTGTGGATCTTTTTATTTAGATCCATATTAGGGATGGTAGAGAGACCTATCCTTAAAATCTCCCTTCCAGGATCTGTGCAAAAGTCTAAGGCATCTTTTTCCAGTAATAGCAACAGCAGTAGCACTTAGATTTATATACTGCTCCATCATGCTTTACAACACTCTCTGGGTGGTTCACAATGACAGGATATTGCCTTCCACAATCATGCTACTTCATGCTACTGACCTTGGAAAGATGGAAGTTTGAGTCCACCTTGAGTCCATCAGGGTTGAACTCCAGGATGTTGGCAGAGTTAGCCTGCAATACTGCAATCTAACCACTGAGCCACTCGGGGTTTTAATAATAAAAGTCAAGGTGAAGGAACTGTCATCACACTCCTCAATCAAGTACATCTAGAGGAACTAACACAAATATCTTCCTAATATTTGAAAGGCTATCATGGAGAAACTTATCCTCCATAGCTGAACAAGATAGGACAAGAAGCAGTGAAAAGACAGAACTTTACTGGCTGCCTCCTGGAGTCATGGGTGATCCATCACAGAGGTTTTCACATAAAGGTCAGACAGTGAGAATGGTATGAATATTTCTGCTCTGAATAATGGGCTGGACTAAAAGACCAAGGTCCTTCCACCCTATGACTAAATGGATTCTCACACAGTTATTAATAAGTATATATGTAAGTACTATATATTTGTATGTATGTATATTTATGAGCCGTGGTGGTGCATTGGTTAGAGTGCAGTACTGCAGGCTACTTCTGCTGACTTCTGGCTGCCTGCAATTTGGCAGTTCAAATCTCACCAGGCTCAAGGTTGACTCAGCCTTCCATCCTTCCAAGGTGGGTAAAATGAGGACCCAAATTGTTGGGGGCAATATGCTGACTCTGTAAACTGCTTAGAGAGGGCTGTAAAGCACTATAAAGTGGTATATAAGTCTAAATACTATTGCTGTATACATTTATATTGTATGTACTATATATTTATACTGAATAAATGTAATATGAATAGATTCAATTTTGAATACTAACTTTTTTAATCTACAAACTCATTCATCACTGGATAGTAAATGTTGAAAGAGTTAGCAGAAGCACTCTGCATATAGTTCCTTGTCAAAAAGTTTTATTTGCATATCTCTGTATAACATGACTTCTGTTGCTTAGACATAAATTATTAGAATTTTCAGCATTTTCATCCTGTTTTAATTCAGTTCTCTTTTCTTTTGATTTTCAGAGCATGCCACAAGGTCATAGGTATATGTAATGTCATTCAGATGTTCCCATCACTATATTATTTCTTAAGCAAAGCTTTTTTTCATGCAAATACAAGCTTCAGATATTTTCCTATAAAATTTATGTTCCTAACTTTAGTGTTCCGCTGTCCAGGCATTATGTTCACTGTGTAAAGCTACGTGTTGTCCAACATTAAAGAGTTGGCAATCTTTACTTCATGCAGTAAACAAACAGACCATGCACTGTAGATTAGAAAAACAGATGTGACAGCAATATAGAATATATACACAATTTATCAGACTAAAGCCCTATCAGCAAAAGAAGCCAAGGACAAATATATTTAATTCCATGGATGCAAGAGGAAGGGAACAGGCAGTTCAGATACAGTTTTTTTTTTTCATTTAGTAGAGATGAATTCTTCTCCAACTCTGGTGGTTTTGTGGATACATGCATGTAGAATCTGATAACAATATATAAGTGATTTCTCTTTTTCTTTTTCCAGGGTGTATTCTCATGCCCTTATTTGGCTTATAGCACTAATATTCCCGACAAGTTTCTTAAGCCACACTCTGCTTAGCATTCTGCCACTTGCTGAGACTCTATAGATTTATTTATTTAATTATAAAATGTATTGGCTGCCCATCTTATCATTAAGTAACTCTGAGCACTTTACAATCATAAAATTATATTAGATTATTCAGTTTCTATAGTTGCCCAGCTCAATCAAGTAACTCTTAGATTATATTTATGTGGTAAATATTCTAGAAATCTGAAATAAATGTTTTTTTAATATGACTTACCATTAATCTTCTAGTGAAAAGACCTTCTAAAATACAAGGAGGTTTGTCTGCCTGTCTTGTATTTTCCATTTTATAGGGTTACAATATTTGGGCTACAAAAATCTATGATGATCAAATTATAATCAAATTATAGTTTGCTGCTATCTAGAAATCTCCCAGATTTTTGAGGGTTAGATCATCTGCTTTGTTTCCTTGTATGCTGTTGTGGCCCGCCGGCAACTTATGGAGCTGGCAGCAGAGTCAGACAGTGAGGAGGTTGGGGAGGAAACTGGGCCAGTCCTAGAGGCTGAAGAAGGCACGGATGAGGGCTCTGCATCAGAGGCAGAGATAGGGCCAGAGCAGACTGGCAGTCATCAGCTGCCTTCAGGCTTGGACAGCAGTGAATCAGGGGAGCAGCTGGAACCAGTTCCCAGCCTGCGCATGCACAGAGCTGCCAAAAGGAAGGAACAATTAAGAACTAAGGGTCAACATGGGAGTAAGGCCACAGGTGAATGATGAATGGCCCTCTCATAAGGATTAAAAGAGGAGCAAAATGGGAGATGGCTTTTGTAGGAAACAATTTGTGCATTCGTTTGTTCATTCCAGCCTCATGAAGATCTGTCTGTGTAACCTAGAGATTCTGTGCCCAGCCTTCCTTGTCAGAACTGCATGTGGAAATATTTACTGGGCAGCTTTCCAAGATAGATAAGGTATGAGCTAATAATTATACCTTTGCAAGAATGTTTGCCAGGCTGTTGGCTGAATAGGAATGCAATAAATTCACTTTCATTTAATACAAGAGGTTTTGCCAGGACACAGAGTTTGTTTAGTGCTTTTTGGGGAAGCCTAGGACAGACCGATATGCTTTGCGGATTACTAAAATTTAGAAAGAGACTATGCTGCTGTTATTTAGCATATTTCTGCCATTTTGGGGGTAATGCAGTTTAGATGGCTTTGATGTTAGAGGTAGCAGAACTTGCACCAGAACTGTGTACCTTTTGGGGGCATATTGGATTGGTTTTATAGTCTATTTAGCTTTTTAACTTCCATTTTTTTTGTAAGTTTTATTTGAGTTTTCACAAAAAGAACAGAAATACAAATAAAACATCTTTTGAAAGCAGCATAATCCCAGGTTACATCTCTTCATACAGACACAAATTCAAGTTCATGCTCATTTTTATATTCCATTCCATATCTTATTACTATTCTACATTTTCTATATAGCTTCTCCCCTCTTTTAACTTTCTTAATTTTATTTAATTTATTTCATCTCAATTCAAATCATTGTATTTATATTCTTTGTCTGTCCTGTTTCAACTGTCTACTATCTTTTCTCATTAAACAAAATTTCTCCTGTAATCACTGATTGGAGTATGACGCCTTTATATCTTTTCCCTAAAATTATAACACTTAATATAATACATAACTTCCATTCGGATTCTGCTTGGTACATTCTAAAACTACACACTGTATTCTTGAAAAAAGAAAACAATTATGAATGTATAATATAATAAAAACAACAATCCATTCCAATTCAATTCTATCATTAATATTAATATTCATTTAAATTTTAACATTTTGCACATTACTTTTCAAATAAATATCATACTTCTATGGGAACAATTATAAACTTTCCATAGTTAATCCCCCCCCCCCTTAACTTATATTTTATAAAACATTGACTAATTAAAATGTTCCAGTTCCTTCCTAATTCAATTTTCTCATTTATTTTATTTCATTTATTTTATTCACAAACATTTCACTAAATTACATTAACTGTTTCACTAAATTACACTAACTATTCACTTCTGGTTTGAAGGGCTTCGGTGAGAGGCAGGAATCCACGATCGTGCGCGGTTTCTGCCTGGGCTCTCCGCTGGAGTGCCCCGAGCCAGCTGGTTTCGGGGCTAAGCCACCCTGTAGAGGTGGTGAAGAGGGGGGAGATTGCCAGCAGGGTCGAGGAGAGCCACATCTCTCCTCCTCAGCTGGCCAAATTCCCTTTCCCGAAGGCGGTAGGAGCGGTGGTCAGAAATGGCCACCTCAAAGAAGAGCTCAACCGGAAAAGAAAGTGCAGGTGGAAGATAAGAAGTGAAAGTTTTGGCTGACCGGGACAAAAAGCAACAACTAAGGTACCCTGGAATTTAAATTTTACAAAAGATAACATCGCTCCCAAAGAAGAGTTAGAAGCAGCGAAAGAAAGTGAAAAGGGAAAGGTTTTTTCTTCTTCTCTCTCCTTCCTTACATTGACAATTAAGAGATCTGAATAAGAGATCGGAAAAATCCGCTTTGGCATCAATAGGCAATTAAGCTGAAAATAAAACAAAATGCCAAAGGGACAATAAAGATTTCTGGACATTAAAAACTTTTGTTTTCTATAAGCAGGAAGGGAGAGGAAAAGAATAAGGGCAGGATCTGGAGAGAGGAGATTGCCTGGACTTCAAAAGAATCTAAAGTAAAATTTCAATAAGACTTCTAAAAGATACATTTTAACTGAAACTTTGCAACTAAATAGTAACCCCAGGAAGAGAAAGTGAAAAAAGAAAAAGAAAGAAAGTGTAAAAAGAAACAGTTTGTGTGTATTTGGATTGCTTGGTGACTTTTGGATTTTTGTTTATTATATTTGAATGACTAAAAACAATTGGGTGGTTGTTTACATTTTTTTTACAATGGCATCACTTCTGGATGAATTGAAAATGGAACTTAAAAAATATAAAGAAGATGCACAAGAAGGGAAGGACTCTTTTGGCTTCGTTTTTCAATTCTTAGAAATGGAGATCTGCAACTATGAGAAACAAGAAGAAAAGACTGTGAAACAAGAAGATTGGGACAAAGAAGAAGCCATCTTTAATGAACAAGTAACTCTATGTGGGGAAGAAAGGGGAAAGGGGGGAAAAGAGAATGGAGAATTTAAGACTTAAAAAAACAGCCAAAGAAGGGAAAAAATAATTTGAAAAGTGAATATAATGTTGGAAAGCAACAGAAAAGGGGAATACAGAAGAGGGAAATGGAGGTGGAGAGACAGGGGGGTAAAAAGGGGAGAGAGAAGAAGAGAAGGAAGAAGGAAAGGAAGAGAAGTTACAAAGGTTTGGAGCAAGATGTAAAGAAACAGGACTTATTTAGAGATAATGGGTGAAAATCTAACTGAAAAAGGGATTCTGTGAAGGTACATAAGATTGTATTGTTATATTTGTAATAGAAATAATGTTAGAAAATTGGAAACAAAATATGATTAAAAGGCTTTTTAACTTCCATTTGAAGGTTCTTAACTATACACATTAAAGCTAACTATCTAACAAAATATAATTTATCCAACTAGGAAATGGCAAATGCATATAAGAACATTCTACAAATTAAATTGTCAAGAACATTATTTTCTGTGTTATTCAAATTGCATCTGTTCTCTGGATAAAAATAGGTTTTGGAGCTCTCTTTAATACAGTAGTAAACTAAGTCTTGATTGGGAAATCTGGCTTACAATGCTCTTGACTAACTTCCACAAATAATTTTCCTTCAAGTCAGAAAGAGTTCACGTTAGTTTTTCAGTTGTAGCAGTACTGTTCCAACATTGTTGTCAAGGAAGTTTCACCATCATTTATGGAATTCCTAATTGTTTATCTGCAAGGATTTTTTTTCCTGCCTTCATTCTGTAAAAATTATGTGAGGCATGCCAGTGCTGATTAATAGTCGCTGTTAATATCAAGCATTTGGACCTGAGAAGGAAAAAAAGAGATGTAGAGTAAGGCAAAGAGAAAGTAATTTAGAGCTTTCACACACTCTAAATGCATTTTATTTATTTATTTATTTATTTATTTATTTGATTTGCCAATTGTTTACAAGATAATAAGTATAAGTGTATACATAGTTGTGAATACATGAAATGGGTACATATAAGAAAAATAAAAGAATAAGAGAAACAATAGGACAGGGACGGTAGGCACGATGGTGCGCTTATGCACGCCCCCTACAGACCTCTTAGGAAAGGGGTGAGGTCAATAGTAGACAGTCTAAGGTTAAAGTTTTTGGGGTTTGGGGAAGAGACTACAGAGTCGGGTAGAGTATTCCAGACATTGACCACTCTATTGCTGAAGTCGTATTTCCTGCAATCAAGTTTGGTGCGGTTTACTTTGAGTTTGTATCTATTGTGTGCTCTTGTGTTGTTATGGTTGAAGCTGAAGTATTCATTGACAGGTAGGACATTGCAATGTATGATTTTATATACCATGCTTAAGTCAGACCGAAGACGGCGTAATTCAAGGTTTTCTAGATTTAGAATTTCAAGTCTGGTGGCATAAGGTATTCTACAACGAGTAGAAGAGTGGAGAACTCTTCTTGTGAAATATTTCTGGACTTTCTCAATTGTGCTAATATCAGATACGTAATGAGGGTTCCAGACTGATGAACTGTATTCGAGTATTGGTCTAGCAAATGTTTTGTATGCTCTGGTTAGTAGTGTGATATTACCAGAGAAAAACTACGTAGGATTAGGTTAACAACTCTTAATGCCTTTTTGGCTATGTAGTTGCAGTGGGCTCTAGCACTTAGATCATTAGAGGTGAGTATTCCAAGGTCCTTTACAGAGCTTGGGTCATCAACAAGATCTTGACTATTCAGCTTGTATTTTATTTTCTGATTTTTTTTGCCAATATGTAAGACAGAGCATTTATTTGTTGAGATTTGAAGTTGCCATTTGTTTGACCATTCAGATACATAGTCAAGATCTTTTTGTAGGGTAGCAGTATTGTCTGTGGTATTGAACAGCTTTACATCATCAGCGAAGAGAACGCAATTGCTCTTAATATGATCACAGAGGTCGTTTATGTAGAGCAGGGGCGGGCAAACTACGGGCCACGGGCCACATCCGGCCCGTTGGTCTTTTTAATCTGGCCCACCGAAGATTGGTACAGAATTAAGGTTTGATGTGAATGATTGAATGATTGCATTCATTTGATTTTGACTTGTAATGACAGGCATTTCGACACCAGGTGGCGGCCCGTCTGTCAAATTTTAAAGTCAATGAGGCCCCCGAGCCAAAAAGTTTGCCCACCCCTGATGTAGAGTATGAAGAGAATTGGTCCTAGAACACTGCCCTGGGGGACACCACTATTGACAGGTACTGGATTTGATAGGACGCTCCCGATTTTGACCATTTGTTGTCTGTTTGACAGGAATGCTTCTATCCAGTTATTCAGTTGTCCAGAGATACCATAGGATTTTATTTTTAGGGGTAGTTTGTCGTGTACCACTGAATCAAAGGCTTTACAGAAGTCTATGTAGATTGCGTCTATTGCTTTGCCCTGGTCGAGTTGTGTCGTCCATATGTTTTTGCAGTGTAAGAGTTGCAGATTACAGGATAGTTTTTTTCTGAAACCAAATTGTTTATTGGAGAGTAGGTTGTTTGTCTCTAAGTGGAGGATGATGGATTGGTTAATAATTGATTCCATGACTTTACAGGTGACGCAGCATAAGGAGATTGGCCTGTAATTTTCAACTAGGCTTGGGTCTCCCTTTTTGAAGATGGGGATGACTGTGGCTTGTGACCATAGGTTAGGCAAGGAGCTGGTCCTGAAAGATTTTTCAAAGATTATGCTTAGAGGTTTGGCTATGGCAGTGGATAGCTTTCTTAAGAAGTAGGCACATATTCCATCCGGTCCAATAGATAGAGATGTTTTTAGATTGCGTAGTGATTTTTCGACATTGTCTTCTGTGAAATCGATATGTATTAGATCATTGTTGTTATCTGTGGTACGGCTAGGAAATACTGGGCATGATCCATTGCTGTTTACAAATACTGAGCCAAAGAATGTGTTAAAGATGTTGGCTTTAATGGTGTCATCGTTGCAGTCTTTACCATCAGGTCCTATCAAGGGAGGGATGGACCTTGAGTCTTTTAGTTTGTTGTTTACAAAATTGTAAAAAGCACGGGTGGAATTGGTGCTTAGAAGGTTTTCCTCTTGTTTAATGTGATAATTGGTGCATTCGGTCTTTATCTGGTGGCATAAATTTTTGTATCGGTTTTTGAAATTGGCAACGTGACCAGATTTGTTTTTCCGCCAGAGTGATCTCTTTTTGGATTGAAGTTTCCTTATTGATATGGGTAATCTGCTTTTTGTTTTGTTTTGGGAGTTGTTGTTGGAACATATAGTTTGATGACTCTTTTGACTTCAAGTAAAAATATGTTGTAATGGTCTTCAACGGTATTGCATCCAGTGAATAGAGATTGCCAATCAAGGGATGAGAGATCGTTGTCTATAAGATCATAGTTGCCTTTTCTGAAGTTACAATAGGGGATTGCATCATTGTGGTGATTTTTGTGTGGACGTATGTTGAGACAAAAGTCAATCATATTGTGGTCACTACTGGAAAAGGGTTCTTTAGTTTGTATTCCGTAAATTAAGTTCAAACTGTTGCAGAAGATGAGATCGAGGCAGTTGTTTAGTCTAGTGTTGTTGATTACTAGTTGTTCCAGTCCCAGATTTGTAATAGCATTGTAGAAGGTTGTGTGTATGATTTCAGTTGTACAATCATTTAGGGTCGAGTCAATATGAGGTAGATTGAAATCACCAAGAAGGATAAAAGGGTATGGGCAGGATGCAGCCCATGTTAGTAATGTATTTAGCTTGTTTACATGTTCGATGTCATAATCAGGTGCTCTGTAACATAGTAAGAATCGAATTGTGATATTTGAGGATAGTTCACAGATGATGGTTTCAGGAAGGGCAAGCTCCTGGGTAACTTGGATATTTTTTAGATGTAAGGATTTTTTTATAGAAGATAGCAACACCACCTCCTTGACGATTTTCACGATCTGATCGGTAAACATGATAGTCTCTTACTGTGGTAATGGAGTCGGGGAGAGATGCATTGAGCCATGTTTCACAGACAAATATAATGTCGAAGTTAGCCATATTTAGGAGGAAGAGAAATTCAGGTATTTTATTCACGAGGCTTCTTGCATTGAGTAGTTTGCATTTAAGGCCGGCAGTAGTTGGAATTGAGGTAGTTGGGGGCGTGCGTGCCTAGTCTTGGGTGATGGTGGATGGGTTGAGGTAGGGTTGTGGTTGAGGGTAAAAGCTGAGTATTGGGTTGCGTGGCTTACTTTTGATACAGTCAGCATGGTAGTCAATGTACAGGTCCTTCTCTCCATTGTCTAGACGGTTTTTGAGTTTGATGCGGAGTACACGGAGCGGGCACGTTGCTGTATGGTTAGGTCAGGGCGGCAACGGAGGTTCTTATGGTTGGTGTTGGTTTTGGCGAGTGAGTTTATAGTATAAATGAATTTACGTTTGCTTGATTCATTTTTGCAAATGACCCTGCACAAGCGTGGGGCCACAGAGCCGTCTCTATTTTTTGAGCTCTCGGTCGATGCGGGAAATGTCAAGTATTTTATCAGCGGAGATGGTTGATGCTTGATAATCTCTGATGATGTTTCGGACAGTTGTGATGTCATCATTGACATTGATGTCTTCTAGACCAAATAAGATGGCGTTTGGACGTTTCCGTTCACGCTCAACGGCTTCTCTGATGAGGATTGGGATATCAATATTTGTCTGGGTTGTGTTTATTTGTGGATTGGGTTTTGGATTGGATTGTGGTTGTTTGGTAGAGATGTGGTTTGTAGCTATTGGATGTTCAGGTTTTTGCGTTGTGTCTTTTTTTTCAAGGTTGGATATTCTTTCTTTTACGGCGTCCAGGGATGCTACTATGATGTTGCAGGATGTTTTAATGGTTTCGATGGTAGGGGATGTTTCAATGGTTTTGATGGTATCAACTCTTTCAGACAGATCCAGTTTGGGTCTGCATGATTTGCAGAAATATGGAAACTCATTGGATGATTTTAGGTATTGAATCATCTGCTCAGGTAATCCCAAACAGTCATGATGAGTGTATTTTTTACACAGAGAACATTTGATGGAGTTTTCATTATCCTTTAGATTTTTGTAGCATTTAAGGCATGTGCAGGAGTCTTGTGGTTCATTGGTGGGGATCATCTTCTCTTTAGGTTGTGGTTTGACGTAGGATTTTCTTTTTGGCATGGTAGGATTGTTAAAATAGTACGTTGATTGAATTAATTAAAGGAACAATTTTGGGTAATCTATATAGCCAATATTACATCAAACAATCAATTGCAGTAATCTCTCAAGTCAGATAATATTCCTCAGCAACAATCAGCCTGATCAATTAATTACTCTAATCACTAATCAATTAATTACACTAATCATTAATCACACTGTTCATTTAAATTCACTAAATCAATGATTTTGCTATTCAATTAAATTACATGAATTTTGATCTTTTAAACTAGTCAGTAATCACACTATTTGCACTAAACACTCTAATCACACTAATCAATTAAAAACAATAAATCAGTTAAACCATTAATAAAATATTTTATAGAAATTGATTATCTAATCGTTGATATAGGTGATGAGCTAGAAAAGTTGTAAGATTTGAGGTAATGAGGTAGTATTAAGAGTCTGCAAGGAACGGGTTAATTGTTTAACTGGCAGCTGAATGGGAGGAATTTATCGCTGTTTGAATAGCAGATCGCTATTACTCTGTAAACAGGAAGTTGTAACACAATGTTCCAAGGGTTTTTATATGAGTGAAGGAAAGATTGAACAGCTCACAGGAAACTATTTGTTTTTGTTTTCCCTTGATGAATGAGATTTCTGGGCCCCTCCTAGTTAACTGAATACTCTTTCAAAGTTTGTTGCTTTTAAGAGAGAGAGGCACGTCTTGCACTGGTAAATTCAAACAGTTTATATTTTTACTGTGTAGATTCAGATTTGTATTGAGCATTCACTCCTGGCTTTAATATACCTCTGCTTCTATCACTCTTGGAGTCCGGATTAGCAATTTGGCGAGGAGAAAAGAGGGAAGAGCGAAATGGGGGCGGCAGGGTAGCAGCGGCAGCGGTGTCACCTCCGACTTTTTCCCTCTCTCGCTGTTCGTCGTCTCCCCAACCAACTTTGGGACAGAAAATCCTAACTCCTAAGACGCCAAGTTCCTGGGATCTTGGATTTTAATGGCATTGAGAGCAAACTTTGACATGGGAGGACAACAAAATCTCACTATTGGAGCACAGAAAGGGATAAGCACAATCAAAAAGACATGGCATTGTCATCAGCTTGTTAGGATATTAAATTTAGTAGCTGGGAAAGTAAAGTGTACAATGGGCCAGAACATACAATTGTAGTTGGTTGGTTGCAGAGTGCTGGATCCAGTGGTGGTATGCTACGGGTTCAGACCTGTTTGGCCCAAACTGGTAGTAAAAAAAGGCTCCGACAATCAGCTGAGAGGAGAAAGAAGAGAAAAGTGCAGGATCAGCCCTCCTACCTGCCACTCTTCTTTATGCTCTCAGCTGATTGGCGCTACAGGCCTCAGCTGGTGTGTGGAAAGCTGTGTATTCCCGTTAGGTGGTAGTGGAACAGTCAGCTGATTGGCACTGCAGGCCTCAGCTGGTGTGTGGAAAACTGTGTATGCCCGTTAGGTGGTAGTGGAACAGTCAGCTGATTAGCACTGCAGGCCTCAGCTGGTGTGTGGAAAGCTGTGTATGCACGTTAGGTGGTAGGTAGGATCCCACTGCTGGCTGGTCGAACAGAAAGCAATCTACGTTATGATTGTTTGCTGTCGATATAAAGAGGGTTTTCCCCCCACTTTTTTTTTCTTTTGTGTGCTCTGTATGCTGTTTAGATTTACCTCATGATCTTCCTGTGTTCCTGACTATCTTATCTGCTGTAAATATAAATGTAAAATAAATTTATTTATATGAAACTACAAGTTTGTATAGCATCTGTGACTTGATTTGGACAGTTGCTGTGCAATACCCTGACACAACAGTTTATTGGTCTGGATATGCCCTTAACAGACAAAGAAGAGCAATAAAACAGTTGGTTTCAAAGTTGATTATCCTATCAGTTGAAGATAGCTTGGGAGGAAAGATAGAAATGATGACAGAACAGAGGAGATCTCTGAGGAGGAAAAAGAGGAGCAGTTGTGAGGCGTAAAAAAATATATGAATAGCTATGATTAACAAATGTGTAGGTTTGGCTGGCTTGGCAAATAGTTAACTATTAATAGTTAATATTATCACAACAAAGTGAGTTACACTTTTGAAGAGAGAGTCCAAAGGAAAAAGAGGCAATTCTGTGGTTCAGTTGGTAAATAGCTTCTCTGCATCAGTAGAATATTATTTCAGTTAATAAAGCCAGGGAGATTAAAAGGTTAAAACATAACAATTTTCTTGTGGAAAAGGAACTGGCTATTCTTATCTTCAGCCATTATTACTCTCGACAGATATCCTTCTAGCCTTCCATGACTTTCATAAATCTAGGGCATTTAAAAAGAACATCTTGCCTTTTGCAAAAGATAGGGTTACAGTATACATTGATGACCTGAGGCATGGCATATATAATAGATAATAGATATTATCATTATGATTGGTCAAATAGTCAACAGATATTTAGGGTAGAATTTGCATTGTTGTCCACATATTAGGTCCTTCCCTATCAAGGCAGAAGTTGTTTAATAATATTAAAGGTATTGTCACAGTATCCTTCCAAGTAAAGGTGCTTTTTGAAATTAAGTGATGGTGATTTTGTCAATGCAAATGGTATTCAAATGATGCTCCAGATATTTTGGAATTGCTTGCCTATTATTGTCAGTACTATATGTGATTTCTTTTGCCATGGTTGTTTTACTTTGGTTTGCAAAGCTCTTTCACTTCTATTCTTCTGCCTCCAGATATTGCTAGGTCCACTGTCAAATTTTGTTAAGTTTGGAGAATTGTGTGGCAGATTTTATATGTTTGAATTCTAAAGTCTCAGAGCACTTTCACTTCTTCATTTGTTTTTCCTTTATCAATTCAGACAAGAAGACATTCAGATATTTGCACAATTTTCCTAACTACAGCTAACACCCCATTGAGTGGGTTAGAGTTCTCTCAATGCCTTTATGTAAAAGAAAGACTATGGAAGAAATCACACCTCTGGGAACTAATATGTATATTAGAACTTAATTATGTTGAAAGGTGTCAAAATGCCTTTCTTTCGAGGATTTGATTTTCCCGCTGGGAGAGCTCCGGCGCAAGGATACGGACAACTGCTTGAAAGCTGGATCTTTTTATTTTTCAGGAAGGCAGAGAACAGCGAGAAGTCTGCATTCCTGGGCTAGCTAGCTTCTTAGGGTAAGTCCCTGGTTTTTTATACCTTTTTTTTCCTTTGTAAGTTGATTTTGTGTGAGTGTTTGTATTTGTGCCTAATGTTTCAAATCCTGTTTGAGTTTGTCTTTATTTCCGACGGAAGGCGAACTCCGCGGGGTGCGGAAGGCAAACTCCGCGGGGTGGCCAGATTGTATTATTGGTTTTCTGTAATCTCTTTTAGCTTTAAGATAGTTTTTCATATTTGTTCTGTGGCAATCTCCTGTCTGTCCCTTTTGTAATTTATATTTTGTGTCTTTTGTTTGTTTGTTTTGCTTATTTGGTATGTCCTGTGTTTGTAGGGGTTTTCTAAATTATATTTTGTTTCCTTTTCCTATTTGTCTAGTTTTCTTAATTACTTAGGCTTTTGTCTATAGGGATTCTTTAATACTTTTTATTTGATTCCTTTCCCTATGTAAGTTTGTTTTCTGGCTGACCTGATGTTCCCCTTGGGCTTTTACTTTTTTGTGTGACTCTACTGCCTTAGTGAAATTCCCTTTCCACAATTGTCTGTAGTTCACTGGATGTTCTAATGTAGATTTCAATTATGTATCTTGAACGAGAATTCAGGTAAAAGTATATCTTCAGGATAACAAGAAAAAGAAACGTGATAATGCACATGAAAATCTTATTTTAAAAAAGATTGGAATTGGGGTTAGATTTCTTTATAAAGGTAGAATTTAGGACATTTACCAACACATGATACCAGGGAATATCTACTGTACATTTCCTTCTGTTTGTCTATATAGCTATCCATCCATTGAATTAATTAACCATCTTCTCCTAATAAACAGTTTGTGCAGTTTAATACAATATTTTGAGCGAATTGTTACAATTCCCATTCTTACATTTCCTACCCTCATTTTGTGTGTGTGTGTGTGTGTGTGTACACAGAGAGGGGAGAGAGAGAGAGAAAGAGAGAGAGTGACAGAGAGACAGAGACAGAGTGAGAACACATTACATCTAGAAATGGATACTTTATATATATATATATATATATATATATATATATATATATATATATATATATATATATATATATATATATATATATATATATATATATATATACATTTCATAATAGAGAGCCAAAACACAGGTTTAAATTTTTTTTGGTAAAAGGATCCTATTAGTTACAGATGAAAATTTGCAGTGAGTTTAGCTGCTCCACTTATAGAGTTTAAACAATTGGATGAGTTTGAATAAAATATCTTGTCTATATAAAGTTGGAATTTTTAAGGTAAAAAGGTCATCCAATAAGAAAAAAACTAGTTTTTATATGTCTATTTTGAGTAATTAACTAATGGAAATAAGGAGGTTATTGGAAGTGTATAGGACTTTTGCCACCTGTAACACCATCAGGGTTGAAATTAAAATGTAGCAAAAAAAGCTGCAGATTTATTGTCATTTCCTAAAGACTAATTTATTATCCACATTGATTTAAACACATTTAATCATCAAATGCTAGCCTTTGCAGACAACAGTCATGGTACTAACTAAAATGGAGAAGATTTATTTTCCACAGTTGTCAAAAAGATCCTCGTCTCTTGTACAAATGTGTGACTGATATAAAAAGATTTAAAAAGTTAAATTTATTTGTGGAAATTTTCACTTACTGTTCTTTGAAGTATGCTAATTTGCTGTTCTTTCAAAGACGTTGACCATGGTTTGGACAAGATGCCTATTCTCTCTTCTCCCAGTGCTCAAAACTTGACAGAGACCCCTGGGCCATGAAGAATAATTGTCTGGAGCCTTTGTGGAAAGATCTCAAGCCCTCTCCTTGCCTGGAAAGGAATTTCTTTATCTGGCTGTGGTCATGGGCCTGTTTTTTGCAAAGTCACCTTCAGTCTGCCATTTTATCATTCAGAAAAACTGTGTCTCAAAGATGCCATGGAAGACGAACACATTTGTCCTGAAACTCAGAACAAACTCAAAATTGAATTGAAACCCTGAAGCCCAACCAGTGGTGGTATTCTACTGGTTCGGCCCAGTACACATGAACCGATAGTAAAAAATGGTACCGGTTCAGCCGAACCAGTATTTCTGATGATCAGCTGTGCCGCGCGATTTAGATTAGCTAGAAAGCAAGAAATCATCGGATTTCTTGCTTTCTGGCTAATCTAAATCACGTGGCACAGCTGATCCCCCCCTCACTGTTGTACTTACCTCACCAGGAGGCTTCCCTGAGGCCCAGTAGGCAAAAAACAGGGCGCAGGGAGGGTGCCGCGAAAGGGGAAAAAAAAACACCACATAGCCATGCCCACCCAGTCACATGACCACCTGGTCACACCCACCTAGCCACACCCACGGAACCGGTAGTAAAAAAAATTGAATCTCACCACTGAGCCCAAATCTTAATGGACTTTTGCTGAAATTAGGACTGAAATGACAAGGTTTTATAGATTTGTTTATAGATAAGAGATGGGGGTTGAGAAGAAGAGAAAATTTGTAGTATCTGAAGGGGACATGACAAACTACTAAAAAAATTTATACTTATGAAGTGTAAAGTTACTTCTTTATATATTTATTTTCTTTTTCTTTGCTAAATCCTTTTTTTTTCTTTTCTATTTTTTAAATTTTCTTTCTTTTCTATACCGTCTATTTTTTTATTTTTATTCTTGTATTATTTAGTTTGCATTAGTTTGTTATTATTGCTATTGTAGTCTTTAATAAAATTACTATTTAAAAAAATTGAAATTGGCTGCATTTGAGAAAGAGACAGTGTTCTAGTCCATGCTATTTTATTTACCCTCCTGTTTAGATGATCTTTTAAAATTGTTTGAAAGGCCAATAAATTATATAATATTTGAATCTTTTAAGAACTTATTTTTATTGCATAATAAGAACAGTTTTGACAGGGTTTGGGGTTTAACATTTTGTATTACTATTCCATTAATTTTCACTGTCAAACTTAGTTTTTATGTCAACACCATTGTTTTGATTTTGCTTGCTATATGTCAGCCACATTATATACAAGAAAGTCACTTTGGATTTGTTTTTACTAAATATTTTAATACCCCAATTTGATTACTGGTAGCATTACTATATATTTACAGTATATTTCCCTTGGCACATTACCATTTTGCTTCAGTTGCAATGCTTCCACCTGAGAGGTGGGTGAATTTAAAATGTCCTAGTTTGGAAACACTGACTGGGGCGTTTCAGATGCAATATTGATTATAGAATGAATGAGCTGGAAGGGATCTTGGAGGTCTTCTAGTCTAGCCCCCTGGTCAAGCAGCAGAACCTATACTATTTCAGATAAGTGAGTGTCTAGACTCTTCTTAGAAACATCTAGTGATGGAGTGCCCACGATTTCTGGAGGCAAGCTGTTCCACTGGTTAATTGTTCTCACTGTTAGGAAGTTTCTCCTTAATTTCAGGTTGCTTCTCTGATTAGTTTCCAACCATCGTTTCTTGTCCTGTCTTCTGGTGCTTTGGAGAAAAAAATTGACCCCCTCTTCTTTGCAGCAGTCCCTCAAATACTGAAATACTGCTATCATGTCACCTCTTATTATTCTTTTCTTTAGACCAGCCAAACCCAAATCCTGCAGCTGTTCTTCATGCTTTAGGTTCCAGGTCTTTGATCATCTTAGTTGCTTTTCACTGAACTTTTTCAAAAGTCTCAACATCTTTTTTGCAGTGTGGTGACCAAAATTGGTTGCAATATTCTAGGTTTGGTCTTACTAGGTTTTTATAAAGCGGTAGTAATACTTCGCGTGATCTCGTTTTTATGTCTCTGTTTATACAACCCAGGATTGTATCAGCTTTTTTGGCAGTGACTGCACATTGCTGGCTCATATTCAAATGATCATTCACTAGAACTCCAAGGTCCCTCTCACAGTTACTATTTTTTGTAAAATGTAAAACTTTGCTCCTCTCCACATTACAATTAATTTTGTTGGATAGGGCCCATTGTTTGTCAAGATCTTTTTTGGATCTTGAGCCTGTCTTCTGGGGTGTTGGCTATTCCTGCCAGTTTATTGGTGAATGATGGCATGAACCAATGCAAATGATGGCAGGTCCTCAACACAATTGTCTTTTACTTATATATAGTTCCTGTGATAGAATCCAGTTCCTGCTCTTCTGTTTAAACAGAGCTGGTTTCAAGATTTTGGATAGTTTGTAGATGCTTGTCTCTTTTGGGTGGTTTTTTAAAATAATTGTCACAGGATTATTTATACATTGAATAAACAATGAGTGAAGTACCACAGAAGTTTTATTTCACCTCACAAATGTTAATTAAAGTAAGAAAGTGTTTTGATTTTTTACTTCACACAATGCTTTAGTGGCAAAGCCTTGCAATTTCATCCCACAATGAGTTGGGTTATAAATATTTGCCGTTTATCTCCCATAAACTAGTTTATGATCTCTGGTGAACTCAGAAGCCTCTGAGAATTATAATCCTCAGAGAACTTTATATTGGATACCTTAATTGGAAACTCTTGCTTCAGGTTTAATTAACATAAAACCACCTCCTTTTCCTCTTTTCTCTTCTTGCCTTCCTCCTTCTCATTCTTCCTCTTTTCTCTGTAACTAAGATGGTAAATTCTGGGGACGAACAAGGAAGAGGGCAATTGACAGGATAGGGTGGAAGGAAATCCATTGTGACTGAATTTAGCCAATAAATAACAGGTCATTCAAGGGGTAAATATTGTTTTTCAAAGCTCTTTTTTACATCAGATTCCTATTCTAATTAATTTAATTTCAATATCTAAAGAGGTGCAGACTTTTTTTTTAAATGTTCATATGTTTGCAACACATGTTCAAACTAACAGTTACAATCCAGAAATGTAAGATTTTGAAAGTGGCCAATGGACGTGGTTCTCAGGGGTGGGATTCTACCAGTTTGCACCTATTCTCTAGAACCGGTTGTTAACATTCTCAGCAGTTCGGAGAACCGGTTGTTGGAAGAAATTACTGGCCTAATCCTGTAAGGAAGGCAGGAAGGAAACATTCTGGTGTTGCTTACAGAAACTGCCTCTCTGTTAACCCTTATTACATTCTTGGCAGGACTAGACTTCCTGTCTCAGGAACTTCTCTGGAGTTTTTTTCCCCTCCTTTGCTAGTACTTTGCTTGTGTGGAGTGACCATGTAAAGTTACAATGGCAGTGAAAAAAGTGACTTATGACCATTTTTTAAACTTATGACTGTTGCAGCATCCCCACAGTCATGAGAGGCCAGGCGAGGAGATGTGTGCCTCGATGTGAGTGATATTGAGTTGGCCACACCCAGCCAATAATATGACCACCAAGCCACGTCCACACAGTCACATGACCACCAAGCCATGCCCACCACCTAAGCCACGCCCACAGAACCAGTTGTTAAAAATTTTGAATCCCACCCCTGGTGGTTCTAATACATCTTCTGATCACTCTTTGTATGCAAATTTGCTGAACTTGCTTAAGCCAAAGTAAAACTTATTGTGCAATGGTGAAAACCCAGCAGTATTCATAATATGTTATATGAAAGAGAACAGCATATTGTCCCCTATATTTACAAATCCATTATCTATTTTTCCCCATAATGGTTAACATGCTATCTATTCATTAAAAAATATACACATTTTTAACAGGCCATTGTATATAAATGCAACAAAACATTATCTATTAATACTAATCTAGCTATTCTATTGAATTTGAAAATCTGAACTATAAATATTTTTTACTTGTAAAGATCTTTTTATCTTGCTGTTAAAAAATGAAAGAATGTCTACTTATCTCTCCAGATATCTGTCTCTGTGTCAATTAGGTCTGTCAAAGACAAAGTCATTTGTTTTAAATTTTAATACCCAAGCACATATTAACATGGTCATTCAAAAAACCTGAAAACAGAATATACATGCACATTCATGTCTGTTCTCCACTGTTCATTTCCATTAACATGTTATTTCCTCCTTATCATCTTGAGAGATTGACAAATTTTACAAGGGCTGAATAAAATCAAGCTGAATAAACATACACACACACACAAAGACAAAAGACAATGGGGATAAATTCCACAGCTATCCAAGTCCGAATCAAAGAGCCATTAAAAAAAACTGATAATGTATACAATTGCATATAAAAGAAAAGAAAATGCAGTGTTGATGGTCTGCTACAAATAGTTCATAAATTGCACCAAAATTGCACCAAAATCTCATAAATATGAGGGCTGGTTAGATGCTTCAAATCCTACAGAAAAAAAATCAACATTTTTATCCAGAGTTGGAAGATACTTTGTGGGCCATCTAGTCCAACCCCACACCCAAGCAGGAGACCCTATACCATTTCTGACAGATGGCAGTCCAATCTCTTCTTGAAAACTTCCAGTGATGAAGCTCCCACAACTTCTGAAGCTGTTCCACTGGTTGATTGTTCTCACTGTCAGAAAATGTCTCCTTATTTCTAGGTTGAAGATGGATAGATGGATAAAACATCAAGGTGATATTGTACTAAACTTCATAATAACACAGAGATACAAACACACACACACACACACACACACACACACACACACACACACACACAACATTGGACTTGTACAATCCTGAAAAATAAACCAAGCACAGCTTGTGTTTGCATTTCTCTTTTTACAGAAAATAAGAGAATTTCTTGCAAAAGATGTTCTCCTTGCTCAAAGTCCTCTTTTTTTCTGGTGTTCCAGTTCTTTAGTAAAGCTGTTGAGAAAACAGATTTAAACCTCTCTGTCCAGTCTCAGTCCAGCAATGTCTGCCCTCTGTTTTATAAGGACCAACATTTTAGCTACCCAAGACAAAGGGGCTGGCATAGAGTGACTCTCTGCTTTAGAATGTGTTAGAACTTTTATTCTGGGTTATTTTGATTTTACCTCTGAGCTTGTGGAATTGTGAATTTTATATCTAAGCTGGCACCTTCTACAGGCTACAGTCACTATACCTTTTTTCCCCTTGTCTCTCAATGCATGTTTGTATAGATATGGATATATCTGTCTGCCATTCCTTAGTAGGACTTTAAATACACCAATTTGTTGGTGTTAAATCCTGCTGGATTGGAACAACATGTACAACCAAAGAAGTATGTTGCAGTAGCATTGAAAAATCATTTGTGTATTTTAATTCAAACATCTGAAAAGAAAGAGGCTCTCAGGAACTGCCTTTCTGCATTTCAATTATAATAATCTACCATATTCAGGCCACAAGATAACAACCCAAATTTATTTTATCTTCACAGCAGAACAAATCTTTGTTCCTTGAAAAAGGCAGTCACCCTGTCCTAGCAAAGAGTAATTCCTTACAGAATCATGCTCTTAAATACAGCTCCAAAGGCACTGATCCTGTTCAGGGATTAAAAGAACTGAATCTAAGTATTACTTTATAGAAATGTTTTCTGGGTCACAGCTATGAGCTCAGCAGCATATTCATAGCAATGCTGCTGCAGTACAAGATAATCTCTTGTAATGAGGCCTCCCATAGCGCCAACTATCATGAAGGAGTACTAAAATTAAAGAGATTGATGCATTCTCTAAGTCCAAAAGTAAGATTTATTAATAACCAATCAATATCTTCCATTTAAGTATTTGAGGCTAATGGTATACAGGACAATCAGATAATCACATCTATTCAATAGCCTGTAGGTTCACACTGAGACTTTCAGCGCTTGCCAGTTTCCAAGCCAATATGATGATAAGCTAACATCTGTAGAATATTAAACAATGGACATAGAAGAGCATACCACCAATATGCATTAGGAGGGGTTCAAGAAGAGTGGGGGGAAAAACAAGCAGAGGAAAAGTTCAGAAGAAAAAAAAAAGGGAATTTAGAATGTGGAATTCAAATGTCTTTCTGGTTAGTAGGAAATTTGGTGTCAACTCATAAAGCATTCCTGCCTTGCTCTCGAGTTGCCATAAGAAGAAGGGAGGGAGATCTGATGGAGCAGTTCATTGCTATGACCAGAAGCACATTCCACACATATCTTTTTCCAGATTGTGCCTCAAGTTACCAAGCCCAGCCAGAGAGTTTTCCACAGCCCACAAAAGTGCTTCATTGGATAATGTGTTTTATGACACACCCTGGGAGGACGGGAGAAACAGGGTCATAGGTGGGCAGTAAATTACATAGGGCAGAGCTGACTGCACCTGGGAAAAGTGCCAACATATTGCTCCTAATAAATACATTCAGTTCTTTGAGGGAAAAGAAAGAGTACAAGTTCAAGAATAGTGGGTTTGGGGATGTGATTCACATTAATAAAGCATGGATGGGATTCGTCTAGAGAAGGGCTGTCAAACTGGTGGCCCACGGGGTGGATGCATCATACACAGGCCATGCCCACTCTAGCTCCACAAAGGCAAAAAAGTCACAATATGTCACAATACATCACATGATGTGATCGAGTTTGACACCCATTATCGAGAGGTAGAGAAAGCAACAAAAATAAAACAAATGTGTAAAGGATGGGAATGCAGTTGAAATGTATAAAATTTCAGGAGACGAATACATCTTAATTAATTAACCAACTCATTCATTCATTCATTCAAGTTAGAGGGGACCCAACTTTGCGACACTCGAGTGGCTTACAATATTAAAAGCAAGAAAACAGCAGAGGACTCAAATGTGTGTTGATAAGAAAAGAATAATTAATCAATTTAAATTCTGTAGCAGCTTGACATCAGTCTACTGTACCCTAAGACCTGTTTTTAATGCTACTTGAACACCATCAAAGTGGAAGACTATAGAGGACAAATGCCATAAGAATCATAGAATAATAAGGCTTGGAAGTCTTGTAATCCGATCCTCTGCCCAAGGCAGGAGTCCTTATACCATCCCAGATAATTATCTGTCTTATCTTTTCTTGAAAACCTCCAGGGATGTGGTACCTGCAAATCTGAAAGGACTATATTCAGTATTCCAACTGTGACCTCACTAGTGTAATATACTATGATACTATCTCTTCCCATGATCTTGATATTATCCCTCTGTTGATTCAGCCTAGGACTATGTTGACTTTTCTGGCAACTGCAGCACTCTGGTGGCCCCTACTTAAAAGAAGTGGTCCACCAGGACACTTAAATCTCTCACACAGGCACTATTGTGGAGCCAGGTGCTACCTATATGTACATGTACATCTGTGCATCTAAAAGGAACAAATTGTGTTTCCAAGCTCTTTGATAAATAGCATTATTTTATCAATGGAATCTGGAGAACACCCCTCTACTTGATTTTAAAGGATGATCAGAAATTCTTGGAGACAGATGATACCTCAGTTAGCCAGGCATTACTGAGAGGCTTAAAAATGTAATATTCATGGTTTGGGTCCAGCACAGCAAACAAGACACTTATAGACAATGCTGACATATTATTATGTATTGTTAGTATTTAAAGCTATATGAGAAAATAGAAGTGAAAAGGTGTATTTGTTTTATAGGGAAATTCTATCCTGATGCTAATTCAGATGTTTCCACAAGAAAAAAAGAATGAAAAGGGAGACTAGCAGAAATTAGCATTAGTGATTGGGCAGGGATAAAGAAATAAAACAGGTGTTGTCTGGAGGCAGGGTGATTTTAATTGCTTTCTTCTTTCTGGATAGGCATAGGTAGGAAAAAAAACTAAAGTCCTGCATTTAGGCAGGAAAAACTAAATGCATAGATGTAAAACAGGTGATACCTGGCTTAACAGTAGCAATTGTGAGAGGGATCTAGGTGTCTTGGTGCACTATCACTTACATATGAGCCAGGAATGTGCTGTAGCTGCCAAAAAAGCCAATGATATTCCAGTCGCACTAAAAAATTGCATACATACATACATACATACATACATACATACATACATACATACATACATACATAGGTATGTATATTATATGTATATAATATAATGTAATAGTTGGTAGTATTGCTGAAAATTATTCATTATTCATGATGAATATTTTTATTTTTCTATATATTAATACTACATCATTTTTTTCCAACACTCTGCATTTTTTAACTCAAAACCTTAACCTATTTCTGTCTTTTCATTCTTTTATTTCTGTCTAAAATCTACAGTTCATTCTTTTTATAGCAATTATGATAGCCTCTTTCTTTTCACTTGACCATGTGGTCTCTGGAGAATTTTTAAAAAATTATACTCTGCCTTTCTACCAAAAAATGTTATTGTGCAGAATAGATAGGTTCATACTAGCTTCCATACCCATCCTTGTCACCTTTTGCTCTGAGTGGAGTTGGCATATGGCTGAGATAAATAAATATAAGTTGTCAATTTATTAAAAATTTACAGTGTTCTGATAATTGTTCCTAGATCTTTGATTCAAAAGACAAAATATATGTGCTGCATTAATGTTCAATTTAGGTTCTCTGGTATAAGTAAATGATCTAATTGGACTGTATTTTGCTTGCCTGAAGGAATTGCTTGCTTCTGGTTCTGTACTGCAAAGAAGCATCTAATGGCAAATCTATGAATATGGATTAAGAATATATCAAGCTCATCCATTTGTTTGTTGGCTTCATCCATCAACATTTCAACTGTAACAAAAAAGTGTGGGTAAAACATGAAGTTAGTCTCTTTTTTTTATGGCCATAAAGCTATTTAAAATGTAAAAGTTGTTTTCTGGTGGAAATTCTAGTTGATGTTTATTCAATCTATGGAGTAAGGTTTGAAAGTAGAGTGTTAGTAAACTAATTATCAAACTACCTGTGAGGAATCATAAGGCAGTTTTATTCCTATAAAGAATTCAACAGGAAAGTAGACAAAGAACTCCTTTGTTCACATTTTGGTGTCATTTGTAGGTAACATATTAGTTTTGATAAGCAAAGTATTCAGATTTGAAACACAAAGTAAAAACAATATAATATTCAAAGCCTATCTCATTTTGAGAATAATCAGAATAACACTAGTGGATTCTGAGGAAGAACCTGTTCAGTACTGGATATTTAAAACTAAAAATGTAAATTTGGTGGACCTTAGCAATGAAATATGATATGTGCATGTTTTTTTTTTATAATCCCTACAATCAACAAACAGATGCTCATGATAAAACTTATTTCCCAAATCTTATGTTCATCCATGAAATCTTCCTGTTTCCTTATCCTTGCTGGAATATATTCCAATTCACCTCCAGTATTAAAAACAAAATTACTTTGGGATTTCACCTCTCATTCTTAGCCTGAAGGATCTGTTAGAAATATAACAACAACAACAACAACAACAACAACAACAACAACAACAACAACAACAACAACAACAACAATAAACCAAACTTGCAGGATTGATATTCTAATTAAAATATTCCAGTGATTTGCTTTGCTATCTAAAATGTAAATATGTTTTAGATAGTGAAGGGTTTATCCACTCCCAGAAAAAGGATACATATCCACTAAAAGGCTGTTTTGGAATGGTTGCTGGTACTTGAAGATTCAAATTCAGTTGTTTGGACAACTAAATAGCTATGAGGATTTTTGACAATTTTAAAGACATAAATCCTGCAAAAACTTTGACCTATTCAATACAAACACTAATTAATGTAGAAATTCTGTGCTAACTTCTAATAAAATGTTAGAGCAATATATCTGTAGAAATAAAGTGTCAAGTTTCTATATTATTTTTAATGTACAATACATAGATGGATTAAACTGACAAGTACAGATAATAAAAGTCAGGATATTAAATTATGTCATTAACTTGTTCCTACCAGATTAATTTTAGTGCAATAATTAAGGCATTGGGTCTAAAACCAAGTGATTGTAAGTTGCAGTCATACTTTAGGTAGGAAGATAGCTAGGTGATCTTCAGTCAATCATCAACTTTTGGAGCCAGGTCAGCGCAAACCAATGCCAAAATTTAACCAACAAAACTGCAGGGATTGGTTCAGGTAGTCATCAGAAGTCAAGAACTCAAAGGTAAATAAGTAAGTAAGAAACAAACAAACAAACCAGAAGAGGCTAAAGTTCTTATTCAATCTCAGAGTCTGAATGTTGATTTGTATCTTTAGTAGAACCTAGTGAATAGTGTTACGAACTAAGCAAACTCATTCATCAATAACCATACTAGCTTTACTTCAGCAGCAGGCTCGTAATCCTGCACTTCTGATTGGCCCACGGATAAGCGAATCGTGATTGGCCGCCTCTGGCTGACCTGATTGGCTGACAGTGGGCCGTCTCTGATTGGACGCTTTTAGAGCGGTTAATTCAATTTCATTGGTTGTTGTGACAGCAGCCAGCTCTATAAAAGAGCTGCTGCTGCCCAAGTTGTTGTTCTGTTCTGAAGTCACTATTAAAGAGTTGAGTTGAGTCACTATAGATGCCTCGTCTCCGTTATTGCGCCCACTCCTCCAGATCTAACAAATAGACTCTTCAAAGACCAAACTGGTTATCATTGCAGTGAAATCAAATGTGTAAAAAATGACATATGCACCATAATACCTCATTATGGGTAATCAGTCTTATGTATGCACAGGTTTAGGGATTCTATCCATTATATGGAATCAGATCAACCTTCAACCTGGGGGTTATAGATGCTTGCCAGAAACTGTCCATTTTAATAGCAAAATAGACATCTTACAGGTTTTTATCAGCAACGTCTTATAAAATACTCATTTTCCATCCATTACTGTTATTCCACTTACTTTCTATTGATTGACAATTGTTATTTTGATCTTTGGAAAAGTGGCTGAACTCTGTGTAGCAGAAAGTAGGAGCCCTTAAAATGGATTATACTGTTCTTGAATTTGCTTGTTTCCATTTTAATCTTCTAGGCAATTGGCATCATACTGATACAAAATGTATTGCAGTACCATTTGTCATCTTACACCTTCTGGTTCTTTCAAAGCCAATCCTGATTTCAGCCAATGACCACAACAAAATAGTAGTAAAATTATACATTTTACAACAGCTCCAGTAGGAGCAATTAAGTTTATGCAATACAAAAATAATTACAATTGAAATTATTAACAGAAAGCTTTAAAACCCTTATGTCACTACAATCTTTATGTAAACATTATAATATATTTAACACTATTCAGATTCTGTAAACAAATAATATGCAGTATAAAATAATGTGGCAATAACATATCACATAACAAGGAATAAAAATATCCTTGCATCTTCTGCAGTTGCAAAATCAATATGCCTTTTTTCCATATCCATTTCCAATTTTATAGAAAGGTGTTTTTTTTAGTCACCTACTTTTATATTAAATAACCATTAAAGACAAGAGTGAAACTAATATGAAGCTAACTCCCTATTCAGTAACTACAGTAGAGTTCACAGAGAGTTCTGATTAGGAAGAACAAATTCCAGTTAAAAGTCCACAGAGGTAGGAGGTAAGAGATGCAAGTTGAATAGTTACTGATTAAACGTTACAACAAAGGACCCTTGTTAATAGTGGAATGTCTCTACAGAATTGGTCTATTCTTCAAAATTGATCAGTTTGCTATGTTTCCAATATATAAATGTACTGATTTGTTAAGTATTATTTTATATTTTTGCCCTTCCTTCCTTCCTTCCTTCCTTCCTTCCTTCCTTCCTTCCTTCCTTCCTTCCTTCCTTCCTTCCTTCCTTCCTTCCTTCCCTCCCTCCCTCCCTCCCTCCCGCCTGCCTGCCTTTCCTTTCTTTCCTCTTTATTTGGAAGCCCCCTGGGTATATGACCATGTTTATTTATTAGAGTAAACAGTGAAGCCAAAAATGAAGCCTAGAATTAATTATTCTTAATTAACTCTTGAAAATTGTCAGTGGTTTTCCTTGGTCTTGATTTGGCAATTAAATTCTCAATCCCTGCAATTATTACAAACAATTAATTCCTCTGTAATATATTGAGGAACTGTTTAATCCATGACTTTATCTCTGTACAATGAAGTGCCTTTCTTTAAATTTCAGGTGGGATACAATTATTCAAAGGTAAATGCCATTTTTGCCACATTTTTGCCAAGATAGATATAGATATTGTATATATTGTTGCTTAAGACAGTCTTGCAATAATATTAACATTTGTTTTAACTTCATGAACCTTATAATTGGGAATGTCTTCTAAACGTCCACACATTCTGAATCACATCTTTCTATTTATGTGACTCTCTCTCTCTCTCTCTCTCTCTCTCTCTCTCTCTCTCTCTCTCTCTCTCTCTCTCTCAAAACTTTTTAAATTTCTGCATTAAATTATCATTTACTGTATCTCTAATGTGAAATAAGAAAACTAATGATAGAAAGGAGTATAACATGTACTAGCTTTTATCCACCCCGAAGGGTCATTTATTGCACATTGGAGGGATAAATTCATTTCTGGACAATGAATTTCAGGCATAAATAGATTGGGAAATTGTAACTCTTGAGTTTAGGAATGATCTTAAACGTTTTATTCTGAGCCATAAATGAATAATTTAATTTTCTTCTTTGATGGCACCCTGTCATTTGGTGTTGTGCTGACTGAAACATAGCAATAGGCTTCTAGGTCTCACTCTGGGAGAAGGACAAAATGTTCTGGTTTATTTTGGGCTAATGAAAACTGAGTTAATAAAGCTGTTGAAACATAACCTTGGTTAAGGGTGATGAGCAAAGAATATCAGGTCATCAATGATCAATCAGAACTTTAAGTACAAATTTCTATGCAGTTGAAATGCACATACTGCTGGGGGCAGAGGATGGAACAAAGGAACATTCAATTGTGTGACCTATAAGCTCAGAGATGCGAAGCTCAAAAATTCATACTGACATCTTGTTATGCACTGATAGCCAGCTAAGTATATAGGGGCTAATAGTTTCTGAAAGAGTGTCAGAATGAGCTAATCTTTTTCATGTTCCAATTTTCATGAACAATTCTTTTTCTACCTCCTTCTTTTAATGTTAACCTTTCACCCAAGACAAGTTATATTTTTTCATACATTTGACAAGTTTTTCATCAATTTCCATCATAGAAATACATTTCCTGAATATTGTAGTATATTTCATTGGTGCCATTCCTGTGAAATTAAAGCCAATAACTCATAGCCTTTTTTCCACAACTAAATTATCTAACTGATAATTATCCAATGATTTTACATTATACATGATACATTTTGTTATACATTATAACTTTAAATACAGGTATTAAAAATAATGTGAATGATATTCAGTTTTTATCAACAGATGTGTCATCTATGAAATACTTCTGAGGTTTTCTCAGATCATGTTTCCATATATCCATCAATCCATCCATCCTTCAGCAATGGTCTTGAATAATCAAACCAGAAAAAGGTTATCATTTGGGATTTTCATTATTTAGAGTATAGGGAGGGTAATTTCTTTGCTTGTTAAAAGGAGAGGAAACTGCAACAAAAATCATTCATTCATGAATTTATTCATTCATTTTCATTCATACGTTTTGACCAATTATAATAGGCACCTTGGGTGCAATGCCACAATATCTGGAGCATCACTTGAATAAATCAGCATTGACAAAATTGCTATCAGTCCATTGCAAAAGGCAGCTTTACATGGAGCACTTTACCTCCTGTGAGTATACATTTAACAGCAGCAGACAACAACTCCCTATCCCAGGTCTTTGGAAAAGAATTGGCAGGTGGATAAAAATGTCAAACCAGACTGTAAAACCAAGTCTAATAAGAGTGCTAAAATAATTTTCAACAAAAAATAATTTATAATTTCATTGACCTAGATGAGTAAATTCCAATATCTCACAAACATTGTTCCCCAAAATATGTTTCATGTATTTATGAAGCTTCATTAGAAAGGAGATAATTCCAGTTAAAATGTGTCTAGCAAATATTGGAAATGTAAGCAAAAAACAGGCACATTTTATCAAATGTAGTGGAGTTGTATTAAAGCAAAAAACATGTTGAGCAAAAATACATAGGTGGTTAGAAAATATGATAAGAAAACATGTAGATTTTACACCTGAACTGTTTTTATTAGGTATAACACCGGGCAAACTTGATAAGCAAAGTATATATTTAATATTGCATGTCTTAACAGCAGCAAAGATTATATTTGCACAATATTGAAAAAAATGAAGAAACACCACAAGACAAAGAGTTAATTAGGAAGATACTAGATTGTGCAGAAAGGGATAGACTTACACTGAAAATTAAACAGAAAGAAGACACAGAATATTATAAGACATGGAATTTATTTTACAAGTGGTTGGAAAAAAGGAGTGGAGATTAAGAATCTGTATTGTCAAGCAAATTAAATACCCAGACAACACGATGTTTATTAAGTACTAAGAAATGTAAATACTAGAAAATTAATAAAATTTATACATAAAAAAAGGAGATAATTCTTACAAGGAAGCCAAATGAGTTTAGTGGTTAAGGCATTAGACCAGAAACCACCTTGATCATTGATTCTTGACTTTCCTTAAGAATTAAGTTAGCTGGGTGACCTTAGGCCAGTCTTTTTCTTTCATCCCACCGGAGGATTCAAGGGCAAACCACTTCTGAAAAAATCTTGCCATGAAAATATCAGAAAGTTGTTCAGGCAGTCTTCAATAATTGGACAGGGATGAATGGAAACAAACAAAAATATTCTTACAAAGGGAAACAGCTTCTTACAAAAGGGAAACAAAACGGCTATTAACAAACTCTTTCCTGTAATGAACACACTGCTTTGAACTCCTTAGTTAGTATATGTGTGCGCATTTCCTTCTTTGTTTCCTGCCTCCTCCTGTCTCAGGAGGAAAAAAAAAGTACTAAAAATAGCTAGGAACAATACACAGCAATGTTAATTCTTCCCCTTACCAGTTGGTTAATCAGGCAATCAGTTGCCTAGTGCAATCCAGATTGCTTATTTTTCTATCATAAATGGCAGCAGGAAAATAGCATGTTGGAAAAGTGGGATGTTTTAAAATTGGCCAGAGGCCCTTAGAAGATCTCCTTCTGGTAGCAAAATACAACATTCAATTCCTGGACCTCAGTTGGTCCCCCATATTTTAAGCCAATTACATCTTTAAAAGATTGAATCTAGTCCAGAGAGCAATTGGCAACCAGGGCATTGTCTCTATATAAATTATTTGGTTTATTCTAAATATGATATCATCAAATGTGTAGTTTTTCTTACTAATATTTCTTTCAACATCTTACCTACAGTGTATTGCAATTGTGCTTTTTAACCTTACTACATGTTTTGTTTTTAATTATAGCCATTTCCATAAGAATATTCCTTTTGCATGTGATCAAAACTGAACTATGTTCTGTTGCATCTACTTTTTCTGCATTGGAAGTGAATAAAGGAGAAATTAAATTAATAACACACGAATGAACATTGATTTTGAAAAATTGAATTTTAAAAATGGCTTTTGCTTTCAGCTTGATGACACACCACAGACTTTCTGATAATACAAGGGTATAAATTAAAGGATTAAACGTATTATTTCAGAGCTGTAAGCAAAAACAGCTCACAGAGTAAGCTGCTCCAGGCTAAAATACCTGTTCCAAGCATTGTACCATCAAATTCTTTGGCAAATAAACTTGGCAGAAATCTCTTCCACAGAAATTAAAAAATGTTAGTGACCTGCAATCTATTAACATAGCTCAAAAGTTTCCTTGGAGGCTTTGAAGCCATAATTGTTTCATAGCACATGTAAAAAGTTTGTTGTGCATCAAGCTGCTTACCAAGAACTATTTCTTGACCAGGACTACTTGAACAGAAGAGATGGACCATTAAAGAATTTTCTGGCTGTAGTACATGACACATAGATGCTCGTCACACACTGGAAATAATCCTGCAAACACTAAAGCACTACTAATTATATGTACTTCCACCAATATAATTTGCTTGTATTTTCATAGTGAGAGGTTCTTGGTGCTAAGCTTGGTTGTTTTATAGAGTGGTATTAGTACTTCCCTTGATCTTGACTGTATCCCTCTGTTAATACAATTTAGGATTGCATTAGATTTTGGGGGGCTGCTGCACACTGCTGGCTCATATTTAACTGGTTGTCCACTAAGACTCCAAGATTCCTCTCACAGTTACTGCTATTGAGCCTGGTTTCAACCAGTCTATATGTGTACTTTGGTTTTTCTTGCCTAAGTGTAGGACTTTACTTTTCTCTATATTCAATTTCATTTTATTAGATATGGCCCAGTGTTCTAGTCTGTCAAGATCTATCTGGATCTTGAGCCTATCTTCTTGGGTGTTAGCTATTCCTGCCAGCTTAGTATAATCTGCAAATTTGGTAAGTTCCCCTTCTATTCCCTCATCTAAGTTGTTAATGAAGTTATGGAAGAGTACTGGGCCTAAGACAGAACCTTTTGGCACCCCACTGCTTACTTCCCTCCATGTAGACTTAGACCCATTAAGGACTACTCGTTGAGTACAGTTTGCCAGACAGTTGCAAGTCCATCTAGTGGTGGTGCTATCTATTCCACTTTTTTCTAGCTTACTAAGAAGTAGGTTGTGGTCTACTTTATCGAATGCCTTGCTGAAATCTAAACATATTATGTCCACAGTATTTTGCTGGTCTACTAATTTAGTCACTATGTTGAAGAATGAAATAAGATTGGTTTGGCATGATCTGTTTTTAACAAACCCGTGCTCATTGCTAGTTATTACTTTACTTGTTTCTAGATGTTGACAGACCTGTTTTTTATTATCTTTTCCAGTATCTTCCCGGGTATTGATGTTAGGCTGATTGGTCTATAGTTTCCTGGGTCTATTTTTTCCTTATTTGAAGATGGGAACCACATCAGCTCTTTTCCAGTCCTCTGGTAGTTCCCCAGTGCTCCAGGATTTTTGAAAGATATGGTGCAGTGGTTCTGAGATGACCTCTGTCAGCTCCTTTAAAACTCTGGGATGTAATCCATCAGGCCCCGGTGATTTGTTTTCATCAAGATCAGCCAGGTGTTCTCTTACTATTTTTTTTGCATATTTTAACTTTTATTTCTGGTCTGTCTTTTACAGTTATGTTTTTGGTGGGTTGAGCTATAGTTTCTTTTTGCGTGAAGACGGATGCAAAGAATGAGTTAAGCAGTTCTGCTTTCTCTCTGTTGCCTGTTACTTCCTTGCCATCTTCTTTCTTTAGTGGACCGACTGTTTCCTTGATTTTTTTTCTTGTTATTTATATGTTGGAAGAAACTTTTTTTTATTATCTTTGACTTTTGTTGCAAGTCTTTGTTCATTCTGAGCCTTTGCTATCCTGACTTCGTCTTTGCAGATTCTGGCTATCTGCTGATATTCTGCCTTAGTTGTATATCCTTCTTTCCATTTTTTGTACTTGTCCTTTTTTTCTTTCAATTTGCCAGAGAGATCTTTGTGTAGCCATGCTGGTTTCTTCTTGGATTTCTTGTTTTTCTTTATCAGTGGTATTGTGCTGGTCTGGGCTTCTATGATCATACTTTTTAGAGTTTCCCAGGATTCTTGAGTTGTTTTCCCCTTTAGGATTTTCATCCATGGAATCTTTCCCAAGTTCTCTCTGAGTTTATTGAAATCAGCTCTTTTAAAATCCAAGACTCTGGTGTCATTATGTTCTGTTGCTTGTCTTTGTGTTATGTTGAATTCTAGTATGACATGGTCACTCTCACCCAAGGTTCCTACAGTTTCAACTCCCTCTATCACTTCTTCTCTGTTTGTAAGAATTAAGTCCAGTATGGCTGCCCCTCCAGTTTCACCCTCTACCTTTTGGACAACAAAATTGTCAGCTAGGTTGGTTAGGAACTTATTTGATTTCTCACTTGGTGCAGAATTAGTTTTCCAATTGATATCAGGATAATTGAAGTCTCCCGTAACTATTGTTGTGTGTTTCCTGCATATGTTTGTTAGTTGGCTGGCAAAAAGGACATCTATTTTTTCTGCTTGATTGGGTGGCCTATAATATACACCTATGGCCATGTCATTCTTTTTTTCTTTTATATTGACCCATATGCATTCTCGGAGGATTTCATCTTTGGTTTCATGCATTTCTGTAGCATACATACATGTATGTATGTTTACATACAGTGCAACTCCACCTCCTCTTTTATGGGGTCTGTTTGTTTTTTTTTTGAATAGTTTGTATCCTTCTACCAGTATATTCCAGTCATGGGTTTCATCCCACCAAGTTTCTGTTATTCCAAGCTTGGCATAGAAGTCATTTTTTAATGTTTATAGTTTTAATGTTGTTGTTTTTTAGTTTTATATTTTTTAAAAAATATTGTTTTAATTCATTATTCCTGGTGGTACATGAGCCTCGGTGGTGCAGTGGTTAGAATACAGTACTGCAGGCTACTTCTGCTGACTGCCAGATGACTGCAATTTGGCAGTTCAAATCTCACCAGGCTCAAGGTTGACTCAATCTTTCACCCTTTTGAGGTGGGTAAAATGAGGAGCCAAACTGTTGGGTGCAAGATGCTAACTCTGTAAACCATTTAGAAAGGGCTGTAAAGCACTGTAAAGCTGTATATAAGTCTAAGTCCTATTGCTATTCAAACTAGGTAAATACCTCATTCTAGCCAACTTCAGCTGATTAGCATCAGTATTGAGCAGAATCTGTGTGCTGTGCCAATGAATCTTAATGGGGAGCCCCTCAGAGTTTGGTATGAAATTGCTAGCTAGATAAATGTTTTAAATACATAAATAAATTTGGAAGATGCAATATGGATCCACTGCTTCTGCTTTCAGGAAAAAACCCACAATTTTCAGATAGACTTTTTTGATTTACTTTTATAATATTCATAATTCAGAATGGAATTGTGAGCATTTTATACCATTATGCTTAGTTTTTTGAGTGTTCTATGGGCATAAGGCCAAGAAATAAATTATATAAATAAATGCATGTAAAAATAATACCTAAGTAGTCAATCACACTATGCATTCTTGGCAATTTTCTGCTTTTGGCAACAAAACCAAATTATTAAGCTGTGACTACATCTAAACCAGGGGTGGGGAACAATGGCTCTTTTATGACTTGTGGACTTCAATTCCCAGAACTCCTGGGAATGGCTTGCTCAGGAATTATGGAAGATGAAGTCCACAAGTCATAAAGTGGTCATTGTTCCCCACATCTGATTTAGAGCAGGGGTGTCAAACTGGTGGCCTGTGGAAAGATGGGTCATACACAGACCATGCCCACCCTAGCTCCACAAAAAGGAAAAATATGTGAAATGTCATGTGACAGCAACATGATGCTGTGAGTTTGATACCAATGATCTAAAGCAACATCCCTCAACTTGCTGTCACCATGGCTGAAGAATGGCTACATCTGGACTACTGTATATATGGAGATGTTTCTACAGAACCCCATTTCTTGCTCCAAGGAAAAATCTTGGAAATTATTGGGAACCAATAGGGTGGGGCAAAGGCTGAACATTTTTTGGCAGTTTCACTATTAAAGGAACATTTTAAATTAAATTGCAATTTGTTGAGTGCTAATTCATCTTCAATGTTGATTGTCCTACCCTGTGTCATCTCCATTTTGCCTTGGTTATTTTTGCACCAAAAGCGTCATTTGATGTTCTGATTTAAACAGCAGAAACTACACTATAATTCTCATTGTCTTAACTTAGTTTAATTCATGTAATATTAAATAGCTTCCTGTAAAAATAATGGGAGCACTGGATACTGCACAGGAGGAAGAAATTGACTTAACGTTGTGAGCTAAATATCAAGTGGAAATGCTTGCAGTTATCGTTGTATTGTGGGAAACAGTGGCAATGAGATTTTGGGAAACAGTTTTTCAATAAATTGTTTCAGCAAATATGCACACATTGTTTGGCACAAATGAAATTTAACTGTAAAGAATTAATTGGCAATGGAAAATTGCAGGTATTTACTATACTACTACTAGCCTAATAGTACAACAAAGGTAACTTAAGGTTTCTTTTTCCAAAGTGGAAGATGGTTTCAAACATCTGTTGACATCAGTTTCCTTCAATATTCGTGATAAAAGCAAAGCCATGAGATGCTTTGAGATGACACACAGACTCTTGAAAGATGCATGAGACCAGCATTGTGCCTGTTTGAGGTGGCAGAAAAGCACTATTTCTTAATGAAAGAAAGAGTAAGCAGGACAGCTGCCTCTTTTAAAGGAAACTGCACCTGTTCTTTCCAGATAAGAGATACACCCCTGTTGTTTCTCCCATCATAGGTAGTTAAAAAGACATTTGGAATGTATAAACAGGTGCAAATAGGATGCAAATTGCAAAATTTATCCCATGGGTTAACAAAATTTAGACCACCACCTATATTTCCTTTATAAAGCAAAGACAATTGTGTAAAAATAAGCAAATATGGTACTTTTTAAAAAGTTGTAAATTTACTGAGGTCAAATGCAATGGAAAGGATAAAACAAGAACTCCAACATTAAAGTATGCATGGTAGATGTGCCTCTGTTCTCTTCCATATGTAAAAAGTCCAAGGACAAGTTATATCTTCAGCACCTTCTCTTTTAAAAGTTGGTAATGTAAAAAGGTAATAAAAAAAGTTGGTAATGTAAACATACACCTGAATATAGGAGCATAAATGTGTCACCGAATAAACTGAATAGAAAAAAAAATCTTCACATTTTTGATGCTAATGGCTTGAAATTTCTTTCCTTACACAAAGGCAACAAAGAAGAAATCTTTTAAAAAGTTTGCCATCAGATTGACACTGAGTTGTGGGGAGGCATCATTTTCTCCTAAAACTCAACATGTGAAAATACTTATCTGATCTTCCTTTGAACTTGTCCTTGCTTTTTTCATTTTGAATGTGATTGTTTAGAACCTCCATAATTTATGGTTTCCCAGACTTCTGAATGAAATGAAACATGAAACAATATGGGGAACAGGGCAAGAAGAAATAAGGGTATATAAGAAAAATAGATATAACTATTAAACATGTTTAAGTATGGTTGAAGTGTAAGGTGAATATCCATACTTTTCTCTATTTAGCATGGAGTGTCTTGATTGAAGCCTCTATTACAATCAAGTCTGAAATTGTCTTGAACCTGGTTCTTTATTGTCAATTTTAAAAATACACTTGCAGATTAAATGAAAAAAAAATCCTGAAGTTTAAATATATTTCTATTACAAATTAACCTCACATATTTTCTGTTACTATCAGAAGTGTCTCCTCCATGAGATCTCACAAAGCAAAGAACATTTTAGATGTCCTTCCTTCCTCCCTCCCTCCTTCCCTCCCTCCCTCTCGCCCTTCCTCCCTCTTCCTTCCCTCTTTCTCCTTCTTCCCTTCATCCCTGCCTGCCACCTCTCCTCTTTCTTCTCCCTCCCTCCCTCTATCCCTCCCTCCCTCCCTCCCTCTATCCCTCCCTCCCTCTATTCCTCCCTCCCTCCCCTCTTTCTTCTTCCTTCTTTCCTCCTTCCTTTGCAATATTAGAGCTCCTGGCCCATGCCTTAAAATGCTATTCCAGTTTAAATGTTCTACATCTGGACCTCACTAACATTTCTAACATAAAGAAGGAATTAGAATTTATATCATTTTAGGCTCTTGGTGGAGTGTGTATATATAATTCAGAGAACCTAAAGAGCAGTTTTCAGATACTTTTACTTAAACCTCATATGCATCTTTATGCCAAATGAAGAATTGGGATCAGTAACTGAGGAAGTAAAGCATTAAAATTCAACCATGTTCCAATGAAGAAAGCTCAAGATAAATGTGAGTGTAAATTGTGTTTTGCATGAATTATGTGCACAGAGTAAGTAGCAGAAATAACAGATTTGATCAGTAATATACAGCATTGATTTAGTATATGGAAAAGTGCTGAAGAGATTAATAATGCAACTTTTTTTTATTTCTACTTACAAATAACAGCACAGAATATATCGCAGATGAATAAAATACTACTAATCTATCCAACATTCACTGTTGATAATATGGGATGGAATTTTAATAGTACTATATAAAATGCCAATATTAGTGAACTAAATTTAAAATCAAATGGTACGTTGATAAAATGTTATGTTCACATTCATTATGTTCCCTATTCCTCATAATAGATTCAGAAATGCAGAATACTTAAAGTGCCAAAAGTCAGTTAATTCACAAACCATTAATAATGAATTTCCATATATGTAGTACATCTTCATATATTAATTATTTCTTTTTTTTTTTTAACAAATTTGATTAATTTTTAAAGACATACAAAACATGAAACATAAGAACATAAAACCTCTTTTCTGAAAGTTATTTGTAAATTTTAACAAAACAAATAAGACATTTTATACACCATTGACACATCTCCTTATAAACACATACATATCCTTTCAAGTTTCTCATTATTTCTCCCTTTTATTCAATTATATTTTTTTTCTATATTTATCTATTTTATATGTTTTTATTCACTATACTTATTTTGCCTTCTGACTTGCTTTATTCTCTTCTATCTTTTATTCTCAATTGTCCTCTTCTAACATTCCTCCAAGGTTTTATTAGCTCAATCAAACATAAACACACAAAAACACAAAACATAGAAACATAAAAAACATATTTTCTGAAAGTTGCTTAGTCCCGGGTTACAACTCTTCGTACAGACACAAATTCAAATTCATATTCATTTTGTATACCATTCCATATCTTAATACCATTTTCAATTTTCTATATAGCTTCTCATCTCTTTTAAATTTTCTTAGTTTTATTTTATTTATCTCATCTCAATTCAAATCATAATATTTATTATTCTTTGTCTGTTCTGTTTCCAGCTATCCATTAACCTTTCTTCTTTAAACAAAACTTCTCCTGTACACTAATTGGAGTATGACGCCTTTATCTCTTTCCCCTACATTTATAATACTTAATATAAAATACACAGCTTACATTGGGATTCTGTTTGGTACATTCTAAAATTATACAATATTATCAATGCCAATACAAATCTATTCATTAATATTAATATTCATTTATATCTTAAACACTTAACACATTACTTTTCAGTCTTTTTCTTAACAAAAATTTCACTAAATTATACTAAATATTTTATCACATTTTAAATTACATATTGTTTCCAATTTTCTAAAATTATTTCTAAGTACAAATATAAAAATACAATCTTATGTACCTTTCCAGAATCCCTTTTTCAATAAAGTTTACCCATTATCTCTAAAAGACTTTTGTTTCTTTGCGTCTTGCTCCCCACCATTGAGGCTTCTCGTCCCTTCCTTTCTCCCTTGCTTATTCTTCTCCTTGCCCTCTTTACCCCCTTGTCTCTCCACCTCCCTTTTGTTCTGCTTTCCTCCTTTCTGTTGTTTTCTAACATAGTATCCACTTTTCACCTTATTCTTCTCTTTTTTGGTTGTTTTTCCAAGTCTTAAAGTCCCCTTTTCCTTTTTCTCTTTCTCCTTTCCTTCCCCAACTAAAGTCACTTGTTCATCAAAAATGGCTTCTTCTTTATCCCAGTCATCCTGTTGCGTCAGCTTTTCATAAGTACAAACCGCCATTTCTAAAAATTGAAAAAGAGTGCCAAGAGAATCCTTCCCTTCTTGCTCTTCTTTTTTATATTTTTGGTATTCAAGTTTCAATCCATCCACAAGTGATGACATTATAGAGAGAAAAAGTTTTTCCAAACAACCACCCAAGTGCTTTTAATCAAAGATAGTTCAGAAGTTCCAAAATCACCAAGCAATCCAAATAAGCTGTTTCTTTTAAGTACTTTCTCCTTCTTCACTTTCTCTTTCTGGGGTTAGTGTTTAGTCACAAAGTTCCATTTAAAATATATCTTTTAGAAGTCTTATTAATGTTTAATAACTCTTAAAAATTCTAGGCAATCTTCTCCTTATTTTCAAATTCTGCTCCAATTTTTTTTTTCCTCTCCCTTCCCACTCACAGCAAAAAGGTTTTTTTTTTTTAAATGTTCAGAAATCCTTATCCCTTCAGCATTTAATTACCTCCAATGCAGGTTTTCCAATTTCTCTTATAGTTCCATCCGCTGTCATGTTAGGAAGGAGAGTGAAAAGAAAGAAGAAAAAACTTTCCCTTTTAGAATTCCATTCGCCGCTTGTAACTCTCTCTGGAAACAATTTATCTTTGACAATTTTCAAATTCCAGGGTACTTTCTCTTACTTTATCTCGGTCAAAAACCACTTTCATGACTCTTCCGACTTTCTTCCTCCTGCACAATCTTGTCCGGCTGCAGGTTTCTTTGTGGCGGCCATTACTGACTGCCGCTCCTCCGCCTTGGGAAAAGGGGTTTTTGCCGGCTGGGGAGGGGGTCTGCGACACCCCCAAACCCCTATCCAGATCCCCCCTGTCTTCAGCTGCCTCTATGGGGCAGCTGTATCCCCCAAATCCAAACGGATCGGGGGCACCTTGGCACCTTACCGCGCGATCCCTGCCACTGCCGAAGCCTTGCAAACCGGAAGTCATATATTAATTATTTCTACATGTTGCCCAGTATGGTACAAATGCTTGGCAAAAATGGTGTGTGTATATATATATATATATATATATATATATATATATATATATATATATATATATATATATATATATATATATATATATATATATATATATATATATATATATATATATATATATATATATATATATCTGATACCTGGCCAAACAGATCCCCTGATACCTCCAGCTCAAACAAACCCCAACCAGGCACCCAGATGAAACCCAGCTTCCTAACTAATGATAGCCGTCCATTTACCCGGCCAAGCTGCACTAAAGACCTAATAAAGTAACACAATGCTGCCAGCCAATCAAGATACAAAAGAGCCAAAAAAACAGACAGAAGATATTAGTAACACCAATCAAGCAGAACACAGCAAACTCCAAGACCAATAAACACAGACCAAGACTCTCAACCAATCAGGATGAAGAAAAAACCATTCTGGCACAACAATAGGCTGCCCCAAATTCAAATCTGAAACCACTGTAAAAGCCTGACTCACAGATGAACACTATACAGAAGCCTGAAGATGGCAGATGAGATTCTGCTGAAACGTCGCTACAACTTTAAAAGCACAACTGCTATGACGTGGGAAAATACCCGAACAAAGCTGAATACCATATATATATATGTATGTATGTATGTATGTATGTATGTTATGCTTTCTTAAACATTCTGATATTTAGTGTTGTTGGCCACATGACAAAGCAATTAGCAATTGATTAAATTAAAAATTTGTTTAATAAAAAATAATATAAACTCCTTTTTCTAAAAAAAAATAAGTGAGTGCAATGATATTTGAAAATAGGAATGAATTACTTTTTTTTTCACCTTGAAAGATTTTTCTCCCTGTTTATTTTACCATGATACAATGAAAAATAAAACTGAATGTTTTGATTTATTCAGACTTCTATGTGGCTGATTCAAACAGAACTTTATGTCTCTTATAATTCCATTACATAGTAATTCAAGGTAAAAAGAATGCAACCGATATGAACCCAGAACTAACTGGCAAAGCAATACAGAAGAGCTAGGTCCTTCCTACTCATAAACCTGGGGAAAGACTGGTCTGCAGGAGAAAATCATTACCAAAACAACACTAAAACTTTTTCACCTTATAATAACCCTCTTTTGGAGGCAAGAGTTATATGTTTTCTTTCCCAGTTTGTATTGCAATGGATTAGCAGGTTCCACACAACAGGCAGACTCCAAAATACCCAAATATTGGTAGAAATAAGACTAGCACTTAAACTTATTCCACAGTGCAACACTTTCTGAGTGGTTTACAGAATCAGTATGTTGCCCCCAACAATCTGAGCTCATTTTACCAACCTCAGAAGAATAGAAGGTAGAGTCAATCTTGAGCCAATCAGGATCGAACTCCAGGCTGTGAGCAGAGTTATCCTGCAGTACTGCATCCTAATCTCCTAAGCCACATAAGCCTTTAATAGTCGTAACCAACATTTTACATTGCACCCAGAAGCTAACCAGCAGTCTTCTGTAGAAGTGTAGACCTAGGCAAATGTACAACTACTGCCCAAATGCCTTTGGCAACCTTGGCATTATCAGAGTGGGAGCTAATTGATTTAGATATTTGAGAACAAGTGGAATTTAAATATAATGAGAAAACATTATGTTGGAGAGCTCAAGCAAATAACATATAAGCTGGCCCAGTAATATCTCAATGTAGGCAGGATGAATCAGGGGAATATAGTAGTTAAATCCATCATGGAAGAAAAGACAGACCAAAAAGGAACAATTTACTGCTATCTAGTCATTGTCTATACATTTCTTACCCCGATAGGGTTATCCCACCCCACCCCTAATTGGTTGGAATCTATTTTAATTAATTTGTCCATTGTTTTACAGACTTCATTACCCGTATTAAGGTAAACGTGCCATAAGGTGCTCAAACCTGTACCGATTAGAATGGCATTAAAGCAGTTGACATTAATAAATAAAAGGGGAAGGACTGAAATGATGCATTTCATTCATTAATATGCATTAGGTTGTAGAACTGGGAACACATAAACAGAAAAAAAATGTTAGTTTAAATGAGAGGTGCTCTGTGCAGCTTTGACAGTTGCAAATGCAAAGCAATTTAGCAAAACGATGCCATATTTATTTTGTACAACCACTTCTCTAATAAGACAGATGTTAACAAATGATGTCACAGATTTATTTCAGATGCTCGAATAAATTATTTGAAAGGAATTATATTAGTATGGGCTACAAGAGGGGGGAAACAGTTTAAATGTGAATCATAAGCATTATCCAAAAGCCCACATTTAGCTAATATTCAGATAAGATTCAGAACTTTTTAAAAGCCAATTTAATAGCAATGTAATAATGGCCAGGCCAACCACAGAGTGTAGTGAGGGCCTTGGTATCTTTAAAGACAGTTGCCCTACATTAATTACTATGCACAATAACTCTGCTAAATTAGGATATTTCAATGAAGAGTTGCCTTTGACAGATATATGTTCGATATGTTGTAACATTACGAATGACTCATGTTTTTTTTAATGTAATAATTACAAGAAAAATGCTATTTTCAATAGTTATAAGTTTCTTACTACTGTGGCAATATAATGTAGAGTTGGGGGATATTGCTATTGGTATTTCTTATGAAAATATCACTCTATGTTGATTTTGGAATTCTCTGGGGCAGACACCCCACCCCCCACCCCAGGGAAGAGGGGTATGTTTGATTGAGCTGTCTGTCTCATGTACCCAGGGGTTCCAGAGGCAGCTTGGGATAGTTCCTGAAGTTCTTGTCCATAGTTAAACTGAGGCCTTAATCACTGCTTGCAATGAGCAGGCAAAGGTGGCCTTCAATCGGATTGTGACTATGCAACCTCTGTTTGCACATGACTCCCAAAGGACCTCTTGCTTTTTGTAGCAATTCCAGGAGGTAAGCAATCCAAAGATGCCTAAGGTACAATCAAAGGAAGAGAAGGAGTAAGTCTGATTGAGCAAAGGTATAAGATTACCTGTCTATTAAGGGTGATAAGGCTAGTGAAAGTTTCTTGCCTGTCCTGCTAGATCGGACAGGTGGGTTTGTTCCGAGTACCCTTGGTGAAACTATGTCACCTACAGAGGAGTAGAGCCATTTCTCATGGCACAGAAAGTATGAAGCAGCCTCCTCTCCCCTCCAGACCAGTGATATGGATGGTTTGGATCTTGTTATTTGGTTAGTGTATGAGGTTTTATGTTTTTCCCTGACCAGAGCTCCTTCTGGTGGAAGGAAGGAAGGAAGGAAGGAAGGAAGGAAGGAAGGAAGGAAGGAAGGAAGGAAGGAAGGAAGGAAGGAAGGAAGGAAGGAAGGAAGGAAGGAATACAATTGGATCTGAAAGGCTTTCATCCTGGTACTAAACAATAGAAGCTTAAATAGGAGAAAGGCCCAATATAATATGACCGGTGCTGGAAGAGACCCTGGGTTACTACAGGGCAATGTTTATGAAGAATCCAAATTTTGATTCAGCTTTCATTCCCAGTCCAGCCTATACAGATAAAACATAAAATTCTCTAAGCTCTAAGTAATGAACCATTAAATGTGTAGGCACTGAAGCAGAGGATATGTAACTATTTCAGCCCATTTCCATACACACTCTGCATGGGAATGTACTTAACACAGTCTGAAATAGACCACGAGGCAGTGAGCCATAATTTCTTCAGTAAATAACTATTTTATCTACTGGATAAAATAATAGTACCAGACTGTGTTATGTTAGCAACAATTTCTGACGTCTGTTTGATATGCTTAAGATTGTAAGCACTGAGGGGTATATACTGTAAAAGAGTTGATATTTATCTACTTGATAACTATCCTTCCTAAAGTTAATTAAAATTAAATAAAAAAGTCCACCCACTATCTCCAAGGTATAATAATGCAAACTATGAGGACCTTCTGTGTGTAACATATATTTGTTTCCTAGATTTTGCTTCAAATGGAATAATTGTCCTGCTTTCCTGCCGTCTGTCATTTGAGAGAAAGAAAGAGAAAAGGATATTATAAGGTTAAAGAGAATAAGAGCTGGGTGAAAGAAGTCAACCAAAATTAAAACACAGTATTATGATACATTATTATCCTCACCCCATGAAGATTATTCTGTAAAATTTTAGCACTTGACAGAAAATAAGACTAACCCTGCTTTAAATGATATCTTGTCATACCTTGCCAACTCTCTACGAATCATGATGTGGCATAATTTTAAATATTTCTAATAAAAAGTAATTTTAATATATATTTAATTAAATATAGTTTTAAGATTTTCATAAATGCTCTAATATACAGCAGTCATAGTGTCTGAATCATCAGCATTTGTTTAAGGCATAGCAATTCTGAACAGAAATGAATTCCCATTTTAAAAAAAAAGTTGGGAAAATACTTATTGTTACTGTAAGCTGTATACAAAGACAACAAGTTCACAAACTCCAGAAAATATTTTTTAGAAGTATGTCAGAGTTAAGATTTTTTTTTGTTTTCATTTTCCTTATTTCTGAAAAAAAAAACAACCAGAATCAAGTCTTTGTCACCGGGCAGAAGAATTGATCCCCAAGGCTTCTTCCCTTCAACTACTTGTTTAAAAAGGCTTATAGAAAATTAGTTTTAAAAGGGCAGGTTATTGAATTATTAGGAAACATCAACTTTCTTGGTTGTGAACATAAGGGATGTGTGCTTCAAAATGTTAAATGATTTGATTATTCCCCACTGAGACTTTCAATTGGAAGCAGCATCAAACCCTATTTTCATTCTTGTGAAAGCCACAGTTCAAAAGGTTTTGTACTAAACTATGTGTCATGCTTTTGGGCAGCTTCCAGCTTTTAAAATGTGAGCCAATAATAATAGTAATTGAACAGTAATGCTTAGAAGACAAACAAAATACTTCAAAAATCAGAGAGAGAGAGAGAGAGAGAGAGAGAGAGAGAGAGAGAGAGAGAGAGAGAGATGTAATACACACAGAGTATAATATTGATTCTATGTTGAATACTGCTAGCAGTTCAAAAGCATGCAAAAGTGAGTAGATAAATAGGTACCACTTTGATGGGATGGTAACAATGTTTGCTATGCTGGCCACATGACTATGGAATCATCTTCAGACAGTGCTGGTTCAATGACCTAGAAATGGAGATAAGCATCATGCTCTAAAGTCAGGTACAACTAACAGAGTAAATATTAATTACTCTTAAAAGAGGCTTCAGAAGTAAGGTAGCACATTGTAGCAATAGCCAAAAAATAAAACAACAGCATGAAAATAGGATTAATCAATTGAAGCAAACTTTTTTTTTCAAATATAATCTGTATTTTACAAAAATTGAAGTTAATTCAAGCAAAATTTGACAAGCATAACAGTTTGTGAATCTAATAAAAAGCAACAATGGATCAACAAAGTCAGAAAGAATTTGAAGGACACAAATGAAATCTGTCATTTCAATAATCTGATGGATTTGATTGCAGGGCAAAAGGATAAAAAAATCAGAATGTCCCTGACTAATAGATTAATATTAATTTGAAACATCCTACATCCATATTGGCAGTACAGCTGAGTGAGCTTCAGCAAGCCATAAAGAATGCAGCTGGAAGAAGAAGATAGATATAAAGAAAAAGGCTCAGATTCTAACAGATTTATTCTTTGGCTTCCAACAACATATAAGTTGTTTACAAAATTACATTTTGCAAATCTAATATAATCTTATTTGTAAGATTAAAAGTAAAGTAAAAATGTAATTTCTCCTACTGAGCAAAAAAGAAAATTTGAAAATTTGACCAGTTACTAATGAACAAGTAGATCCTTCGAAACAAAAACTCTAATGATTTAGCCTTAGACAGTCTGTTTAAAAGTATTTGTTTCCCTTCTATAGAACTAGATCAGAAAATGCCTAGATTTGGGGGGTTATTAAACATTGCCCAAAACGTTTGAAATGTTTACAAACATGCAAAGATACTTAAAAGTCTCAATGCATGGAAAACAAATCTAACAGATGTGCCCAAAAGCTGGCTCGCCAGAAACAATTAATTACTTAGAGGATACATCATAAATGTACTAAGCATGCAAATAATTACAGTTTACACTGGGTCACTGCAAAACATTGGCGGTTTGCTGAGCAGCCATGAGCAAATGCAGAACTACAGCTCATATACAGCTTTGGCTTGCTACATTGCAAAGATAAGACAGAAAAAAGGCAGATACAGTGGAAATTACAATGTGATGTTAGAATATCTGAGAAAAAGCCAGCCCAGGGACCTTCTCATTATTTATCCTTTCCTAACTAGGTCAGCATGCTAATTATACTATCTCTGAGAAATGGTCAGTGAATATGTTAGTGCTTGACTTACAACCATTCATTTAGACACTGTTTGAAGTTATAGTGGCACTAAGAATTGACTTACAGCCATCTTTTCCCACCTACAACTGTTTCAGCATCTCCATCATCAAAATTTGAATGCTTACAACTGCCATGACAATTGAACTGTCCTGTCATCACGTTTTGAACTTTCTGAGAAGCAAAATGGGGAAGCCAGGTTTATCTTAACTTACTGCACCTTTGTATGGTTTGCCAATTGCACAGGGGCAGATAGGAAAGCACTCCAGAGGGTTAACGTCATTGCCCAGAAGATCATTGGTTGCCCCTTCCCCTCTTTGGAAGAGCTTTATAGCTCCCACTGCCTTAAGAAAGCTCAAAACATTCTCAAAGATTCATCTCATCCTGGGCATACTTTTTTTTTTTTTTGAACTATTAACACCTGACAGATGGTACAGGATAATAAAAACAAGGACAAATAGGCTGAAAAACAGCTTCTATCCCAGTGCAGTAGCTCTGTTGAATTCTACTGTATAGTGCAATATTAATGCAATATCAGGGGTTTCAATTCAATGCATATAATGTGAAGGATGTGTGTTTGTGTTTATTTTCACAGTCTTAATGTACACTGAAGATGGCATTTAATTTCGTTGTACGAGGTGCAGTGACAGTAAAGTAAAGTAAAGTAAACTAAAACTAAACATATCAACTGGGTTACTAATTTAACAATTGCAATGTTTTACTTAACAACTATGGCAAGAAAGATCATAAAATGGGGCTAAAACTCACTTGAAACTGTCTTGCTTAGCAATGGAAAATTTGGGGTTAATTGTGGTTGCAAATTGAGGGCAACCTGTAGGAATAATTTGATTTATGGGGCCAATGGTTAGCTCCCCTTTCACCACTCAGCATTGATTCAGCTTGCTATGAATGTTTTACCAGAAGGTCTCTTTAAGCAGTTCACACATATTGGGAGGCATCTTATAGTTATAAGAAGTGCACTTCATATGTTTGTATCTGGGGGAGAGATAACCTTTCACCACTACACTGGTAAACAATAATGAAGAGATTACTGAAGTCAAAATCCAAAGAGGACCATTTCAAGGTGCCTCATTGTTTTAGCAATGATGCAGTGCATAAATAATTTAAATAAAAACAAAAGTGGCTATCAGCTCAAAGGACAGTCTAAGAATAAATTATTTTTCTATACATAGATGATCTAAAATGATCCATAAAATCAAAAGCAGAAGTTGACTGTCTCCTGAATGTATTCAGTGAGGATAAAGGAGTACAATTCAGGGTAGACACATGAACAATTATAAAGGCAACAGTGTTAAAGAAGATGGCTTATAAATGGAGATGCTAATAAATGGAGATGCCATAAAATTATTGACACCACCAGAAGAAGGATGCAAATATGTAAGATTATTGGACGTTTAATTTTATAATACAAATGAGTCAGAAAAAATTTGAAAACAAAATTAGCTGCAGGGAACCTAATTAAAGACATAAACATGGGCTTTTACAATTATTTGATATACTGCAGGTATAATTGATTTGATGCAAGCTAAATGAGATATACTTGATAGAAAAACATGGAAATTAATGACCATGACTCATGATTTCCACCCAAGATGTTCTGGGGTCTACTTTGGCAGGAGAAAAGGTGGGACTACATTACTTCAAGCATAACAAACAGAGAAAGATGAAAAATACAGTGTGAATGATGATACTCAGGAACAATAAAGGTGGAAGTTTGTAGAGAGAAAGATTACAAAATCAAAAACAAGGGATTCAACAGAAAGCCAAATAAATCCTTGGAAATCCAAAGCACTTAATGGTCAATGTATAAACATCATTGAAGAAAAAAATAGATCAAAATTTTATTTGACAGCGGCTGAAAACTGGAAATTCTAAAGAGGAAACTGAAAGAACAACTGTGACAACATAAGAACCGGATATGCAGACAAAGCATCCTCTAAGCCAAAACTGAATATATTTTGAACAATAACAAGCATTGGTTTTTGTAAAGTTAAAAATGAAACTGGGTAGATCAACTCCTTGGTACCTGAAGCAAAATTGTCCAAATTGAGTACAAGCAGTACTGTAGAATTGCAGAATCATGCATTGAAATCTATGTGCACACACATATATACTGTATGCACACTATTGGGATCAGGGGTAGGATTCAACCGGTGTTACTACCAGTTCGGTACTTATGTTTTGCGCACGCATGCACCGAATACACCAAAAGCTGTAATACATGGAAAGCTGTGCCTCCTGGACAGCTGATAAGTGCTGCACGCTGGTACGCAGCTTTTGAAAAACACCCTTTTTACTGCTTTTTCAACCTCAGCTGTGCAAAGCAGCTGAAGTTGAAAAAGCAGGAAATAAAAGTCAGGAAAGAGCCCGGGTGGGCAGGTGGGCCAAACAGCAGCAGACACAGAACCAGTTCGGTCCTGGAACTGGTAGCATCCCACCCCTGATTGGGATTACATAGTGTATCTGAAAATAAAGAATCTTAAAAAATGAGAGGTCAAGATCTTGTGAATTTTTTAAGTATAGACTGACAGACAGTTGAAACTCAAACACTGAAAATTATTATTATTGAAAAGAAATAACAGTGGTTCACAGATGTATGAGTTCCAGGAGGAAGTCAAATTTATGATAACAAAAGAAAAAAAATCAGTATTTCCAAACTGAATGTGAATGAGAGTTAGTAACTGACCTTTAAGAGTGCCAGTGACCAGATGACTGCAAAGAATATAATCCTTCCATTCCCCACTATTCAGTCAGAACTGAAGAAGCTCCCTGAATGAGAAGCGAAAAGTTTTCAAGGAAAAAAAAGAAAGTTCAGTTCCCTTTTGGAAAGACATCTTTGGGACAAGTATGATCTGAGAATTCACATAGACTTTGAATGTAAAACAAACAAAGGTGTTTGGAGGGGGAAAACATTATTATGAAGAATAATCAGAACTCTTTGAATCTAATCCAAGTGATTTCTCAAACATATGGTGAAGTTTGAAATGTATCAAGTTTTCAAGAAAATAAAATGTTGTTCTGCTTGGAAGCCACTTTTAGATTTTATGCTTGATATGAAAAAAAATATGAAAGGTTGACTTTGGGTTTTGCTGATTAAATAAGTTTGCTGTTATAGAAATGGCTAGCATGTATGAGGCATGTAAAAGTAAAATGTTGAGGCTGTAATTGTATTATTTTATTCTAATGTGCTAAAAAGATTTGGAAGTCAATGTTTTTCTTTCTTTTTCCCTTTTACCCTACATTTATCTCTCTCCCATTTTCCTTGCCCCATTTTCCTAGTATTTTCATTTTTATTTGTATTTTATACTTTGATATGTTTAATAAAATATTTTTTTTAAAAAAAATGTGAGATTCCAAACATTCCAACATTGGATTAGAAACTGAATTGCCAGAAAAACTCAATATTTCTCAGTGGTAATACATATTGGGTAAATAAATAGTGATGATGATGATGATGATGATGATGATGATGATGGGAGGAGGAGGAGGAGGAGGAGGAGGAGGAGGAGGAGGAGGAGGAGGAGGAGGGGAGGAGGAGGAGGAGGAGGAGAAGAAGAAGAAGAAGAAGAAGAAGAAGAAGAAGAAGAAGAAGAAGAAGAAGAAGAAGAAGAAGAAGAAGAAGAAGAAGAAGAAGAAGAAGAAGAAGAAGAAGAAGAAGAAGAAGAAGAAGAAGAAGAAGAAGAAGAAGAAGAAGAAGAAGAAGAAGAAGAAGAAGAAGAAGAAGAAGAAGAAGAAGACTGTTTTTAAGAGTTTTGAAATGTCATAACTTAGGTTTATTTTTAATCATTTCATTAACTCCATTACTAAATCTCAAATATGAATACTGAACTTGTTGGATTTTCTTCTGAGCAAATTTGAACAGAAAAAATAAATGGTCACATTCCTTCTTCAAAGAAGAAATTATATTTGTTGCAAATATTATGTTTTATATTGTTAAGATTCATTTTGAACTTAAGCTTCTACACATGATAATTTTTATGCAAAGCATTACAGCAAATCATTTATATTGCATATTTCTTTAAATGTGCAATTCTGGGCTGAAATAAAGATGTAATTTCTGAAAAACATTAACTTCTCTCTATGTCCATCTTTTTCTTTCTCACACTCTCTCTGTATGTGTTTATGTGACCTAGTTCCATCTAGGAATTAACAAGTTGTCTATCACAGTGTTTTCTGGAAGCAATTTTTTTACTGCAATATATCTAGTATGTAATAATTTAAATTACACAGTAATAAAACTAACTTCTTTTTAATATTTTGATAGGACAATTCATATTAGTGAGGTTAATTAAATACAGTAAAGTCAGAGAAAGTAGTGTACTCCAGGATTGGGCAAAATTCTGCTCAGATCTCTTCCAAATAATCTTCCTCCTTCCCTTCCCACTCCTCCTCTATAATAATTATTTTGCCCTTCACTAAACTGGACATGGGCGTGGCCAGCATTATCTTACTCCATATTTATGAATTCAATCCTGAAAATGTACTAATCCAAAGATTAGTTTAAGTTACTCCTAGTAATTATTCCTAGTATAGATTCAAACTGAACTTCTGCTTAACTTTGAGGATAATGTTACTGTCTGCTTTCCTATCCAGAACATACATACAGCTCAAACCATCATGAGCAATGCTGAACATGAAATATAAATACCCTTGTCAAATAGAATACCATTCTACAAAAGAATAACTAGTTGCATATTCAACAATGGTTTGAAGAGTATATCCTATGAAACAATGGAAATCCATTCCACACCAGAGAGAGAGAGAGAGTTCTGTAGTATAGCAATATGAATCAATCAATAAAAATACATTTCATGTCTCTATTCAATCATGAACAGTTTTCCTATTATTTCTGTAGCAGTGTTTCTATCTGGGATTTGTCAAAAAGACAGCAAGGCACTTGATTTCTGTGAGTCTGCCTTGTAAAGTGACTTAAGAAAAGTAAAAGTGGAGCATGCAACCTGCCAAACAGCTGGGGGCATGTGTGAATTTAAGTTGGATCACTTAACCCTGAATCAGCAATAAACAAGAAAATTCTTTCCATTGAGATTAAAGTACTATTCCTGTGTAGAGGGAGCAAATTAAAACTGGAGGAATGTAAACTCTTCCTGCCTCTATTAAAGAACAATTTGTTTCCAACTCCACCCACCAAAAATAAAATCATCAGTCAAATGGTCCATTTCAGCAGCATTTTTTTCTTTTATAAACAAAAAAATCTAACTAAAAGAAATGCCAAAAATGGTAGGAGTAACAATGGAAAAAATGAATTGGTGATCTTGGGATTTATGGATTAAAATGGACTCATTTATGGAAACAGGAGAATCACGATATGTAATTTTGGAGAGTGGAAATAGTAACCACCATGTTTCTAACTACTGCCAAGAAGATTGGATGTCACTTCTTCAGATATTTTTTTCTTTCTCTTTAACTGTATTTTTTATTCCTATTCTTTTCATTCTTCTAATTTTATATTTCTGTAGCTGTAAAAATCTACAGAATAGATGGTCTACAGATAAATCTACAGATAGATGATCTATCTATCTATCTATCTATCTATCTATCTATCTATCTATCTATCTATCTATCTATCTATCTATCTATCTATCTATCTATCTATCTATCTATCTATCTATCTATCATTTATCTATCATCTATCAAACCTTCTATTCAATTGTGTTCAAGTCTTTTTTTCAGGAGTCCATTTGGTGTACTCATTAAGACACCTAACAGCACTATATACTGTATATAAAGCTGTTTTAAATATATGATATACGCCATTGCCCCTTTTCTCACAATCTTGTTTCTTGAACTGGCCATGAAAATCATAGCTCAGTGCTATTACTTGAATTCCTTCACACGGAGATATACTACATTTGTGACACCATCCATATAAACACTGATCATTGTTCTTTATCGCCCACTAAAAGTCTGTGCTGACCAATTGGTCCCCATCTTCACCTGAATCTTTAATAGATCACTAGAGATGTGCTATGTTCCTTCCTACTTCAAACACTCTACTATCATCCCAGTGCCAAAGAAGCCCTCTATCAAGGAACTGAATGATTACAGACCAGTTGCTCTAACATCTGTAGTTATGAAAATCTTTGAAAGGCTTGTGCTGTCCCACCTGAAAACCATCATGGATCCACTGTTAGATCCCATGCAGTTTGCATACCGAGCAAATAGATCGACAGATGATGCTGTTAACATGGCTCTGCATTACATCCTACAACACCTGAATCTCCAAATACCTGCGCAAGGGTCCTCTTTGTAGACTTCAGTTTAGCATTCATTACCATCATTCCAGACACTCTTCTAAGTAAATTAAACCAACTAGCGGTACCTGAACACACTTGTAAGTGGATCATAAGCTTCCAAACAGACAGGAAGCAGCAGGTGAAGCTAGGCGGAATCACATTCAATACCTGTACAATCAGCACAGGGGCCCCCCAAGGCTGTGTGCTATCTCCACTTCTCCCTATATACCAATGACTGCATCTCAAACGATCCATCTGTTAAAATACTGAAGTTTGCTAATGACACAACAGTGATTGGTCTCATTCGAGACAACGATGAATCTGCATACAGACAGGAAGTTATACAACTTGCCTCGTGGTGTAACCAGAACAATCTGGAATTGAACACACTCAAAACCGTAGAAATGGTGGTAGACTTTAGAAGAAACCCTCCCATACTACCACCTCTTACAATACTAGACACAGTATCAACAGTAGAGACCTTCAAATTTCTAGGTTCTACTATATCACATGACCTAAAATGGACACCTAACATCAAAAATGTCATCAAAAAAGCACAACAAAGAATGTTCTTTCTGCGCCAACTCAGAAAGCTCAAACTGCCCAAGGAGCTGCTGATACAGTTCTACAGAAGAATTATTGAGTCTATCATCTGCACCTCTATAACTGTGTGGTTTGGTTCTGCAACCCAACAGGACAGACACAGACACAGAGGATAATTAGGACTGCAGAAAAAAAACCAATTACTATCCACCTGCCTTCAATTGAGGACCTGTATACTGCACGAATCAAAAAGAGGGCTGTGAAAATATTTACAGACTCCTCACATCCTGGATATAAACTGTTTCAACTCCTTCCCTCAGAACGATGCTATAAAGCACAACAGAACTAGACACAAGAACAGTTTTTCCCCGAACGCCATCGCTCCGCTAAACAAATAATCCCCTCAACACTGTCCAACTATTTACTAAGTCTGCACTATTATTACTGTTAATCTTCTCATCACTCCTTATCACCCATCCCCTCTCACTTGTGATTGTAGGACTGTAACTTTGTTGCTTGTATCCTTATGATTTATATTGACTGTCTCCTAGTATGATTTGATTGTTGATTGTACCCTATGACTATCATTAAGTGTTGTACGTTATGATTCTTGTTTCTTAACAAATGTACCTTTTCTTTATGTATACTGAGAGTATTTATACCAAGACAAATTTCTTGTGTGTTCAATCACACTTGGTCAATAAAGAATTCTATTACTATCTATCTAATGAGTGTCCATAAAATATTGTGCCAATAAGATATGCTTCACTAAAAAGTTGAACAGTGGGGAAAATCTTAAGATATTCTAAGGCATACTTTTCATCTCATGCTGTAAACATTCTTCATCTTGGAGAAAATAGGATTTGCTGCTATCTTTTCAAGATTGTTTGGAAAGGGGACCTTATAAATAGTCAAAGTGAATTGCCCTTGAAAACAATTTTCCAGTAAATGTGTGGTGTGCATAAATTAAAGTTTGATTTATGGTTTTTTGGGGAAAAGTGGCTTCATGCATAAAAATACAAATGGGCACAGATTATGAAACACAATGGAGCCAAGTAAGATATTTGTCATGATGGTGTTTTATTCCGTAAGTCAAGCAGATTATAGTAGCATATATTATAGAGATGTCATATTGTGTACTATCTTATTGTAAACAGAACACTCAGTCGAATGTTATGCTGACTCTTAAGAACTACATTTTAGGAAACACTTTTCTGGCCATTTTTTTAGCCCATATACAACCATATGGTTGTGTTTTACAAAAGTTTCCACATTTGGTGTTTCCCTCAAATTTTCATTTTTTAATGCTTTAAATAAAAGCTAAACCCTCATGGATACTAGGTGGCTGAATAAAATTTCCAAAGCATAATTTGATTCAGTGAAGCTTCATCTGATTTACCCTACTGAAGCACGTTTGTGAAGAAAATTTGTGGCTTCAAATCAACAAATCAAAATGAATAGCCCCAAATGACCTAAAGATTGCCGAAGCATTTCAGAGATTCAATGGCCTTTTGCTTGCTTCTGAGATTGTTACGTACAATATCAAGTATTGCAACTTCAGTGAACACTGAGACAATATAGAATGGTGTCTTGAGCTTAGGGAGATGGCTGAATGGTGGAATAGCTCTCCAATGTTGAGCAACCTTAATGAGATCTATCAACTCATGAGGCAAGTCCTTGTTACAAGCTCACATTACTTTGGAATTCATTCTCATCCAGCTTTATCTGACATTGGTTTGCCCATCAGAGCTGTCCAAAGTAATGCAGTAGTTATTGCCTTCAGCTGATTGTCCATGGCTGATCCTTATTTAGGGTTATAGGTGTAAAGCCTTCCCCATATTCTAAAGAAAGAACACAAGGACACTTTATATGATTGTGGAGACCTATGACAAATTACCAGATTACATCCCCTCCCTCAATACAAGCACTGCCACCAAATATATCTATTCAAATCAATATGTAAAGAACACACAAAGGCAAAGAAAACCATGGATGGGTATTAGGCTTAACAAAAGATTAGGTATCAAAAGAATAAGGGAGAATGCAAGAAGAATGGGAGGGCACCTAAGATGAGGATTACAAATAGGTTTTGAAGAAAAGACATGCCAAGTTTGGCTTGATGAAATGCAATATAAAACCAAATCCTTACACCACTCTGTTTAGATACCAGTTGTATTCACTGGGTGACATAGATTCCTTCCTGCATTCTGAAAAAAATCCTAACCATAACCTTTCAGTTTAGAAATGGGGCTTAATCCCTTTGCTTTCCTTTCCTTTCCTTTCCTTTCCTTTCCTTTCCTTTCCTTTCCTTTCCTTTCCTTTCCTTTCCTTTCCTTACTTTCCCCTTTCCCCTTTCCCCTTTCATGACTTTCCCCTTGCCCTTGTCTTCCCCTTTTTTCCTCAGCTTGTATCTAAAGATAGATTAGAAAAGAAAACATTTCTAGTAAACTCTTCCCTTTCTATTTAATCTGAAATAGACATTTTTTCCAAGAATTTGGCCAACTATCCCACATAAATTACCCATATGTTCTGATCTAGTGAGGACTCCCTAGAAGCTGGCATGGGACAAGTCTTTTGAAAATAAATAAATGGGTGTGCAGCTAATACTGGGAGGCACTAACATCAACTTTCTAATCACTGGCAGTTGAGTAGATTGTTTTATAGTTTGCAGCTCTAACATAATCGGTTGATTAGTCTGTGGGGTGGTAAGTATAGAGATGCCACTTACTGCCTGTATGTAGCCAAGTGATCTCTTGTTCAAGATAATAAGTATAAGTGTATACATAGTTGTGAATACATGAAATGGGTACATATAAGAAAAATAAAAGAATAAGAGAAACAATAGGACAGGGACGGTAGGCACGTTGGTGCGCTTATGTAGCCAAGTGATCTCTTCAAGGTTGTTGCTTTTTAACTTTAAAAAACCAGATACACATATAAATTGTCATATAGCCACATGATAAAAGTCACAAGGCAAAGAGTCCAGCATTGTTCTAATCACACCGAACTTTTCAAAGATAAACTAAAATGACACAAAGAACTACATTGGGACCTTGGAATTCAACTGCTTTGAAACTCATTGAACTTGGTACTGAACGCATTTTGAGACAAACATTTTGTTCCATACTCATCATTGATTTAGTACCCAATGAACAAGCTACAACTTGTCAGTGTTGGCTGCCTTGTGACTCACTATATTATTCCTTATGGGAAAAAATTGTTTGGTTCCCATCATTTTTGGTACTCATCCCCTGCCTAGAACCAATTAATGATGAATATCAAGCTACCACTATATAACCTTTTGTTTTATTTACTGATTTCATTTAACAAATAAAATCAAAACTTTCCAATCATTCAGCAGGTTTGGAGAAAATTGTTATTTGGGGGAGTTGCATTTTATTTTATTTTTGAGAAATGAATGTTAGCCACACTGTGATTTATGTTTGTCAGTAGGAACATCTATATCGGGGGTGTCAAACATGTTGTCATCACGTGATGTAACTTTTTCCCCTTTGCTAAACCAGGGGTGGGTGTGGCCAGTGTGTGATGCATCTGGCCCCTGGGCCACAAGTTTGATACCCCTGATCTATAGGAACATATTAATTCCTGCTATTTTATTATCATAGTGAACATTTTATAAAGGCTATTTGATCATTGACTAATACACACACAATCAATTGACACATGGAATGAGCACAATGTCCCTATGCCTTGTGTTCTTTGATAGTAAAGTACAATGCAATTGTAAATGCCTTAAGAAATCAAGGTACTAATGAAAAATATATTTGGTTATTAGAGAAAATAAATGAATGCTAATCAACCAATATTGTGCCATTTTACTGCCCAATTAGCATCTAGTACAATAATGTGTTCAGCAAGGTGATCTCCCAAAGTTTTTCATAAGTAGTTCCTGAGGAAACTGTCAGAGAACATAATTGAGGAGAGTGAGGTTTTAATATAGATTGTGAAATGCTCATTCACCTTTGGTTCACCAGTGACATTGTAATTGTCAGCCACAATACCAAGGAAGCTAAATTGAAATGCTTAAATGAGTTCAATGAGGCAAATAAAGCACTTGGCATAGAGATCAATAGAAACAAAACTCAATATACGAGCAGCCATTTTGCCGATACTGTGAAATGGAACTTGAGAATCAGCCGATAGACAATGTAAATTCTTACATCTATGTTGGACAATAAATCAACAACTTACATAATATTGATCTAGAAATATCCAGCAGAATAATAGCATTGTTTCAGTGTTAATTACATAAAAAGAGTTCTTCAACAGATAGGTAACAATAAGGAAAGAGCAAACATTTAAGCACTTTGGTGCTTCTAGCAGACTATCACAAATAATGTGAAGTGTGGAGCATATGAAATTTAGATGCAGATAAGAATTGAGTCATGTGGGGTGCAATGGATGGACAAATGCTGAAGATTTGTCTCAGAGATTGATAGAGAGTAGAAATGAGGATATTCATCAATAGACTGATTTCAAAGATCTCACAAAATTACCTCAGAACAAATATAATGGACAGTCAGATTGTATATTAATCTGAAATAGGAAAAGACAAAAATATGTCAGTGGCCTTACAATTATGCACACCAGTTCAGATTACATTTCACAAGGTGGAGAGTTGGTCTATGAAAAGAATTTGGTCCCAACTTAGTCATTTCAGATATCAAGAATATCTAGACTATACAATAATTAAGTGATAAAATATATCTGTACCACTTCCAAAGGTTTTTAAATATGCATATTTTACAACTTCCCTTTATATAAATAAAATCCTATGAGATATACATTCTCTGAGATTTTATCTAAAAGAAAACCCCACGTACAATTTTCATGCAGGGTGTTTATTTCTTTGCTGGAACTTTATATCTCTTTTATCAGCAGGTATGAAGGACACCAAGGAAGGAGGAGATGATGTGATGGGCTAGCTGCTAGAGCAATGCAGCAGGTTCTCAGGAATTAGGGAACACATTGGAAGGAGGGAGGCAAGAGAACAGACAGCACAGTCCATAGTTGGACTGTGGCAGTGGTGGGATTCAAATTATTTTACCACCAGTTCAGTGGGTGTGTCTTGGTGGGCGTGCTTTGCTTAATGTGCGGGTGCACAGCTTTCCCCACACTAGCTGAGGCCTGCAGCTGAGAAGATAAGGTGAGAAGATCAGCTAAGAAGATAAGGAAGAGAAAAGCACAAGGGTGGGTGGAATGGCCGATCCCACACTTTTCTTTCTCCTCTCAACTAATTTTTTTCCTCCTCACAGCTGATCGTGGAGGCTTTTTTTTACTACCAGTTTTGTTGAACCGGTCTGAACCGATAGCATACCATCATGGACTGTGGGGAAAGAAAGAAATGTAGTCACTGTCTAGAATCTCCCAGGTTACGGTTGTATAGGTTGTATAATCTGGCAAGATTCTGTCTATATTACATAAGCAAATAAAATATCTAAACTTTGGCTAGATTGTGCTGTGTCATTCTTAGCTAGAGGTCAAATCACTCTAAGTAGTCCACAGAATATAAATAAATTGGGGGTGTGGGAAGACAGATCCTTGGTCCTGGAAGATCCCTAATCAGCAAAATTTCCTTATAGGGGAAACTATCCCATTTTTCAGACCCCAGCAGATTGCTGAAAAGCCAGATGTTAATGACTTTAGGGAACATAAAGAGCCTAGGGAGGATGGTCTGTTATTCGAAAGAAGGGAGGCAGCAGCAGATAAACCCTTGAAGCCCCTCTAAATGATGTTCAACAAGAGCAGGAACACAGAATCAACTCTTCTACCTTGTCACAGCAGAAGGTTACTCAGGTTATACTACACAGGGTCTCAAGTCTGATATCTTAAAGGTCTTTAAAAGTGACAAGTAGCAACTTTAATTGCACCCGGGAGCCAATTGGTAACCATTGCAACTTTCAGAATAGAGTCATTATATGAATAAACACACCAATTCCCCAAATGACTTAAGCTGCTGCAGTTTATACTAACTGAAGCTTTCAAATGCTATTATTTATTATTCATTTATTTTAAAATAACTTTGGAGGGCTTACAATAAAAAAAAACTTACCAAAATAAGTATTGGAAAACCAGTAGTTCAAACACAAGGGGATTAGAATATAGAGCCAAATCATTGGGGGAAAAAAAGAAGAAGAAGAAGCTTGAATTATTTTTCAGCTCGGCTTGTGAATCAGAAATTCTTCATCCTCTGTGCTTAGCTGTAAACTATGCCCTTAGCTGACCTTCGCTGGGTCTTATCCAACTCACAGAGATAGCAAGAATAAAAGGAGATAATTAAAAACAAAACAGTCAATAAGCCTGCTGGAATACGGGAAGCATCAAATCTTTGAAAATTATCACAATTTGGCTTGTTTATGACCGTAATAAAGATTTGATTTTTCACAGTTTTACTTCCACAAAGTCCCCAAAGAAGTACTTTGTTGGTGCATTTTCACAAAACAACCCAGAGCCCTTACTTGGTCCAGCATTTTAAATATTGCACTTTCCAAAAGAAAGTTCAGGCCCTTCAAAGAGTCTTGATATATGGCACTCAAACTATCCTCCACATGTCTAGGAGGTACTGTGGTCCAAAAAGGCTTTCTTTCTTGAAATTTTGGGTAGACAGCACATTTGAAGGGCATCAATTATAACTGGATTCTGGAAGCTCATTTCAGTTGTCTGATATCCTATTACCAATTTTCCTTTGCATGGTATTAGAATTAATGCATAACAATTTATAGCTCCTCTCCTCAACTATGTAGGAGCATAAAAGTCAATGAAATGCACATTTGCTAATATAGTATTCTATGAAATAAGTACACAACTCATCTGAAATGTGACAACTTTCTTTGGAAAAGTCTAATATGTGTAAAAATAATCACCTAATTACCTTGCATTTTGTCTATAAATTAACATAATTCCATGGCTAAATTGGGCATTGTTTTAATGAAATTCTATATAGGTCATAATAATTCAAATTAAGCTAAATATGGTATCATATAAATATACCATTGCTTATAGAACTGAAGTTGGAACATATAAATTAAATCGATAACAGTGAGCACGACAGGAATATATGCTTTCACTGCAAGGATTCCACAGAATAGGACATATTTGTTGTCCTATCGCACAAAATTCCAGAAGCTAGAGTAACAAAGGAGATAATATTTTATTTTTGTATTTATATGATCAAAAATGAAAATCAAACAATTGCCTGCAATTCCAAAACTGGAGCTTTTCAAAAATAGAGTGGACAACCATTTGACTGGGATGGCATAACCTCTCTTGCCTTGAGGAGAGGGTTTCTTCCAGCCTTATAATTCTATGTTCTATGTTTTGTTAGACAATTCACGTACTTGAAAAATCCACATTTCTTGATATCTTAATTAATTCCAAATACTTGAAATATATATATTTTAACACACAGCTATGTCAAAGCAGTTTACATGAAACATTCAGATAGGATACTCAAGTTTGTTTCCAAGTTCACATAAGAAGTAATATCATCTTTATGAAGAAAAATATTCTTAAGTGAATCAAGCACAAGTTATAACACTTCTGTAACTTTTCAGGGCTGGAAATGATCAGTCAGAGAAATGAGTTTTTCAGAACTTAGATACTGTATATGATCTGAAAAAGAAATCAAATTTCTTAGGAAAATGTTTACTGTGACAGTGTAAGAGTTTCAAAATTACTTTTATTTCCTGCAATAGATCTATATATATAGGCAATCCCAAACAGCTATAGTCTTTTTTATGCTATTTTGATGCAAGAGGAAGGATGTGTTTTTTTCTCTTTTGAAAAGAGAGACCAGCTGAAAGTCCATACATTCAATCTGATTTTTACCGTTTTGAGATGTGACCTTTTGACAAGAACATTTCCATCAAGCCTTTGCATAGACAAGTCTGTCTGGTGACCATGAAATAAACCTGTGGACTCAATCCCATTATGAAAATCCTTCCTAACAACCTAGTGAAAGATATAGGACTTCCTAAAAGTGCTTGGTTAATTTCTTAATGATCTGGCTGATCCTTTTACATGTCTGCCACTTTTGGCTATGACACGTGGCCATGGAAGGAATGAGCAGCTCGAACGATGCAGGAATAAATGCCTTGCAGAGGGAAGAGGAATTGCCAAGTGCCTTGAAAAAAAGTACTTGTATTCTTCAGCTCAAAACCCATCACTGAATATGTTTATACTATATGACTATTTCTAGACACTAAAAAGAATAACTTTAATGGTGAAAAGGAAGATTTAGGCAAAGAGAAGATGAAATTATGAAAACCCATATTTTTTGGGGTGGTGGTCCAGATCCATATCAGAAGGCTGATCCCAAATTAACATGAAGATAAAGGAATAAGGAATAAAAGCTCATTTGGATTCATTCTGTTACTATAATCAATCATTCAGACATATCTTGTATCTTTTTCTTGGACTGGTCTATCTTGTAGGTCTGACCCTATCATCCTAAAAAACTTTCCTTTTTAAGGAGACATTGTTAAGAAGTTGGTAGCATGGCAAGGTCACTGGGTGAAATGGATTATCTAGCTATTTTTCAGCTAGATTTAGGCCCAGACACTGTCACTGTCATGGATGACATATAATGACACTTGGATGGGGAATGGGCAGGGGTGGGATTCAAAAATCCCAACAACTGGTTCTCTGCCTGGTTGCTGGGTGAGGGTGGCCATGGTGGGCATGGCCTACCAGAACTTATGGGAGGGCCATTTTTCACCTTCCCCAGAGTCTGGAGGCTTCTCTCAGGCCTCTGGGAGGGTGAAAATGGCCTCCCCCAGGCTCCGGAGGCCCTCCAGAAGCTGAAAATAGGCCCATTTCTGGATTTCTGTAACTTCAGGGAGAGCCATTTTTCGCCTTCTCAGAGCCTCCACATAAAACCTGCACTTACCTGCATCCAAAATGGGTTTGTAGTGGACATTCTCTATTATATTTTTGTCTCATTCCTTTTAAAAAGAAAGAAATTTCTCCTGAGTAATTTTAAAAGGAATGAGACAAAGGTATAATAGAGAATGGACAAAAGATATAAATATAATGACTCAAATTAAGATGATTAATTAAGATAGAATCAAGAAGAGTGAAATATGTGGAGAAGTTAATATAGAAGACTTAGAATGGTAAATAAAATAAGTAATGATATGTAAGATGAGCCTGAATATAATTGAAGTCCATGAAAAGAGAGATACCTGGGTCCAAGTTACTTTCCAAAAGATCTTTTTATGTTTTGTGTGTTGTGTGATTATGTTGTTTTTTTGGGGGAAAATTAATAAAACCTTGTAGAAATATAGAATGAGAATAATGGTAACTAAGTCAGAAAGAAGTAGATGAAATAATAATAATAAAATTGAATAAGAGTGAAGAGAAATAAAGGGAAATTGGATAAGAGGTTTTGTATGTTTATATGGAAATGGTTTAAAACAGAATTATAGTTTATCTGACTTGTTAAATTTATAATGGAAAAAGGTTTAAACATGTAATGGATAATGATGACTCTGTGTGTTTTGAAAATCAATAAAACTTGTTTAAAAAAAAAACCAAAATGGGCCGTGTGGAGACTCCTGGGAGGGGAGGGGTGGGTGGAACCAGCCGGACGGTTCAACTACCGTTTCAGTAAATCAAATGTAAATTTAACATCCAGTTCACCTAAACCAGCCTGAACTGCTGAATCTCACCCTGGGAATGGGTGACCTTCCTTTTCCTGCTGATTTCTCTGCAAGCTTCAGTACTATCACTCATAGTATCCTTCTGGGTTGCCTGGGAAGTTTTGGAATGGGGCCACAATTGTGTGATGCTTCTCTTTCATCCTGATTGGGCAATTCCAATAATTCCAGTAATTATTGTAGAAGAAAGCTTGGCCTCCAGATGCTCCAGTGTGAACTCAGGACTCAGCCCGCCCTCTCTCTCTCACACACACACACATACACACACACACACACACACACACACACATAGATATAGATATAGATATAGATATAGATATAGGTATAGATATAGATATAGATATATTTCAGCTTTTTTCAGGTATACAGAAGCCTGATGATGGCAGATGAGATTCTGCCAAAACGTTGCTACAACTTTAAAAGCACAACTACAATGACGTGGGAAAATACCCGAACAAAGCTGAATACCATACATGTAAGTACCCACAAAAACTTAAGACAATATATATATATGAAATATGTGTTGGTTAAGCAGTGTTCTGTTAGTTCCATGAGATGTTTAGCTGGTTGGTATTTATTTTTGAGGATTTCAAGGGTCTCTTTTATTGGGACTTGAGTGAATAGTGAAACCACGTCCAAACTTACAAGCAGATCTTCTTGCTCCACGTGTAGATCTTTGATCATTTCCAAGAAGTGGTATGAGTTTTGTACATGTGAAGCTGCTGTTTCAGCATGGGGCTGTAGCTGTTTTGCTAAGTGTTTAGCTAGGTTTTGTAGTGGTGCTCCTCTGGAGCTGACTATGGGTCTGAGAGGTATGCCTTCTTTGTGTATTTTTGGGAGGCCGTATAGTTTGGGGCATCTGGAAGATTTTTCTCTTGGTATGATCGTCTGTTGGATCTCTTTGCTTATGTGGCTGGTTATAATTTTCTTCTTGGTTATTTTTTCCAGATATGTGGTTGGATCTGTGTGGAGTCTTGGAGTAGGTCTGTCAATTTTGTTTCATAGTCTTTTCTGTCCATTACTACTGTGGCATTCCCTTTGTCTGCTGGGAGTATGATTATGCTGCTATCACTTTTCAGGGTTTGTAGCGCTTTAATTTCTTCTTTCTGCAAGTTGCTTTTGGGTGGTATGACGTGGGAAAATACCCGAACAAAGCTGAATACCATACATACATACATACATACATACATATGTATATATTGTCTTAAGTTTTCGCGGGTATTTATATGTATGGTATTCAGCTTTGTTCGGGTATTTTCCCACGTCATTGTAGTTGTGCTTTTAAAGTTGTAGCAACGTTTCGGCAGAATCTCATCTGCCATCATCAGGCTTCTGTATAGTGTTCGTCTGGAGTGCACTGGAGTGCACTGGCACGAAGCCGAAAGCACCAACCTGAGGATGGCAAGTGGGACCTCACCGAAACGTCACCAAGATACCCTTAATCTTACACGGGAAAAGACCCGAACACACCTAGACCTACATACCTGTACCCATGAAAATCTACAAACACACACACACACACACACACACACATATATCAACAGGAAATTCTGGGGTACTGATAGGATGATCCTGAGCTTCATATCTCTATTCTGTGCTGAACAGGTCATATGAAGGAAGTCTTGACCTATGGCTTGGAAAGTGTTGGAGTCTGAATGGGGGAAACAATAGGCTCAACCTAGACAAGAAGGAAATTGTTGTTCCATTAAAAAAAAACTTATTATCAGACAGTTCTTACTTCACGTCTTGATGGGTTTGTGCTTTCCCCTGGAATAGTCCTGGGCTAGCACCATTAGCAAAAGAGTTTGTATTTTCAAGACTACCAGTTCCAAATAAAATCTACCCTTCCAATAAACTCCAAGAGAGAGGACATGTTGAAAGTCCCTATGTATCATACAGTTTTGTGTGGGGCAAATGAGAAAAAAACATTTTCTATTAATCCTCTATTTCTCACCCAAAACGAGGAATGCCACCTTCCTGGATGATATTTAGAAATTTTCAGTTTTTTCTGAAAGGTCTCTAGGGAAGATTAAATTGAAGTTTTGAAGTGTTTTTTTCTGAGAACTGAGAAGGATAAATGTGTAGTTCTATTTTATTATATTACCTCTAACTTGTAAATAACAAGAAGTGACTGAAGTGTCATAGAATGTACTGTAAAAAAAAAAATGACTTAAAATTTTATTCTGGGCCTTTTGCCCTCTTGTCTTGTTAATGATAAGCTCTTCATTGTGATAAGCCTCTACTTTTAAATTTCACTGCTGTCTCCTTTTAGGTGTCTGTGTATGTTCTATTGAAGTAAATTGCTTCATTAAAACCTCCCTTCCTTCTTTCACACATTGATTTCAATGTACTGAATTCCCCACTGACTGCAAATGCTTAAACCCTCTAAATGCAGTAAACACTTGAATTTTCCACAAGGCTTTACTTGTTATTTTTTTTCCTCCTGCTTGACTTTTCTCCTCTCCCTGCAGTCTACATAATAATCTGGCTGCTATATTATTTTGTATGCCCTTTGCATAGTTTTATTAAGATGCATTAGTTGAATATCTGCCTTTAATACTTTAGATTGTTAACTGTTTGTGTTCTCTTAGTCTGTAAACTGTAGATTGTAGTGAATTAAGTGACTACTTCATTATGGTTTATGCCATTATTTATCATTAATTATAATTTCAGTTTTGTACTTCCTGAATGTATACAATCAGTCTATTTAATAAGTTACACTGTTCAGTTGCAATAGAACTGGTATTGTGGGAAGCCACAGCTGTTAGAATAGATTCATTAAGATATCCTCTTGAGGTTAAGCTAAGCAGAATAAGCCTGCTTACTACTTTAAGTGTTATTTTATTACTAAATAAAATGGTAATTGACCCAGGTCTGTGAGGAAGGAGAGACCCCTAGATTCATTTTATTTGTCATCTTATATCTTCATCTTTGAAAGATATTAATTCATGTGATTGTTGTGAGCCAACTACAGTCACTGAGAATCCAGTGCATATAAATGCATTGTAATAGTTGATTGAACAAGCATCCAGATGTTTAGACTGGCTTTGGCAGTTCTATCTACCTAATGTGTCCTTCCCAAGAATAGGCAGATGTTGAAGGTATCTTTGGAGGATATAAGCTGTTCTGAGTGAAGCTGCCTTTTGCAAATAGATGGTGAATCTGGCAATGCCAATGGTGTTCAAGTTGTGCTCCAATTGTTTTAGGATTCCACCCAAGGTGCCTATTATAAAGTACCTTTGCTTGCTTTTGCCACAGCCCTTTTATTTCTTTGTCTTTGTATTTTATCTTCTCCAGTTCTTTCTTTTTTATTCTTCTGTCTCCTGGTAGTGTCACATCCACTACCAGACTTTTTTTCCTCATCAACAATTATTAAGTTTAGGGTGTCATGCAGTAGATGCCTGTTTGTCTGAAGTATAAATTCCCAGAGCACTTTATTGTTATTATTATGATTTGTTGCAATCAACTAGATTATTTTCCAACTTTTAGAATTTATCTTTCAGAAAAGTTGAGTCACAAGGGTGCCCTACAAAATGAATTCTAGATGATTCTAGATTAAAGTCAGCCATCATGATTATAAAACTAAAAATTAATGTGACTGATTTATTCATTATCCGTATCCCACCTTTATTATTTTTATAAACAACTCAAGGTGGCAAACATATCTATTAATCTTTCCACTGCCTATTTTCCCCACAACAGAAATCCTGTGAAGTGAGTTGGACTGAGAGGGAGTGACTGGCCCAAATCACTCCGCCAGTTTTCATGCCTAAGGTGCGAGTAGAACTCAAACTTTCTTGGTTTCTAGCCTTGTACTTTAACCACTAGACCAAATTGGCTCTCAAATCAGATATTAATTTGTACTATCTGATATAATTCAGATATAACTTTGCAGAAGGAAATATTTGGAAGGCATATTAAGATCATGGGTTATAAAATGTTCACCTTGCCATCCTTCCAAGATCATCAGAGTGAGGTGAATTCATGCAAGTATTTTCAGAAGGATCAAGACAATCTATTCACCCATTTCAGAGCAGACTCTTAGCCGAATAACTATAGATCCATAGGTTGGTGATTGCACAATGAACACTTTTTATACTATAAATTCTGAAACGCTGAAAACACTTTTCCTAGCTGCTTTTGTACCAAATGGTTTAGATAAGAGAGATAGGGTCCCTTAGCAATGCTTTACTAGTGTCCCTTCATCTATTGATTTAAGATGCTTCCTTTGTCCTCACTAGATGAGATGGACATGTTTGAACAAAAGGAGGAGATTGGAGCAATAACTATTTTTGAAATGCTCTTGTGCTTTCCTTCTCTCCAGAAACAACACAGAAGAAGGGCTTTCAAGAAACTTTTCACATATTAAATGATTGTTAAGATTGACCTTGTCCTGACAGTCAGAAGATGTATAATAATCAGATAGATGTCAAAGAAAACAGTGTTGTATTAGCAGAAATAATACAAATCAGTAATTATATTGCAAATGATTCTGAGATTTGTTCTTTCATATTTTAGGGGAAAATATAATCCAATACACCTAGTAAATTATTCTAATAGCAATTTTTCCTTGGTTTAAGATGAAGTGTTGAGGCTAGTGTGGAACGATGAACAGACAAAGCATACATTTTGAATTATCTTCTCATGCTACATATTTGGATGTTGACAAATAAAAATTAGCATAAAGTTTCCAAAATTGTATGGTAATCATTTTAAGCAAAATAGATACAAGGAAAACTTTGAAGATTTATTTCGTACACACTATTCAAGCTTCTCTCTTTCTTTCAGTTTTCATTATTGTCAGATGTGTTCAATTAATCTACAGCATATCAAACTACCAAATTAGAACTGCTTTTATTATTGATTATTTTCCAAGCCTGCAATCAGATTGTTTATAAACAAGAACATAATTGCATTGAAAGGAAATGGAAAATCCCCAAATCTAAATTGTAAGCTAGTATACTCAATTAGTATACTCTTAGCTTTTGTTTATTTTTTAAGAAGAAAACAGCCTTAAGAGACTGATGGAGAACAGTAATAGATTAAGGTTCATTAAACCTTTCAATGCATTCTCTTCTTTATTCATTCCCCTCCTCTCATATTAGCATTCAAGAATCAGAAAGGCTATTAGTGATGCTATTGTAATATGAATTTAAAAAGCTGTGCACAAAGTATTGATCCCTACAAATCTCAGGTTTGCCACACCGATGAATAAAATGCTGTTCTCCCCTTTATTATTCAGTGACATCTTGAATTGCACTAAGCATTAGCAATGCTAGGGCCCAGGACCTGTAACAGTAGCAAAAAAAAAACCAAAAAAAAAAAAAAAACAATACTAAGATTAGATTTACTAGAAAAAGGCTACAGAGATCTAAACGACAGTCTAGCTGATATCCTAAAAGCCACATGGCTGTTTCAACTGTAATCTTGGCTTACAACTGAGTTAAGAGCAACTGAGTTATGAGATAATTGGTTTTATGGTGATATTTTATTTTAATTGTACTACTTTCTCATTGTTCTAGTATGTTTAATACTATTTCATATTATTTGTATGTTATCCTGGGAAGGTTTAACCTGGAAGGCATCTTCTGCACTTTTGAAGAATTGAATTAGGTTGAGATCTAACCTACTGAGGGATATGGAGCTGAATATTGAGATTCAAGAGCAAAGAACGTGGACTATGCACACTCTCTCTTTTTTATGACCCTGTAATCCCTTAATTCAGGTAGAGTCAGTGGATGGAGCTGAGTATTCAAAGGCCTGATGTCCTTCCTTACGCCAACCTTGCATTTTAATTTCTTTATATTGAAAACTAGTAATTAGCCCAATATGACTTTGGCTGGTTGGCAGGGAGGGACCAATTATATATTTGTTTTCTGAGGTTCTCGCGGGTATTTGTATGTGATCTTTGGTTATTCGGGTTTTCTCCGCGTGATTCAAAGTATCTAGGCAACGTTTCGATGAAGTCTCATTCATCATCTTCAGGCTTGCTTCTTGGCTCTGTGCTTCTCAGAGTGATGTGAGCTTTCAGCTGCTTCTTCCTTCTAACTGGCAGACTTCATCAAACGTTGCCTAGATACTTCTGAATCTTACGGCGGAGAAAACCCAAATAACCAAAGATATATATATATATATATATATATATATATATATATATATATATATATATATATATATATATATATATATATATATATATATATATGTGTTCGCTTGGTTGGGTATTTTCCCACGTCATTGTAGTTCTTTTTAAAGTTGTAGCAACGTTTCAGCAGAATCTCATCTGCCATCATCAGGCTTCTGTATTGTGTCCGTCTGTGGGTCAGACTTTTACAGTGGTTTCAGATTTAAATTTAGGGGCAGCCTATTGCCCAGAATGGTTTTTCTTCATCCTGATTGGTTGGGAGTCTTGGTCTGTGTTTATTGGTCTCGGAGTTTGCTGTGTTCTGCTTGATGGGTGTTTCTGATATCTTCTGTCTGTTTTTGGCTCTTTTGTATCTTGATTGGCTGGCAGCATTGTGTTAATTTAATGGAGGTCTTTAGTGCAGCTTGGCTTCGGGTAAATGGACGGCTATCATTAGTTAGAAGCTGGGTTTCATCTGGGTGCCTGGTTGGGGTGTGTTTGAGCTGGAGGTATCAGGGGGATCTGTTTGTGCCCAGGTGTTTGCCTGGCTTGTGGTGTGGAGATTTTTTGTTTGTGAGTGCAGGCTTCCAAATGATTGACAGCCTGGTGGAATCATCTCTTCTGTTCATGCTTTCTGGTCTTTTTCAAAGGATTCAATTATGCTATAGCACCCCAAAATCCCCACAGAATCCATCATATGTGCAGTAGAATCCAGCCTAACTAAATTAAATACAGATGAAGCTGATAAAATAAGACACCAAGTTACCAATATCCTATGCACAAGCAAGCCACCCAAAAGCAACTTACAGAAAAATGAAATTAAAGCACTACAAACCCTGAAAAGAGATAGCAGCATAATCATCCTCCCAGCAGACAAAGGAAATGCCACTGTAGTAATGGACAGAAAAGACTACAGAAACAAAATTGACAGACCTACTCCAAGACTCCACATACAAACCCATAAACACAGACCCAACCACATATCTGGAAAAATTAACCAAGAAGAAAATTATAACCAGCCACATAAGCAAAGAGATCCAACACACGATTATACCCAGAGAGAAATCTTCCAGATGCCCCAAACTATACGGCCTCCCAAAAATACACAAAGGGCATACCTCTCAGACCCATAGTCAGCTCCAGAGGAGCACCACTACAAAACCTAGCCAATACCTAGCAAAGCAGCTACAGCCCCATGCTGAAACAGCAGCTTCACATGTACAAAACTCATACCACTTCTTGGAAATGATCAAAGATCTACACGTGGAGCAAGAAGATCTGCTTGTAAGTTTTGACGTGGTTTCCCTATTCACTCAAGTCCCGATAAAAGAGACCCTTGAAATCATCAAAAATAAATACCAACCAGCCAAACACCTCATGGAACTAACAGAACACTGCTTAACCAACACATATTTCATATACAAAGGACAAAGATACAAACAAATAGAAGGAGCCCCATGGGATCACCACTGTCACCTGTCATTGCTAACCTGTTCATGGAAGAATTGAATCCAGAGCCCTGGCCAATGCCATCCTCAAACCCAAACTATGGTTAAGATACATCGATGACACATTCGTGATTTGGCCCCATGGACAAGAAAACCTAAACAATTTCCTAACACACCTAAACAGCGCACACCCCAAAATCAAGTTCACCATGGAAACAGAAACAAACAAACAACTACCATTCCTAGATGTACTAATCTACAAAAAAACAGATGGCACACTAGGACACACCATATACCAGAAGAAAACCCACACCAACCGCTACCTCAATGCCCAATCCCACCACCACCCAGCACAGATAAACTCCGTGGCTAAAACACTAATTACCAGAACCAAACGCCTGGCAGACAAGACACACATTAAGGCTGAACTATGCACCCTGACTAAAGTACTGACAGCCAACGGCTTCCACAAAACAAAATCACCAGCTTGATCCACAAAAAACACACTGAAACATAATAGAGACCCAGAAGATGAACAGACCTATGGAACAGCTGTCCTGCCCTACATAAGAGGTACTACAGACAAAATTAGTAAGGTACTACACAGACATCACATCAGGACTGCCTTCAAAACAGACAGAAAAATAGCAGCCATCCTTAGCAACCCCAAAGATAAAATTGACCTGGAAAACCAAGGCGTATCGAAGTCCCCTGTGCATCATGCCCGGCCACATACATTGGACAGACCAATAGAAGAATAAGTACCCGCCTGGATGAACACAAAAATGCAGTCAAAAAGCTGGAACACACTTCCTCACTAGTCCAACACATGGAAGCTACAGGTCATAGCATCAACTTCAATGGCACCAAAACCCTGGCCACTATGGAAAACCCTAGCCACAGAGTCATCAGAGAAGCCATAGAGATTGAAAAAAGACCAGAAAGCATGAACAGAAGAGATGATTCCACCAGGCTGTCAATCATTTGGAAGCCTGCACTCACAAACAAAAAATCTCCACACCACAAGCCAGGCAAACACCTAGGCACAAACAGATCCCCCTGATACCTCCAGCTCAAACACACCCCAACCAGGCACCCAGATGAAACCCAGCTTCCTAACTAATGATGCCGTCCATTGACCCGAAGCCAAGCTGCACTAAAGGCCTCCATTAAAGTAACACAATGCTGCCAGCCAATCAAGATACAAAAAGAGCCAAAAACAGAAAGAAGATATCAGAAACACCCATCAAGCAGAACACAGCAAACTCCGAGACCAATAAACACAGACCAAGACTCCCAACCAATCAGGATGAAGAAAAACCATTCTGGCACAGCAATAGGCTGCCCCAAATTTAAATCTGAAACCACTGTAAAAGTCTGACTCCCAGATGAACACTATACAGAAGCCTGATGATGGCAGATGAGATTCTGCTGAAACGTTGCTACAACTTTAAAAAGAACTACAATGGCGGAAAATACCGAACCAAGCCGAACACCATACATGTAAGTACCAAGAAAACTTAAGAAAACATATATATATATATATATATATATGTATGTATGTATGTATGTATGTATGTATGTGTATGTATATGTGTATATATATATATATATATATATATATATATATATATATATATATATATATATATATATATATATATATATATATATATATATATATATATATATATATATATATATATATATCCGTGTTTGCCGGCGTATAAGGCGACCCGGCGTATAAGGCGACCCCCCACCACCACCAGAAACGCCCTCCAGAAATCCCGGGGCTGCAGCGGCAGGCGGAGTGCCAGGGGCGTGGGAAGAGCAGGAAGGCTGCAGCCTCGGGCGGAGCAAGGCGGCGGGATGAGCGGAGCGGCGAGGGGATCCGGGAAGCCAGAGGCGCCTTCGCTGCGTCCAACAAGCATCAGCCGGCAGTGGATATGCACGGCGTATAAGACGACCCCACTTGGAGGCATGTTTTTCGGGCAAAAGTCGTCTTATACGCTGGCATATATATATATATATATATATATATATATATATATATTTTCTTAAGTTTTAAGGGTATTATGTATGGCATTCAGCTTTGTTCGGGTATTTTCCCACGTCATAGTAGTGGTGCTTTTAAAGTTGTAGCAACGTTTCAGCAGAATCTCATCTGCCATCATCAGGCTTTTGTATATATATATATTTTGTATTTGTAGCTCAAGCTTGAAATGAGGGGTCCTTGGTATTCTGTGAGCTTGGTTATTTTCTTGAAGACATTTCATTACCCAAACTAGACAACATCATCAATGCTAGTAAGGAATGGAGTTTGCTCTCACTTTATATTCTAATAGTTTGTCTTGTAAAAGTTGATGGCAGTGGTCTTGGAGGTTCTTTGACTTGATGTTTATTGTTAACTTGTTTGGCAGTTCCTTGATCGGGGTATTGTTTACTTCTTGATTGTTGGTCCATTGTTAATCTTGGAGATAATTTATGCTCATCTGGATGTTCATTGCTGGTGGATATGTCTTTTGTCTCAGTTGCACAGTATGCAGTTATATCTATGTGTCTTTTGATGTCCAATTTGACAGAATGTCAGGTTCTAGAAATATGTCTATGTGTCTTTTGATGTCCAATTTGACAGAATGTCAGGTTCTAGAAATTCTCTAGCATTTTTGGATTTGGATTAGTCCAGGATGTCACACCCGAAACCGTGGTTATGGTTATGTTGTGAAATTAAAGAGTTTTCATTATGTGTTCTGACTGCTACTTAGTGTTCATTGATGTTTTCTGCTAGTCATCTGCCTGTTTGTCCTACATACAGTAGTGTCTGTCACAATCTTTACACTGTATGTTATAAAAAATGTTGTTTTTCCCCTGGGGCTGCTGAGGCTTTTGGTTTATTTGGGATGTTTTGGTGGATTTTAGTTGATTTATATGCTATGCTGAACATGTTTCAACTGCTCAGCTATCAATACAAGTGTGCTATCACTTCCTCTCAATAGGCCAAAGGATAGGATAGGGCCACTCTCCCAATCTAGCATTGGGGCTTCTTATATATACAGGCCAATATTTTGAAAATACAGATTCCTGAACTGGAATAAAAATGAATGGGGATGCTATTTCATTTTGTTTATTTTCCTCTATTTTCTGTAAAGGTCCTTGCAAGCTAGCGAAACTGAACCAATAGTATCAGAACAGTACAATCCATGATTAAAAAATATCAAATTAAATAGCATGAGATTTTTTGTTTGTTTTACATTTAAAAATTTAATGCTTTAAATATGTTGGAATTCAATTATCATGGGATAATTATCTTGGAATAAAGATGTTTTGTTTTTCCACCATCACACTTTGATAGGTCATGACATTTTTAAGGGGGCTATAGATCAGAAGATTTTAAATAAAATATGAGATCCATTCTACTATCCCCCTTGTTCCCATGTAAAGTGTATGGATGAGTAGTATTGTTACAAGCTGCAGCGTATACAATTGTTTATAGGATAGTTACTTAACAAATAAAATAGATCTTGTGGCTCTGAGCATAAGCAGTAAAATGACATACATAATTTCACTCATCTGTATTTTGTATAAACAGATAAATCTTATGGTTAGTATCAACAGTGTGAACGTTCCTGGGAAATATAGATTCTCTTCCAAAACATATGAAATGAAAATGATATAAACCAAACACAACTGCTTCTTAGTAACAATTTCCAGTTGCTGTGCTTATTTGTCCCAGAAAAAAAATATCAAAAAAATATTTTTTAGAATCTTAAAAAGTAATAAATATATTTATTACAGACATCAATCATTTCAGTTACAGTACTTGTAATCAACTGGCATAGTTTCTGGTTACTGCAATCATACAGTTGAAACCAGGGAACCATTACTGTATTCGGTATCTACGTTTGTCATAGTTTTGCAAAAGTTATGTGATGAAAAACATTGCCACACTGTGGCTTAACTATTGTAATACTAAATTCCAGAAGAATACATGACACTTTGTTTTGGAATCATATTAGGCCTTGCTTATTATACATAGTAATATTGTGTTGATGCTTACATCCAACTTCCTTTTTTGTTTCATTGTATTAAAGATGCTGTATTGAACTATTGAAGGTGGTGGTAAACGCTGACACCAACCCCTTGATTCACACACTAGCAACAACTGCTTTGTAAACAAGGGCAGTTGAGAGAAACCTTCAAAACCAAAGACAAACAAACACAATTCCATATGTCTGTTAATTCAATAATAGCAGGTAGAAGAAGCAAAGGATTATTGTGACTGTCATATGGAAAATGTCCTGTGTGCAGTTTTGTAGAACTTACATGTGACTTTCTAAGTTTCATACTAAAGCTTCTTATCTCTGCTTGGTGTATCTGTTGAAAATGCATAGGAAAGGATGGAGGGAAAATATATTTTTCTAGTTGTCCCAACTACTTGATAGCAACTTCTTAATAGGACTACTTCCAATACTATGAAGAACCATCTATGATTAAATAATTTAATAGTGATAATTGATCAGGAGCCCATATTTTGCTTTTATATGAGATCCAAGTTGCAATCCAAATGGGCTAGTCAACTCTGACAATAAAATAGATAACCTAGCAATGTAACATAATTTACTACAACCCACCCAACTTGTTAGACATCCTTGTTTAACCATAATATTACTGAAACATGAATCATATTATCACAGTACAAAGTTAGAGCTTTTTACTTGTATTACAACATCAAATGCAAGTCTGTAATTTGTCATGATATCACAAAAATATGTTTTGTCACTTATGGACACATCTGTCCATCTTGCCATTTTTCTTAGTCTTGTACTCTTAATTTTAATCCATTTCCTTATTATTTATCATATATATTTAATGCTCCAAATAGGAAAATGGTGATTTGAACTGTCATCCAAACCAGATTTTTCACATCACACCTTGACTCCACATTAATTGTTATGATACCTTCTAGTGTTGTATCTCTACAAAGCCAAGTAATCTATTCTTTGCTCTTGCCTGAATTGTGGTCTTAGAGTTGGATTAGCAATATAGGCAAATAAGCAGAAATATAAATTCAATAAATAGATAGATAGATAGATAGATAGATAGATAGATAGATAGATAGATAGATAGATAGATAGATAGATAGATTCATTCCTTGAATTAGGCACATCCAGAAATATGTCTCTTCTTTCTGATTATTTGCTTAAACATTAGGCTCGCTCGTTATATTGTACTAGCATAATGTTTCCATTTTAAAAAATGCATATTATCTACCGACTCCATTCGACTTCACAATATCAGGTTATAATCTAATTTTTTAATAAACATTTAATAAAAATAACTGCGACAAATGTGTCCCTGATGTATTCTTTATTTTTCCACATACTTTATCTACACAATCATATAAAATTACTGTTATTGTTTACTGTATTCCTGGAAGAAACTCTGCTGTAAATTATACTGTTCTAAATTGTTCTAAGAGGAGAATATAAAATACATGCTATATTGTTTCAGTATTAAATGAAGAAAAATTAACTACTTTAATATATGATTATAAAATAAATTTTGTAAGGACATTACTTTTTTTTTCTCTGTGTCTCTTCTTGGTCTCAGCTTTTAGGATAAGTGTGCCTGAGGGATCCTTGGTGCTTTCTGAGCTTGGTTGTTTTCTTATAGACATTTCATTACCCAAACTAGGTAACATCATCAATGCTAGTGCACCTGTAGCTTAAAATACATATTGTCTTTTTCTTATTATAGTTCTTTAACTGTAGTTTAAACTGTTTCTAATTCATTTTAATGGTAGAAAGGTTGTGATTTTTAGTGGTATTTTAAAAATGTAACATGCAAAGAAGGTGGGCAGCTACATACATCCAATAAATCTTTTTTTTTTTTTTTTTTTTTTTATATTAATAGATATTAGGTAGAAATGTGATGTTCACATTAGAATAGAATCTTTCTAGTGTTGTTTAATTATCATTTGTTTGATTATCATTTCAGATTTCAGAGTTTCACATTATAAGAAAACTAATGCATGAATTGAAACTTGGTAATCATATGAAATATTCACTTCTTCTTCCTTCTCCCATAGAGCAAATGGTATATATTTTATGTAATTCAGGCTTATTGGAGCATGTTTAGAGAAGGGAAATTCAATTCTGTTCAAGAGTGGTGAAGGGTTAGGGTTCAAGTTATTTATCCTTGAAAAGACAGGTGTGAGGGTAAATAAAGTAAACCACATGAAGGGATATGACAAACACACACACACCATCGACTATCATACCAGAAGTCAGAATATGAAATATTGGATTTACTTTAGAATAAGGCAGATTTATGGTGAATGTTGGAGTGGGGCAAAGGTGGTATTCAGCAGGTTCTGACCAGTTGTGAAGAACCGGTAGTGGAAATTTTGAGTAGTTCAGAGAACCAGCAAATACCACCTCTGACTGGAGATTTTACAGTATCGTTCCCCTGCCACGCCCACCAAGCCACACCCACAGAACTGGTAGTAAAAAAATTTGAATCCCACCACTGGAGTGGGGGAATTGATTCCTTGTGAAATGGTGCACTTTTCTTCACTTGATTGGTTCAGGAAAGGATTGACAGATCATCTTATTGAGGCTTTTTTCATATGAATCATGCTATAAGTATGGAGGAAGGAGAGAATTAATGGCCTACTATTTTTAGGCTAAGTCAAACGTTTGCTGGAAACACTTTCACTTATTTGCATTTCTTTTTTAAAAATGTTTTAAAATATTTTATTGAACAAAACAGTTAAAAACATTGAACGTAGTGAAGTCTGTTTGACATAACTTTTGGTCAGTATCACATAGATATATATTTTCCTAAACACAATTATTCAAATATATACATATATACATTTGTTCGCTCATATATTACATTTTCCAACATCATTGGTCCTATATTCATCTGATACATTCATTTACCCTCTCAGCAACTCCTTTCCCAACTTAAGACCTTCCTTTCTGCTTTCACCAGTGATAGAATCTATCCCAAATTGCATAATAACTTGTTTGCATTTCTAATCATTGTTATAATGTTACCAAAATGTCAGTGACAATGCCAGATCAGGTTGTGATTTGTCCTACTGCTCTTGTAGTTTGATCAGTTGAAAGCCAATTGTTTTGTAATACTTTCTTCTTTTTTCAGTTAAATTTTTTGAGGGACTAGTCCTTTTGTTGAACAGACTGCAAAATTGTCAATCATTTCAACATCATCTGTGCTGTTAAAAAGTTAAATTTTAGCAGATATTTAACACTGATTAAGTCCAATCAGATGTGACATTTATTTATTTATTTATTTATTTATTTATTTATTTATTTATTTATTTATTTATTTATTTATTTGATTTGTCAATCGCTTACAAGATAATAGGTATAAGTATATACATAGTTATGAATACATGAAATGGGTACATATAAGAAAAGTAAAAGAAACAATAGGACAGGGACGGTAGGCACGTTGGTGCGCTTATGCACGCCCCCTACAGACCTCTTAGGAAAGGGATGAGGTCAATAGGAGTCAGTCTAAGGTTAAAGTTTTTGGGGTTTGGGGAAGAAACCACAGAGTCAGGTAGAGTATTCCAGACATTGACCACTCTGTTACTGAAGTCGTATTTCCTGCAATCAAGTTTGGTGCGGTTAACCTTGAGTTTGTATCTATTGTGTGCTCTTGTATTGTTATGGTTGAAGCTGAAGTATTCATTGACAGATAGGATGTTGCAATGTATGATTTTATATACCATACTTAGATCAGACCGAAGACTGCGTAATTCAAGGTTTTCTAGGTCTAGAATTTCAAGTCTGGTGGCATAAGGTATTCTACAACGAGTAGAGGAGTGGAGTACTCTTCTTGTGAAATATTTCTGGACTTTCTCAACTATGCTAATATCAGATATGTAATGTGGGTTCCAGACTGATGAGCTGTATTCGAGTATTGGTCTAGCAAATGTTTTGTATGCTCTAGTTAGTAGTGTGATATTACCAGAGAAAAAGCTACGTACGATTAGGTTAACAACTCTTAATGCCTTTTTGGCTATGTTGTTACAGAGGGCTCTAGCACTTAGGTCATTAGAGATGAGTATTCCAAGGTCCTTTACAGAGCTTGGATCATCAACAAGGTCTTGACTATTCAGCTTGTATTTTATTTTCTGATTTTTTTTGCCAATATGTAAGACAGAGCATTCATTTGTTGAGATTTGAAGTTGCCATTTGTTTGATCATTCTGATACATAGTCAAGATCTTTTTGAAGGGTAGCAATATTGTGTGTGGTATTGAACAGCTTTACATCATCAGCGAAGAGAATGCAGCCGCTCTTAATATGATCATAGAGGTCATTTATGTAGAGTATGAAGAGAGTTGGTCCTAGAACACTGCCTTGGGGGACACCACTATTGACAGGTACAGAATTTGATAGGACGCTCCCAATTTTGACCATCTGTTATCTGTTTGACAGGAATGCTTCTATCCAGTTATGCAGTTGTCCAGAGATACCATAAGATTTTAGTTTTAGGAGTAGTTTGTCGTGTACCACTGAATCAAAGGCTTAAATTATATAATCTCAATAAGTAAACAGATTGGCTGCAGTCCAGAGTCTAACATCTCACTGAGGTTTCTAGATTAAAATATCTGAGGATTCAAAATCTATGTTGAGATATTGTTATTGTGATAGACATGCATTGTTTTAGAAAAAGAATCCCAATATACAGTTTACATAGATAAGCCCCCTTTAGCTAAACTAAGATTGGTGAGGGCAGCTTTAATCTACCAGAGTTTCAATGGTATCACAGTGCTTTAATCATCTCTCCCTCCCCCTCCACCCTCCCTTCTTCTCCCTCTCTCTTTCTCTCCCTTTCATCTATTATCTATTATCAATTTATATTGACAATTGTATTAATATTCCTCTCTTTCAACCCTCTTTAAGCACAAATGTGTAAGCTTTCTGAAAATGTCCATGTAAATTAAACAGAATCTTTATTTCTAATTTCAAAAGCTGCCAGAGATGTTTGTGTATAAATAAGTAAGTAGTTAAGTTTTGGTCCTGACACTTTGCAAGACTGTCTGAAATGTGAAGGGAGCAGGGAAAATGTTTGACTAGAATACAATGGTTTTATAATTGTTGTTTTAAAGTCTTTTAGATATTGCACTGTGAATATTGTATACCTGTAATATCTCCTGGACAGTATATGCAATATATTGACTAAAATTATTTATTTTTATTTATTTTGTTTGTCAAGCATAAATGAGAAAATAAGTATAAGTATGAACATAACATATAAACATATAAGTATAAACAGGTATAAGTATATACATAATAAATGAGTATGAATAAATGGATAAATGGGAACAGAAGGACAGGGACGGTAAGCATGCTGGTGCACTTATGCACGCCTTCTCTTAGGAATGGAGTGAAGTCCATGGTAGACAGTTTAAGGTTAAAGTTTTGGGGGTTTGAGGATGTAACAACAGAGTCAGGTAGTAAGTTTCAGGCATTGACCACTCTGTTGCTGACGTTGTATTTTCTGCAATTGTGTTTGGAACGGTTTACTTTGAGTTTGTATCTATTTGCCCGTGTATTATTGCAGTTGAAGCTAAAGTAGTCATTGACAGGTAGGACGTTGTAGCAGATAATTTTGTGTACTAAGCTTAGATCAGACCATAGGCAGCATAGTTCTAGGTTGTCCAGGTCCAAAATTTCAAGCCTGGTAGCATATTAATATAATAATATGATAGCATATTACAACCTGTATATTACAACCTAGATATTTTAGTATTTTAGTCAGAGTTCACCACCAGTATTGATGGGTCCATTCATAGTTGGAAGCTCTGAGAACCAGTAACAATTATGCAGAAGAAGTCTAGCACTAGATGCCGGCTTTCTTGCTAGACAAAATTATTGTGAGACCCATCAGATTTATTAATTTATATTGCTTATATTGACCTAGGAACTTGTTCAGATTGACCGATGGATGGATGGATGGATGGTTTGCACTTCAACCTCTCCAACAGAATTTTGAATTAAGTCCATGAGGCCCCAACCTTGCTGTATATAACATGGAAGGCCTGCATTTTTTCAGTAGCACCTGGAGTAGAATGACTTGTGGTTTCAATTCTGAAACTGATTAAATAATTGCTATATTTTTCCTAACGTGAATTCTTAATCCTGTTTGTTTTTAATGACTGTTATTCTTGCACTTGAGTTGTGTTCATTATATTGTACCCATCTAGAGTTGCTATGGTGATCAACATAAATTAATTGATTAAATAAAATCAGAGAGAGGGAGGGAGGGAGGGAGGGAGAGGGAGAGGGAGAGGGAGAGGGAGAGGGAGAGGGAGAGAGAGAGAGAGAGAGAGAGAGAGAGAGAGAGAGAGAGAGAGAGAAATGAAATCTTCAGGTTGAAAAACATAATGTTCCTTACATCAAATGAAGTTTTTAAGCATCCCAGAAGCATCTAATTGGCCATTGTTGAAAAGGTGTGATGAAACTAGCAGAACTTTTACACTTCCCACAAATTTTACACACTTTCACACAAAAATATGGATGCTAGTATACTTGCAGAAGTCACACTCACCAAAAGGTATATACAAGTAATTGATGGCAACTTTATGAGTAAGAGAATATGAATGGTAGAAAAGCTCCCAACACATTGAACTAATATGGGTTTCTGTTGAAAAAGCCCACAGAGAGAATCAGTTAAATGAGATCTAATCTAGGTTTGCATAGTTCATTATGTATATTTGTAGCCTTGGGCTTTGTCAAAGAAGACAAAAATATGATGAAATTCTCTAAAATGGAATGTATGAAATAATACGATTCTCCAAAGCACTAAATAGTACATCTTGACTGAGCTTTATATCTGTGAAATTTGATCATCAGGAACATTCAATTTTGCCTCATGGGATGCCTCTACTGAAAAGATTTAATGAGTCACTTTATGTAGTCACTTTTCATTTGCAACAGGCATTTCCGTATGCTTTTCAAAAGCTCCCAAGTTAGCCTTTTTCTCTCTTTGGGCTACATTAGATTTAAATGTAACATTAAGAAAATGGGACTCTGAGACACCTAAATGTAGCCAGCCTTTGAGATTAATCTCATGTTCTGCGGTGATCTCTATACCAATTTAAAAAAAGGAATTTTGCTGCAGTGCTTCAATCTAAACATGTACTTTGACTTCATGAAATGTTCAGTTGCTTGATAAATTTCTTTTATTAGTAGTGTATCAATTTACTGTCCTTTCTCTAGCCTTCTGTGTTATTAAAAATAGATTTTTGAAGAATCAATTTTAAAGTGTCAATTCACACAATTTCAGCGTGAAAAGACTTGAATTGAGTGCTCTCTTTCTCCCTCTCTCCTCCCTCCCTCCCTCCCTCCCTCTCCCTCTTTCATACCTTGGAGAGTCATTGACAATTGGAACTGATAATCCTGGGCCAATAATCTGATTTATTCCAAGGCTCCTTTTTATGTAACATAATTAAGCAGTTTTACATCCATAGCAACAGACACATCACTAGAAGCCAAAATCACAAGACTATTTCCATTTTCCTTTGGCCATGTCAGGTGTGCACATTCATTGGAGAAGTCAATGATGCTAGGAATGATTAGTGGAACAAGATGAAGAGGCAGCCAAAGAACACACTGGCTTGCTACTATCAAACCTGATACAAAGATGTACCACTAATAACTGAAAGAAGCTGTGCTTGACAGGAAGCATAGATACCATTTGCCTATAAAGTCACCAAGAGTCAGACATGACTAAATGGTTAAAATAATAACATTCATACACAGCTTCATGATAATCAGCTCTCATTTCATTTATTCTGCTGCCTGTGCTTGTGAATGGAGAAGCATTTTGTTATAGCCTCTTGATTATTCACTTGCAAATCAGTGTCGCAACATGTTGTGCATGGCTAACACGTGAGCCAGTAAAAAGAATGGTTTTACAATATATTGTAAAAAAATATTTGGGCATTATCATTATTTATAATCAGTCATAAACTCTTGCAAAAGAAAACCAAAATGCTGTATACCACACAGAAAATGGAGGGTTTTTTTTTAAAGGACCACAGAAAGAACATGATTAAAAAAGAAAAGAATATCATCAAGTTTGTTGATTAATACCAGTTATGACTATAATCCTGCACTGGGAACTCTAAGCTCAGTGTGACATGCTTCTAAATAGTCATTTAAAAATTACATAGTGGATTTGTAATCCTATCCTCGTTTATCTTGCATAAATCCCAGTGAACCTAATCAGGCTTCTCTCTTTCTCTTTTTTTTAGTAAGCTTACATATAGAACTGTGTTGCTGATCTAGCAATTCTTGTTTCCATCCTTTGGTTGCCTGGAAAAATATATGCTCAAGCATACTATGCTATTGATTTCTTTTTGAAGTTCAGAGAGAGGGGGAGGGAGGGGGGGGAGGGAGGGAGGGAGAGAGAGAGAGAGAGAGAGAGAGAGAGAGGGAGAGAGAGGGAGAGAGAGAGAGAGTTTGGATGTATATTAAAAATAGAAGTCCTGGGTTGTACATTTCTTATGACAGTCAATATATTAAGTAAGTACAATTTTTGAGAGGTGCTGCAGACCAAATGAAATCCATCATACAGATATTACTGCTTATGCATATAATATTTTTCAGAAATATAAATCATATATTTTGAAAGAAAAGAATTATCTGGGTTCTGGATGAACAGAATTGACTAGTTATAAATATCCATGTCATTTTTTCATTTTTTAAAACCTTATCTCCCCAGCTATCTACTTATTGATCATAGACTTCTATGACACTCCAGTCTTAACTCTTTCTGAGCAACTTAAAGACCTCTTAACAGTCATAGGATCAAAATGGACTACAACAAAAATAAACAATTACAAAGACAACTGAAGAGTTCTTATTGATTATGGATGTTGATTATTTTTCAGACACAGCACATAATTAGCACAATTATGAGACCTGGTGTAAGATTCTATATTTTAATGTACATCTTTAATTGATAATCTAATTATCCATTATTTTCTGTGGACTAGGAACACAATGTCACATTTGAAAAATTGGAGATGGAAGAACATCTTTATTCCTCCAATTCTGACTTTGCAACTTCCCTTAGCCTGGATAAGAGATGAACTAAGCAGTTTAACAAGCACATTTTTGCAACCCCAAAAATATATTAATTTCATCAATGAACTTAAATTACACTGTTGATACTTCCCAAATGGTCAGTAGGATGAAAATTCCAATCTACTCCATCTACTGGGTGCCTTTATGTCATCAACATACTGTATCTATGAAGTGCTTGGATGGAGGGATGAATCACAAGGCTGCAAAAATATGTTTTTCCCCCATCCCCTTCAGAACATAGGATATTTGTTTGTCCATCTTAAGACAGCCACATTTTTTTGTAAATAATTGGAATTGCTTATAATCATCCAAGCATAAGAAACAGAATAACTCAAAACTTTATACCATGGTCATATTTTTTCTTACTCCAGCTAAATGATTAGTGAGATATCAAGGAAATGTCCTCCTGAGGCTTCCATTTTATTTATATATTTAAATAAGTTTTCATAATTGCAGGCAGAGAAGAGGAAGTTAGCAAAAGGTTTGCAAACATTGTATTCATGTCTTTAGGCTTTAATCTAGCATTAGCTTTCTAAGCACTATGAAATTTGAAATTTCTAATGCAGAACACACATAAAGTTAAATTAGAATCCCACGTACTCTTCATATTTATCCAATTTTGCCTCCTGCATCCATTTAGTCTGAGGAATGGCTTGTACACAGAGAATATTTTTTGTCCATTCAGACTTTGGTTTAGTCATCCTCGTTTAAACTTGCAAAGCACAAGTACTTGTGTGTGTATATTTATGTACAAGTACATATACTCAGACAAGCTTTTGTACACAATGGCTGTCATAGGTATATCTGCCTCCACACCATCAATCAGATCAGTTCATCAGCAGTGGTACAACTCCAAAAACTATTTTCTTCCCTTTTCTTCCATTCCCATTTATACAATCCATTGGTGCATTTGTTTAAGGAACATATGGGTTGCTTTTCCAATAAAATAACTGACACAATGGACAGAGATAAGAATTAAAAGAAAACTTGAGAGAAAACAATAATGCTGATTGAGAATTTGTCATAGAAATTAAGTTATGAGGATGAAACATACAATAGATGATTAGTATAACTCTGTAATAATGATTTTCTGCATCTAGCATAAACATCATGGTTGGGGTTTGGTTGGGGCTTAACAAATGCCAGCATGACATCAGAATTAAAAAGATTGTTTGGTTCATTTTTGCCTTTATTTCTTCCTGAAGTGTTGCATTCTAGTCATGTACAATATATGTTTCATTCATTATGGCCAGTATAGCTAAAAAGAAAAAGAAGAAAAGAGAAGATACAAGATGGGCAAGAATCTTATACCATCAAATGGTTGCCCATGTATTTTTGAAAACCTGCAGTGATGGAGCACCCACAACCCTGGGAGAAAAGCATTAATTGCTCTGTCAGAAAATTGCTCCTTACTTTTACCCATTCTACTCTGGTGCCTAAGAGAATAAGTCAATTCCTCTTTTCTGTGACAGCCCCTCATGTATTGAAAGCTAGTTATCATGCCCCTTCTATCTAATCCTTCTCTTTGAAAGGCTAGATATACCTCACTCCCTCAACTGTTCATCCTACAATTTAGCCTCCAGACTCTTTATCATATTTGTTTTTCTTCTCTGCACACTTTCTAGGGTTACAATTACAAGCATAACAATTGATACCGAAAAATCCAATCAGTGGATGCTTTTATGCTTCTTCTTTACTACATGCAGCAAAGCAATTTATAATATATAGGTACATCAAGTTATATTGTCTTCTACCTAGTGTTGGGTTTCTTCTTATGTCTCTCTTCCACAGACTATTCTCACCTCAACTTACTCTTAAATGTTTAATTTCCTGCCATTTCATTCTTTCTCTCTCAAGAGATTCTCAAGAGAAAGTAAAAGAAAAAATATATACTGGATATATGAATGAGTGTGTTCCATACTACTTGTATCTTTTTCTTTAATCCATTCTGCCAATTATCTCCTGTGTCTCCTCAATCAATGGATGAATCTCTTTCAGAAGTCTTCTGTCCAGTCCTTCCCTGAGGCTAGAAGCTTCATCAAAGACTCTGATTTTGAGTCCACAATTAGCTACCTCTTCCATTCCTCTCATAGGTCCTGAGTGAAGATTTTGTCTTTTTGGGACTTCAGTTACCTTCCTCCAGGGAATCCACCTATTGACTTTTCTTCTCCCTCTCTGATTCAGGAATCAACAGCTGCTCCACATACTCATATCAATCTTACTTTCCAACTTTTTTCTCCAGTCACTCACTTCTAAAATAGTCTTTGTATCTTGAGTTTTCTCCTCATTTTGTCTCCCAGTTTCTCCACATTGTTTTCTCCTTCATCTTCTTCTCTCTGTCTCTCTCTCTCTGTCTCTCTCCAGCATGTTCTAACAACTCAGAGGGTGGGATCTGGTCCCCAACATCTACAGTATACAAAAGGCTGGACCAATGTGAATGTGGATCTACATCACAACAATTCTGGCTAGTCGCTAGGTCAATTCATCAGCCTGCATGAAATTACACCTACATTTCAAGGCTGGAATTGAGTTTCCTCTCCCTTTCCTCTCTCCCTTTTTTGCTGACACCCATGGCAGCCCAACAACAGTCATACCAGGACACTAAAAATCAGGTGCCACATAGAAACTGGATTATCCTTTTCAATATTTTGAAACCCTTCTATTGCCCCCTGCCTCCTCTTCTTCTCGTGCATTTATTTTTCTTGTTCACTTCAAACAACGTTGAGCTCACACAAGAGTGATATATTCAATCTTAGTTATTTTTATATCAAAATATTTATTTTTATTTTTATTTTATTTATTTATTTATTTTTGTCAATTGCTTACAAGATAATAGGTATAAGTAAAAACATAGTTATGAATACATGGATACATATAAAATAAAAATAAAAATAAAAGAAACAATAGGACAGGGACGGTAGGCACATTGGTGCACTTATGCACGCCCCCTACAGACCTCTTAGGAAAGGGGTGAGGTCAATAGTAGACAGTCTAAGGTTAAAGTTTTTGACGTTTGGGGAAGAAACCACAAAGTTTCTTTGACAAAGTTAAAAATCTTAGGGTAAAAATTAGTACACCAAAAAGATTAATATTGTTTTATAAGCTAACTCTAGTTCCTTCAACTTTGCAATTCTTCCCTTCTCCTGAAGGGCACAGTTAGTCAGGTGTGTTTTTACTGTAGATCTCTCCTCCCAATAAATGGACAAAAGTCATTTTAAGTGTTTTAATCACTCTCATTCTGCTTTCCTTAATGAGCCATTTCAACTGATGTGCATGTACATTTCAGTCCAGTCCATCAATTCTCACATTTAGTTCAAAGCACAACTACCTAATAATGCATTACTGTGACAAGGGAGAATGTTCAATAGAGAGCTCAGGATGGGGATGAAGATAATTAAAATATTTTAAATGGTTTCCTCCTTCACTTTTTTAAAAATAATAAATTAAATGTAGCTATGTTTCCTGACCAACAAGAAAAGAACCAGGAGAGAACAAGAAACAAAGTTGACGAGCCAATAACAATGAGGAATCCTTAGAACAGAAGAAAAATAACCACCACTTGGAGAGGACATGAAAGCAAAGGAGAAGAATATGTGAAAACAAATCAATGAAGCAAAGAAAATTAATAGAATAGCATAGAAAACAATTCCTAGAAAAAGAAAATAGTGCTAAAATATGAAGAGAACAGAAAAGAAATACAAGAGATGAAAAACTTGGTCATGGTGCAGATAACAGTTGCCTGTTGAGGTATTAGATGAGGAAAGGTGGGGCTACTTACTATTCAACCACTCAGCATTATTGCCTTGAGCAGCAGAACTAATTGGACATTTTCTGATAGAAGTAGATAGTGATCTTGAGGGTGGAACACAGAACTTGATGATGATGTTTCTCACCAACGATGCTAAAAATAAGGAAACAAATAAATTTTAAAAACATTGTGTAATTAGTTTTAATAGTTTTTTGCTATTTCTACTATTTCAGTTTGGTAACGTTTTAATGTGATGCTTGTTTAAAGACTTATTTGGGTTAAACTATCCAGTATTAAAAATGGCTTTTGCAATAGTTGTTGTAATGCCCCTACTATTTATTTCTCTTAACATCATAGCTATGGTTTAGAATTCTCATTTATCTACCTGATTTGTTTCTATTCTAGTGTAACTAAGGTCTTGAAGTTTCCATATAATTGCTTACAGGAAAATTGATGTTTCATTTTATGTTTCTGCTTATTTTCTGAGTGGGTATATCCTCGGCAATACTTAATTTTTAATAACTGTGCATGATTTTATTGTGCAACTTTGACCAGCTTTAAGATGGGCAAAGGCAATATATTTTCTACATCAGTGTCCCAATTTTAAGACTATCTTAAGCAGTTCCCTAAATTTTAAGACTAACTCAAGCAAGAAATGATGATTGATCCCTTGAATTCTCCCAACTGTTGCTTTTATTGCATACTCAACAAAAGCATTCCCTATTGTGTAATTAAATAAAGAATTCAGTATATAGAAATATAATTTATGTATTTAAATGGAAGAATTAAATACAGACCAAATTCTAAAACTCTGCTCCCTTTTTTAATATTACAAATTTATTTGGCAACAATATGATTTCAATAATGGCATGAATCCAGTTTTCTTTCATATTTTCTTTCACTTCCAGCCTGTGTAAATTTTAACAGATTATTAATTTCCGTTAATAAAAGAGATTTCTTTTTTCTTTTGGCTATACCCCTTACCAATTTTTTTTCAGCCAAGAAAACATCTAATGATAAAAAAAAGTTTATCCTTGTTACTGAAAGCTTGTTGTATAATCATATGACAATTAAAACTCCATGAGAATTGATGTTTTTTTCCCCATCTATATACAGAAATATTTAACATGCATGTTAAAGTAATTGTCTTCCTGTACAGGTGGTATTTCCTCATATGATTGCTTCATATCATCCATGAAGGAACAGATTACATTTTCCCAGATTAACTTTTCATGAATCACTAGTGACAGTTGTATTGTTTAACAATTACCTATTGGCAGAAAGAAAAAGTTGAAACAATATGTGTTAGGAAGTGTTCAGACAGCTTGAACGTGTTGTCAGATTCTACCCAGATCAGCTTAACACAATCACTCAGTGTGAATGGAAATGCTTAATGTAGACCAAAAACAGTGTTTGGCCCTTATGGAGATAGTGTAAAGATTTCTCTGCTACCTCAGCTGTGGTGCTTGACAGTGTTACCATAACAACAACATACAAATTGCTCAAAGCTAAATGTTTTTTAGCTTGAAGAACCAAAGAGTAATGGTGCAGAACTAAATAAAACCACTGCTTACAATGGCTAAGGAACATAGAAAATCTTGCTATGCTTATGGCAAAAATTTAGAAACTAGAGGACAGATGGGGGAGCAAAACAACTAGAAATGTTATACATAGTAAAATGATGTTTTGTTCAGTTATATAATGCTAAAGCATGATGTAAAATGTTTCTCCAGGCAATGAACATGCTGGGTGTTTTTGCTATAAGCCACAATCTTAAAAGTGCTTTCATATAGGGCCAGAACAGAAGCTAAATTTCTGTCTGTCTCTTTCTCTTTCCATCAGATTTTATATAAGATAAAAAAAAAAATCTAGTTGTAGAAACCTAAAAATAAAAAAATGAGAGAGAAAAAAATGGCAGAAAAACCTGAAAAACCTATGAATTGAAAAAAGGATATAGATGGCAGAATGTAGTGATGAATTGGACTTGCTTAAGAAAATTTATGGACTTCAATTTGAACAACAAATGCTATGGAAATATCGACAAATGAGATCTATGACTTTTGGGAATGAAATGAAATGTGATTATTTGGAAACACCTTAGTTATAATTTTAAGGAAAAGTTTTATTATTAAGAATCAATCAAGCTATTTGATCTTAGATGGACCAGAGACAATGACTGTAGTAGTTAAAGATGAAATTGAAGCCATTGCAGACTTTTTGAGAGTAAAACATAATAATGGATTGTTAACAGAGGATTTTGAAGTTAGTTTCTCTTGTTGGGTTTACCTATTAAGTATTTTTTTAAATAGTAGATAGATGATAGTTCAGATTGTTTGGGTAGAATTGTAGAAGCACATCACCACAAAATCTCCAGAACCGAAAAGCCTACAAACTTGAAATTTGGCACATATGTTCTTCTTGGCTTCTAGGTGCTCACTAAGAAAGGATTTTTGACCATCAGAGCATTAGTATTTCGTATATTATTATTAACATGCTCTGATGCTAAGGAGTTCTACTCCTCCACCCCACCTGAAAAGAAACCTGTTCCAAATGTAAAACACAAGCAGAGGAGAGGAGTTTCAGTTTCACTTTTACTTTCACAGCAGCAAGCATCTTTACTACAGAACACTTGAGCTGAGCCATACCCAGGCTCCTTGCTGTCTCCTTCTTGCTTACACAGCAAATAATGTTTGAGTTTCCAAACATCCCTCAACTCTCTCACACACTCACAGGACGCTAATCGGATGAATACTGATGGATGCTGGTAGGCAGAGGCACATTTTTTCCCTTTATTTTCCTCCCAAAAAACTTGCCTGATCACATAGTTTCATAGCAAAGCGCAGGTACCCTGCTAGTACATTATACTTCTGATTTGCAAGGGGGGAGAACTATTAATGTTATAATATATTTGTCAGTATTCAAGTAGGGAGGATACATATATTTTCTTTTTTTCTTGTTTTGCTCTGTTCTTTGTTGATCTTTTGCAAGTTTGTATTTTAACTCAATAAAAATAATTGAAATAAAAGAAAAAAGAGACATTAAAGAATAAAAGAAAGGGTGAAAGACAACAAAACAGAAAGGAAAATGAAAAAAAAAGATATCTAGCCTTTTTAATCAATAAATCACAAGATCACCATTTTATTTTTATATATTTTCAGCACAAAGGATTTCCTGTCATTTATAAAAATAATTGCTGCTGTATCTTAATAAAACAAGTAAATTTAACCATTTCTGCAAGCTCCATCATCTCTATCATCAATTTCTTCATTATGGATAGTTTTTTGTTCTTCTTTCTTTGTGCCCTTAATGGTCACAGTGAAGGTAGCAACAAGAACGGGATTTCATTTCTTTTGATTTTGGCATTTAACTAAATCTGCATAAAACTACTCTCAAATAATTCTATATATATATATATATATATATATATATATATATATATATATATATATATATGTGTGTGTGTGTGTGTGTGTGTGTGTGTGTGTGTGTGTGTGTGTGTGTGTGTTGTGTATATGTATATATGTATATATGTATATATGTATATATGTATATATGTATATATGTATATATGTATATATGTATATATGTATATAAGTATATATGTATATATGTATATATGTATATATATATACATACATATACATATACATACATATATATATATATATATATATATATATATATATATATATATATATAAATAAATATAAATTAAAATTATTATTGGGGAACAATTTTTGCAAATATTTAGAACAGGGGTGTCAAAAATGTGTCATTACGGCGATGTCACATGACATATCAGGACTTTTCCCCCCTTTGCTAAATCGGGTGGGGGCGGAGCTTGCACATGATGCATCCAGCCCATGGGCTACGAGTTTGACACCCCTGGTCTAGAAACTATACTCTTTCATCTCATATTCCAGCCCTTATTTACAAGCAAATCCATAAAACATCAACTTTTCAATCTGTGTATCAGCAAAAAGTTGACAGAACATTGCAAACAAACAAACAAACAAAAACTTATTTTAATTTTGTTCAAATAAACCAATTTTACATTTCTTCTTTTTACTTCTAACCATCATAAGCATTAATTCAATCAAATATTGAAGTAGGATTTGTTTCTCTTCAATTCTTCCTTCTCTTTTGCATAGATTTCTTCAAGGTTTAACAAGCTTCTCTTTTAGATCCAATAATAAAATATTTTTTCAGGTCATTCTTTTGTTTTATCGTGGCATATATTTCATGTTTTTAATTTTTAAAACTTCAGTCAATTTTTTTGGACACCCAATAAAGCATCATTTCCCAAGTCACTCACTTGGCTTGCCATTTGTAGGTCCATATTTTGTACTTTTTCTGTCTTGTAAGATATAATTTGTTTTACATCTCTCATTCCTTAGAGAACTTTCAAAATTCTTAGATCAAAATATTGTTTAACTTTGTTCTAAAGCTTATAATTTATTTTGTTCAGAGTTGAAGATAAATTCCACCAATGAACACATTTTAAACTTGACATTTCCAAAATTCTTTAATAGAATTGTTACTAGGCAATTTCCAAACAGACTTAGAAAGTGAGATTTGCATACTTAACATCCTTTTTTAAAAAATAAAGTTTTATTTGGGTTTTCACACACACAAAATACAAGTAAAACATCTTTTCTGAAAATAGCATGGTCCGGGTTGAACTTCTTTATACAGAAACAAACTCAATTTCATGCTCATTTTGTGTTCTATTCCATATCTTATACTATTCTACATTTTCTATATAGTTTTTTCCCCTCTTTTAATTTTCTCAATTTTATTTTGATTATCTCATCTCAATTCAAATCATATTTATACTTTTGTCTGTTCTGTTTCAATTTCATATTATCTTTTCTCATTAAACAAATTTTCTCCTGTAGTTACTAATTGGAGTATGACACCTTTATATCTTTTAATTATATCCATTCAACTCTTATTTAAACCTTCAATATATACCTTAAGGTTATGACCTTCAATATAATACATAATACATAACTTCCAATCGAATTCTGCTTGGTACATTCTTATAATACACACTATATTCTTTTTTTAAAAAAGGATTATAAATATATGTAATTATAAACCCTCATTCCATTCCAATTCAGTTCTTTCATTAATAATCATTAAAGTCTTAACATTTTTAACATTTCTTTTCAATTAAATACCATACTTCCTTAAAGACACATATAATCTCCATAATTAATTTTTCCCTTATTTCTCTTCACATGTTTTGTAAATCATTAAATATTCATTTTGTTACATTTATTTATTGACAAGCATTCCACTAAGTTACGATAACTATTTTATCAAACATTTTAATCATACATTGTTTCATATTTTCTGAAATTATTTCTATTTCTAATATAACAATGCTATCTTATGTACCTTTGCAGAATCCCTTTTTCCATTAGATTTTCACCCATTATCTCTAAATAGGCCCTGTTTCTCTATATGTTGTTTCTGTCCTTTATAACTTCTTTTCCTTTCTTTCTTCCCTCTCTTCTTCTCCCTCCCCTTTTTACCCCCTTGTCTCTCTACTTCTGATTCTCTCTTCTGCATTTCCCTCTTCTGTTGCTTTCTGATTTTATACTTATTTTTCACTCTATTCTTTTTTTGGGTTGTTTTTCCCAGTCTTAAACTTTCCATTCTCTTTCCCCCCTTTCCTTTTTTCCCCCCACCTAAGATTACTTGTTCATTAAAGATGGCTTCTTCTTTGTCCCAATCTTGTTCTGCAGACATTTCTTGTTGTTTCTCATAGTTCCAAATCTCCATTTCTAAGAACTGAAATACAAAGCCAAAAGAACCTCTCCCTTCTTGTGCATCTTCTTTGTACTTTTTAAGTTCCATTTTCAGTTGTTCTAAAAGTGGAGCCATTTTAAACAGTTTTAAACAACCACCCGATTGATTTTAGTCATTCAAATGCAATAACCAAGAATCCAGAGATCACCAAGTAATCCAAATAGTCCCAAGCTGTTTCTTCTTATTTCTTTTTTCACTTTCTCTTCCTGGGGTTTTACTATTTTGTTGTGATGTTTCAGTTAAGATGTATCTTTTGGAAGTCTTGTTGAGATTTTGCTGTAAGTTCTTTTTAATTCCAGGAAGTCTCCTCCCTTCCAGATCCTGCTCTTTTATTCTTTTTCTCTCCTTTCCTGTTTTCAAAAGCTTTTAATTATCCAGAAATCTTTATTATCCCTTTGACTTTTTATTTTCAGCATTAAATGCCTATTAATGTCAAAGTGGATTTTTTTACCAATTTCTTGCTTAAGTCTCTTAGCTGTCAGTGTAGGAAGAGGAGAAAAAAAACCAAATCCTTTCCCTTTTCTCTCTCCTTCACAGCTTAGAAATCTTCTTAGGGAACAATGTTATTTTTTTAAAATAGTTTCAATTCCAGGGTACCTTATTTGTTGCTTTTGCTGTTTGACCCAGTCAGCCAAAACTTTCTCTTCTTATCTTCCTCCTGCACATTCTTTTCCGGTCAAGTTCTTCTTTGTGGTGGCCATTTCTGACCACCGCTACAACCTCCTTCGGGAAAGGGAGTAATGGCCAGCTGGGGAGGAGAGATGCGGCGCTCCTCAACCCTGTAGGCAGACTACCCCTTCTTCACCACCTCTATGGGGTGGCTTAGCCCCGAAACTAGCCAGCTCAGGATGCTCCAGCGGTGAGCACAGATCGAAACCGCACAGAGATGCGGTTTCGGTCTGTCACCGAAGAAGATCAAACCGGAAGTCCATACTTAACATCCTTTAAAAGATCAAAATGGCTGATCCCATTGCCTGTTAAGACACAGACCTACAGAAAACAACTGCCCTACACTATTCTCAAGACGAGAAACCACGTGAAGCAGATCTGAGCAATGTGCTACCCTCTCCTTATTTTGAGGTGTTCTAAGGAATTGGAAAGACTCATTCCTTACTCTTTGTTGTGGTCATCAGCTCAGCTTTCATATAATTCTTTCTTCAATTTGTCATACTCCCCGGAAGCCCTCATATCATTTTCCTCAGAACTGAGATTTTTTTTTCTCCTTCCTTAGCAGTCCAATAATTCCTTCCTGTTTCATGACTAGGTCTACATTCTTTTGTAGCTTGCCAAGGTCAGAGATCCATGCCTTGTGAAGCATAAATGGCTGATCAATAACTATTTCACTTTCTCTAGTTCCTTTAGCCTTTTTGGCAGACTTTTGTAACTTTGTGCAGGTATTTAGCTTCTTCCAGGAAGTTTCAATGGTAAATAAGGGTTAATATTCCTTTCCTTCTCTTAGAATTATTACAAGTTTGCTAGATTTCCACTTTATGGTTCCATACTTGCTTTGATTGTCAATAGGAAGTTCACCCCTGGAATGGAGCCCCAATTATCCCACCATAGCATTTTTGCTTCTGTTTCCCACATTCCTAATGTGACACTTGAATTATTATTTATTATTATTATATTTTTACTTGTTAAACTATTATGTTACTCATTTTACCAGAGGCAACTCTAGGTGGCTTATAAAATTCCCCATGGATACTACTTATGGAGTATTTTTTTTTTTTTTCTATTATTGCTTTCTTCAGTCATGGTATTCAAACTGTTATGCTTAAAATTTCCAGGATGCTTTCATTCAGGCACTGGTGAAATCATGGCTAAGTGGCTTAATGATGCTGGAGCACTTATCTCTCGCCTCAGCTTCTATACACCTGTTTGAAAGCCTCTTCTATGCAAATAGATAGATAGGTACCACTTTGTTGGGGAGACAATCTGGTGCTCTGTATAGGCAGTCAGATTCATGAAGGCTCTGAACCTACCCAGTTGTGGCACCCATTTGGAAGGCAGTTCTGAGAAGGGAAGAGGCATTGAGTGATGCTGCAGGAAGAGCTGCTTGTCTTTCTCTCTGGTATGAAGCTGGCTGGCCCTCCTGGGGCGCACCTTGGGAAGTGAACAAGCATTTATTATAACAGGGCTGGTATCTTGGCAAACCAAACTACTACTCTGCAATAGCATTGTGGTCTCCTGGCTACTGTAATAATGCCATGCACTACTAATACTATTACTAATAATATGAACTATGTAACCTAAGTCCAAGATAATAAAATAAGGCTATTCTGAGACACACTGTTTTAAGACATATTGGCAGAGAGGACCTTACCCCCAATTCTATGTGTGGAACTAGCTTCTGAATCTTAATTAAATACTATTAACAAGACTTTTCCCCACTGCATTTGCAGTAGATTGTTTTGTCATTGCATTTCTGTCTAACAACATAAATGAATGGCTGAAGGCTTAAAAGGAACTGCTGAGCCCTATATTGAAACTCTGCTGAATTTGTTTCAAGGGCAGTTGCCAAGCTATGCTTAATTTGGGCTGTCTCTACAACAGAATTCAACTTATGAAGCATAATCCAATTTATGCACAGGTTAATTAAAAAGTCTATGTACTGTAGATGTCATGGCCCCAATAATAGCACAATGTATAAACAGTTCCTTCCACCAGATATGGTGTGCTTTATCAGTTGAAGTTTACCTGTACAGAAGTTGTACTATGACTGTGGTCATGGTAAATCAGGATAGCTGGCTTTCTTGAGGAAAGCAAGCTTTTATGAAAAGTTCTATGACTTAGGTTTATATTTAACTGAAATTACAGTTTACAATTACAGATTAGGGTGGGTCATGATAGCAAAATTCCAGTATTTGAGAGGTTGCCACAAAGAGAAGGGGGTCAACTTATTTTTCAAAGCACCAGAGGGCAGGACAAGAAACTATGGATGGAAACTAATCAAGGAGAGAAGCAACGTGGAATTAAGGAGAAATTTCCTAACAGTGAGAATCATTAACCATTTGCCATGAGAAGTTGTGGGTGCTTCATCATTAGAGGTTTTAAGAAGAGACTGGACAGTCACATGTCTGAAATAGTACAGGATCTCCTGCTTGAGGGTTGGAGAGAAGAACTCAAAGGCCTCTTCCAGCTCTATTCTGAGATATCTCTATCTATCTCTGTATCTCTGTATCTCTGTATCTATCTATCTATCTATCTATCTATCTATCTATCTATCTATCTATCTATCTATCTACACTCATGTCAGAAGCACCAAGGCACTTCAGTTGAAAGGATTAGCCAGTGACATCACCATTTCACTGACGATACCCAGTTGTGGACACTTTTCATGTCCCCTGTAGTGTATTCAAATACAGACTTCTAATACTACATTCCTATTGGTTAGTTAATACAACATAACGATTGGTTAAGAACAACAAGTTCCGATTGGCCGCATAAGCGGCGGGAAGTTTAAACACATGCCATTGGTTGCGAGCCGCGAGCAGCCGCTATAAAAAGGGCTGCCGCGGCTCGACTTCAGTTGAAGTTACTGGTTGCTAATAAAGAGCTGATTTCAACTCCGGTATCCGAGTCTGCTTTGTCTTGGCAATAGAACATCCCCAACAGAAGCTGGATGAAGGATGAGAATTCAACCCCACCCCACAGCAGCTCTCTGGTCTCAAACACAGGCTTGCTAACCTACTGCCCAGCATCTCAACAACTCAAGCCACCGTACTCCTTCTAGAATATATATTGTATGTGTCATGGTCATCATTTACTTGCATTCATTGTGAAACGAATTTGGCAGCTGTCTTGATTCTAGAAGGAGAAAGAGGAGAATATTTCTAAGAAACCTTCAGACTTCTTAGCCTCAATTTTGAATGTTCTCTAAAGAATAAGAACTCAGCCAATATAAAACAGTTCCAGTAATTATCTAATTATCTTCATTCACTCTAATAACACTAGGCCACAAAGATTTGGCTTTTGAAATACTTTTGATTATAGTAATCTTCTGTTTAGACACAATGGCAATGTACACTTTGGTTGTGGGTTGTGCTGCACATATGAGATATAAAATCAAGGAAGTTGTTTTTTAAGTGTTCAGAAATCTTTATTGTCCCCTTGGCATTTAGTCCAGTTTAATTACCTGTTAGTGCCAAAGCGGATTTTTCCAATTTCTCATTCATCTGCTGTCAACGTAAGGAAGGAGAGTGAGAAAAAAAAACAACTTTCCCTTTTCACTTTCATTCGCTGATTCCAAATCTTCTTTGGGAGCGATGTATCTTTTATAAGATTTAAATTCCAGGATACCTCAGTTGTTGCTTCTTATCCCAGTCAGCCAAAACTTTCACTTCTTCACTCCTGCACTTTCTTTTCCGGCTGAGTGCTTCTTTGAGGCGGCCATTTCTGACCGCCGCTCTTACCATCTTCGGGAAAGGGAGTTTAGCAGCTGGGGAGGAAAGATGCGGCTTCCCTCGACCCTGCTGGGATCTCCCCCCTCTTCGTACACCTCTACGGGGTGGCTTAGCCCTGAAGCCGAATGGCTCGGGACGCTCCAGCGCCGAGCCCAGGCAGAAACCGTGCACGATCGTGGATTTCTGCCTGCCGCCGAAGCCCTGCAAACCGGAACTCCAAAATCAAGGAAGTTGTTGAAGTACATCCAGTACCCCAAGTCCAACTGGAATATGTGTGGAGAGCTAAAGGCAGTGGCTCTGCTGCTTGGGATTCAGCTCAGATATACCAAGAACATATATGGATGGGAAGCTATGCAAAAGAGTTAAAATTAAGTATAAATGACCATTCTAAAAAAATTAGTAACAGAGCAGAAAAATATGACACCTGAACCACTTGTTGGCCCCAAAACAGTTGGGTTTTTTTTGTTTTTTTTGCTTCCGCTTCATATAAAACTTAGATTGATGAAAAAAATTGTGAAAGTGATGAATGCTGAAGGTAAAGATTTCTGTTATTTGAGACAGATATTTTCAAGTGAAGCTGATGCCAGGATTAAGGAAGGCATTTCTGTTGGTTTGCAGAGCAGATACATCATCATCGGTTCAAAGATATCTTAGTGGGGCCAGAGAAAATTGCCTGGAAAGCATTCAAGGGTGTTGATGAGAATTCTCTTGGCAACTACAGAAAACCAAATTACTTCAGCTAGTTGACAAACTTCTTACTGCATACAAGAAGTGCAACATGTCACTGAAGATTCATTTTCTGCATTCATACTTTGACCCGTAAAATTAGATGTGGTCAATGACAAACATGACAAACATGATGAAAGGTTTTACCAGGATATTGCCACAATAGAAAAATGGTACCAGGAAACTGAATCCATCAATGCTAGCTGACTATTGACACTGCAGGGACATGCATCAGATACTATTTCAAAAACAGCAACAAAACACTTTTGGCCTTGTTGAATTCATAAAGTTAGAACTATCGTGATATTAAATACGTTATAGTCATTAAAAGTTAATTTCATATTTCTCAAGGTTCCTATGTGATACTGTCATTCTGAAATTACGGTATATTTGTGTTCAGCTTGACAGAGTCTATCATAATATCAAAACCTTTTCAGGAAGCAAAAGCTTTAAAAAAAAGTGTTGTCCACTATAATCCAGTTATAGTGAGGTTGTTGTTTATGGTGAGTTCATGTCAATCAGAGGTGGTATTCAGCAGGTTCTGACCAGTTCTGGAGACCCAGTAGCGGAAATTTTGAGTAGTTCGGAGAACTGGCAAATACCACCTCTGACTGGAGATTTTACAGTATCCTTCCCCTGCCATGCCCACCAAGCCACCCCTACAGAACCAGTAGTAAAAAAAAGTTGAATCCTATCACTGATATCAATTCTACTCAGTCTTCTAGTCAGGTTTTCAGTGTGTAGCATTTCTTGAGGTAAGCTATTAAATTTTCCAGTCAGAATCCATCTACAGCTTCAAGATAGAATTTATATAAACTAGAAGCAATTTGACTAATTTAGTATCTTCTGTAGGTGGAAAAGCTTTCACACTTCTTGTTAATTATTTTCCTTGCTATTCCTTTCTGCCCTTGAAATAATGATGTATTTGCATAACCATCACCTCTGCAATAAAATTTAAAGAGAATTAAAGTTGTATATAATTAAACAGTTATTTAACAAAATAATAAAACCACTACGATTGCTGCTAAGAAATATAGGACCTTGAACATTTCTATTTATTTATAGATACAGATATATTTTAAAAAAATGATAAATGAGCAAGCAAAAAAGAATTGGAAAAAAGGGAAAGTCAGTTAAAAAGCAAGATAAAAGTGCAAAAAGAAAAAAAAGGGAAAAAGGGAAAAAATGGAAATAAATTACTTTCTTTAGTACAGCTATAAATAAAAAATACATCAAAATCCTACTCTAAAGTTAACAAAAATTTACATTATTTCTATAATCCCATATAATTCTAATAATCAAATCTCAAAATCCAATTTTCATTTCTTTCAGTTCCTTGAAAAAATCCAAAAGTGCTTTTCAAGTAAAAATAAAGTTGGTCAAATCTTTTGCTACCTCCACCAATTCCATAATATAATATAATATTTTGCAAATTCAGGTTAAATATGACAACTCTGGATGATACGTAGGAAACACCACCATCTTTGACACCAAGATATAGAAAGTCCTGTACATTTTTTAAGCTTTCTGTCTCCCCTACCCCGCCAGCCCTAATTTTTGGAGGAAAAGGAACAATAAGAAATTCTATCTATAAGAATTATACATGCTTTTCTCCTGAAGGATATAAAGGCAATGAAAGTTTCCACAAGAACCAGCAGACAATTCCAAGATCAGATTTCTATTCTAAGAAAAAAAAAACTATTCTGTATAGGTATACACAATCATATCCAGACCACAGTATGCTTAGTTAGTCATGATTTAATACATTGTACATGCTTATCCAGAAGATGTCTTAGATCTATATAGCTATGAATAGTTAACTGAAGACAAAAATTAAAATATATAACAAGACGTATGTAAGCATTCTGTTCATTCTTTTTTCTTTGAAGTGCTTAACCAAATGGCAAGTACCATACAGAAACATGATGCAAATAAAAACAAAGAAGAAAGATGACACTAAATCAAAATCATCTATGCTCCTTTGTGTTCAGCTACAAGCTGTTCTTTACAAGACCACTTATTAAATTTGGCCTGCAAATATGGGTCAAATTGGACAGCTCTTAATAAAAACTTAACAATGTTTGCATAGTTATTCTTTTAAAACTGAAATGGGAAAAAAAGAAATACAACATTTTCTTGATTTACCAAAAGGTGCTTAAAATATGGAAGCATAGAACATGAATATTGCTTTGTTTTTGTTTGTTTAAGTTGTTTGGACATCAATCACCAATGGTCTATGAGCCAAAAAGAGTCCCCAACACTATTTTCAGGATGTGGCCCAAAAAAGAAATATTGGAAACATTATAAAACAGAGTTCAGGGTTGCCTTAGAGCCCAGAATAATACCATAGTCAGTGCAAGCTAATAAATGGTTTTAAAAACGAATGAACCAAGTGTGTCCATAACCAGTTCCCAACATCGAAAATCTTCAGAGTAATTAACATTGAAAACTCTGTTAGGGATAACATTGTTTTACCCTAACTGTTTTGGGTAAAGATAATAAAATGATGAATCATGGTTTGTCAGATAAAGTGTATGTGACTTTAAGCTAAAGGAATGTAATTAAGAGTGCAGCTGTAAAAGTACTATATAAGCAGCAAGGCACTCTCTGGCTCTTACTGGCTGGCTTATTGAAGACTGCATTCTTGCTGGATCGGGGAGGAGAAGAAGTGTTGGATTACTTTGAAGATATTTCTCAACGGAGAGAAGATAAGTTTTGGACAGATTTATTATATGTGTACTGACACTGGCTATTCGACACGGACTTTGCAATTAGAGTATCTGAAAAGAGCCCAATGTTTCATTATTCTTCAATTAGTATGTTCTGTTCTTTATCTTTCTTAGTTTATATTGACCAAGCACCTGAAGCTTACAATTGTAAGTATTGATCAAATGCTTAGAATAGTTCGCATTGTTCTTCATATGTTCTTCACTACTGTATATTCTTCATTTATTTTCACACAGATGATGTTGTGGCCTGTCGGCTGCCGGCCCCTCTGGCAGCTAAATTAGAAGAGTGGGAGGCATGGGGGTCAGGGTCAGAATCAAGGCAACCTGACAGCTCCGAGGGGGAAGAGGGAATGGAGCTGGCACACACAGAGAGAGAGACAGAGAGAGAGACAGAGAGAGACAGAGACAGAGAGAGAAAGAGGCAGAGCCTGGGCCATCTGTCAGCCCTCAGATGGACAGTCAACAGCCCCAGGTCTGGAGGTGGCTGATGAGGAAGAGGAGGAACAGCTGGGTCCAGTGCCTGATGCGCAGATGTGCAGAAGGCAGAGGAGAGCAGTGGAAATCTGTGGGCCGATCCTTGGGAAGGAAGAGCCACTTCTGCTAGTGAGACCCAACCCTAGCTCTGGGGATAAAAGGCAGGGGGCAGAGATGAATAGATGTGGCAGACAACTATTCATCTCCCTGCTGGACACACTTGTTAGCCTGCGGTGAGAGAGAAACTTTTTGCCAGGGCTGTTAGCGTTCCTAATAAAGGAATCTTTGAGTTAACTTCAGAGGGTTTGTCATGTTTGGAAAGCTGGGTCACAACAGATGGATAAAATAAATGAAACAATGGAAGTGGCCAATTAGGTGATGGATTTTTGTATGATAGTTATAAAATGGGGCAAACCTGAATTTTATTTTACTGCAGATTATTTGGGCCAATCAGTTACTTACTTAAACAGCACAATACTTGACAGAGTGTTTCGTCTCAGCTGACTTGAGTACAATTGAATAAGATTTTTTCTTCTTCTTTTTCTCATACCCTTCATCTTTTAGCTCACTGTTTGTTTGGTGGCATTTATTATTGATGCAACTTTTACACATTCTGAGGTATTTGCGATTTTTTCTTATGACAGCAGGGAGAAGCATTAATAAATTATTTACCATCCTAATTGAAGCAAACCCCATCTGAGTAGATCTTCTAAATTCTTTATGCACTTACTCTACAAGTTTGGTAGCTTTTAGTTTTATTTATTTCAAACTCCAATAACTCTCGGGAGACCATGGCTAAGAATGACATCTTTTCTAAATGTCCTGTGATAAATGCATACGTGTAGATTTTGAAGATCAAAACTATTTTCAGTTTGATGGAGCTGATTGATGATGCTAGCATTTACTGTCACTGCTTGAATACTATAAGTCCTTCCCTACCCCTGTAAATATACTGGGATAGCCTTCTAAAAAGCATTTACATTTAGCACAATTCCCATTAAGAAAGCACAAGGGGGAAAAAAAAGAAAATAAACTCATTTGTGGCAATAGGAGAGCCAGTTTGGTCTAATGGTTAAGGCACCAGGCTAGAAAGTGGGAGAGTGTGAATTCTAGTTCTGCCTTAGCCATGAAGGCCAACTGTGTGACCTTGGGCCAGTCACTCTCTCTCAGCCCAATTCACTTCAGAGGATTGGTGTTGTGGGGAAAATAGGAGGAGATTACAGATAACAGATTAACTGAGTTGGAAGGGACCTTGTAGGTCATCTAATCCAATCCCCGCCCCCGCCCAAGCAGGAGATCCTACACCATTCTGAAAAAATGACAGTCCAATCTCTTCTTGAAAGCCTCCAGTGAGGAAGCTCCCACAACTTCCGAGGGCAAGCTGTTCCATTGGTTGATTGTTCTCACTGTCAAAAAAATTCTCCTTATTTCTAAATTGAATCTCTCCTTGATCAGTTTCCATATATTATTCTTTGTCTGGCCTTCAGGTCCCTTGAAAAATAGCTTGACTCCTTCCTCTCTGTGGCAGCCCCACAAACATTGGAACTCTGCTATCATGTGTCCCCTGGTCCTTCTCTTCACTAGACTAGCAGGTTTGCTGCACTGAGTTACAAATAACATCATTAAATAAGTATGAAGCTGTCTGATTGCTATACCATTATTTTAACCTGTATTAAAATTCCAGTGAAAACTGTGAAGGTGGCATAGTATTATATTATTAATTAATTAATAGTATGATATCATATGCTTTTTGCAATGCTTCTAACTATTATTTCTGACTATATAGGTGCCTGAAGAGGAAGAATGGGTAACAAATTATTAAAAAAAACATTAATATTTTTCAAACAATATGAACTTTAAGTTATTAAAAAGTCTTAATAAAGTAAATTTAGTAAAAAAAAACACATTTTTTTTTCTGTCACAGTACTTGCCCTTTGGAACATCATGGCCCTGGAGGTTAGATTAATCCTGACTTTGCTTGCCTTACAAAAGTCTCTAAAAGTAGGATACTGCCAAAGTGCCTGAACGTAAAGTTATGGTTCAGAGCCTGCCAGATGGCTACATTCATGATTTTCACTTGTCTGCATTTTCTGTTTCTCGGTTATAATTCTGGTTTTTTAATAGGGTGAAATTAAATTCAATCCAATAAATAAGAAAGTATGTAAACAAGTAAAATCCTTCTGTGAAGATATTCTGAATGCTTGGGCCAAATTGGATGGTCTGTATAATGGAGAAAAATATCCATGAACCAAATCTAAACAAACAAAAAGTAGCAAAACAGCAAACAACTACACCACAATGTGTTTTCTGGAGTTGTCATAAAACGTACAGAAATAGGAAAATTGCAGCACTAAAAGAAAATTCTACAGGCCACAATTACACTGATAAATCTTCTGGACTGTCTATGCATCAAACCAGAGGAATGCTGTTTTGAACTCCACAGAAATCACATTTCATTCATACATTCTCTATCAGTCTGTCTGTCTCTCTGTCTCTCACTGTGTGTGTGTATGTGTGTGTGTGTCCAGTATGTGTTTTCATCCTGCTGTTGAAAATTAAAGTTTATTTAATTCTATATTTGTTTGCATGTTGTTTGTATAGTATGCATATGGGAGTCAATTTGGTGTAATAGGTAAGGTATCAGGTTAGAATAAGGGTGGGCAATTAATTTTCCCAAGAGGCCAGATGAAAAACTGGGACCGTTCTGGAGGGCTGTCAGCATTGACACCCCACCTCTGAAGCTGACACCTTGCCCTCCAATGACACGTATCATTAGAACCATAATTAAAAGGCACAACGATATTCTTCTTGCATCAACTCAGGAAGTTTAGACCCTTATTCTAACAGCAGTTATTCTGTTATTTTGACAAGATTGACCAATGTTTGGGATTAGAACCAATGACACTTGGGAAAAAATGAATTTGAATTATTTTATTAATTCTTTCCCTTGAATTATAACTCCCCATCCAAAGATGTGTGTGTGTGTGTGTGTGTGTGTGTGCTCTGTGTGTGTCCCTGTGTTTGTCTTTGCATTTATGTATGTGTACACTAGTCAGTATTAACATCCCAGTACATTTGACATTTTACAGCAATGAACTAAGAACAAAACAAAGAAAAACTTTGATCAGCAAAACTGTCATATACTGAGAATTTACCTTCTATGAACATTTACCTTTTTAGTATGAAAAATCAATGACTCTGGCAGCAACAGCCTCTTTCCTCAAAATGTAGATTTTGAAAAGCCATACAAGGCAAAAAAAATTCTCCAAAGTGAAAAACACACATAATATTCTCTACTTGTCACGCACGAGTTCTCCATACCTGGCATCAGTTCAATATAGTTTAGTAAACAGCCTCATAAATCACCTGAGTTCTGATTTATGCTTTGGTTTCGTGCTGATTTATCTGATGGGCACTTAGAAAACCCATCACAGATGCTGATTATGGGTGGGACAAGATGGCTTGATTTAGTTGTACCTGTGATAATCACATGTACACAAATGGCTGTGGAAAACTAAAAGAATATTTTGTCACTATCAGAACTATGGGAATTCTGAAATGTGGCATGAGACAACCTTTTAGGAAGAAATGGTCTAATTCATTGTGGTGATGTGATTGTCTCTAAAGATGGGACACTTCAGTGCTTGAACTAGCAAAGGTTTCCATGCTTTAAAGGCATCACTTGCACTACAAGGCATGGGTTCGGTACCACATGGGAAGCAATTTGACACTGTATCTTCTACCGATCATTCATTTTGCATACAATTTCACATGCAGAGTGGATAGCACACACAATGATAGTCCAATAAACTATCAGGAGGGCAGTTAGTATAATAGCACTAGCAATAGCACTTTACTGTATTGTGTAATTTTACACACTTTACACACCCTCTAAGAAGTTTACAGAGTCATCATATTCCCCCCAACAATCTGGGTCCTCATTTTATTGACCTCAGAAAGATGGAGGATTGAGTTGAGCCAGTCAGGATAAAACTCCTTGTTTTGGGCAGAGTTATCATGCAATATTGCATTCTAACCAAAGTGCTACCACGGCTTTCCATAATATATATAAATAGGTGGCTTATTCAATCAATCGGTCAATCAATCAATGTTAATACTATGATATCATTGAAAAGGGAATTTTGCTTTCCCTTTTCAATATTTGTGGGTGTCTGGTGAGGGCACTTAAAAGGAATAGAGGCACAGTATAATTCCAGGTTTATTAGAAATTTCAAAAAACTCTGAACAATAGCTTTAATTCTTGTGAACATATGCCTGCCTGCCTGCCTATTATGCTCCCCTGCCCTCCCAACCACCATTTATATCTATTCTTCTTCTTTTTCTTCAGCGTTTGTCTCGCGCTCTGGCGAGGTCCGCTAATGTCCTTGAGTATTGCTTCCACGCCTCTCTGTCTGCCACGTATGTCGGGTCTGCCTTCGCGATCTCTAGATCGGCCTTGATCGTGTCCATCCAGCGTTGCTTAGGTCTACCACGCGGTCTCGCTCCTCCGACAGTCACCTTCATCGCAGATTTGATGATGGATTCTTCCTTAGCGCGACTCACATGGCCGAACCATCGTGGCCGGGACTGCCTCATGACCGTGGGGGATGGGCACGACGTTGAACCGCTCTACGCACTTCTTCGTTCCTGGCGATCGAGTAGGGTGAGGCCTACCGACCATGGACATTCGCATCTCCATTGTCTGGAGTCTGCTTTCGACTTCTTTGGTGTCGGCCAGCACTCTGCGCCGTATATGCCGGGCACACCACAGAGTTATAGATTTATATCTATATCTATATCTATATCTATATCTATATCTATATCTATATCTATATCTATATCTATATCTATATCATCTATCTATCTATCTATCTATCTATCTATCTATCTATCTATCATATCTCTCTCTCTCTCTCTCTCTCTCTCTCTCTGTGTGTGTGTGTGTGTGTGTGTGTGTGTGTGTGAATTGTTTTAATTAAACTTCTGGCATATATGAAGCTTACCATGCACATTAAGAAGCAAAATAGCTGAAGTTTGAAAAGAAATCAATAGCATAGTTTACTTGAGCATATATCTTTCTGGGCAACCAAAGGATGGAAATGACATGATCAGTGGTGGGATTCAAATAATTTAACAACCGGTTCTCTGCCCTAATAAGTTCTTCCAATAACCAGTTCACCAAACTGCTCAGAAAGTTAACAACCGATTTTCCCAAAGTGGTGCGAACTGGCTGAATCCCATCACTGGACATGATCTATCTACTATATCTATCTATCATTTATCCAAGCTTTATGTTAATAAATTCCCAGATATTAAGATTAAAAGGCACTGTTTTGGAGAGAATATAGCTAGTGATAGTTAGATAATTAGAAAGTTAGAAAGGAAATCTTAGTTAGAAAGTTAGATATTGTACAGGAATCTCAGACAGCATTGCAGGTTACTAACCAATATCAAATCCAAGATTCCTTTATTTGATATTACTATGTATCTAATGAAATGGTAGAGAATGAGAAAAATCTAAATAAATAGGAGAGAATGCCACAGAAGTCAAGGACATTTGTCTACAAGAAATAAACAACATGTTGCTCTGTATTAAAGTAATAGTAATCAGCAACAAGCATATATCAGATCTGGCCCACCTACCTATAACATAATTACAAATTTGTAATGCACAATGGTCCCTACAAAAAGAAAAAAAAATGATATTTTTTTCTCAAGTTCAGAATCTAATATTTTTTCCTCTTGTTTAAATTTCCTGATCCTAAAGGAAAAATTAGATTTGAGAGCTCTACATATGTACTGCTGTGCGGATAATGAAGTGGAAAATAGAGCCTCATTTGCATGATTTCCTACCTTGTGCATATTTAATCTGTTTCCCTGAAACAAGTCACTTAACATTAATTTAAGCATGAGGGTCTCACAAAAGTTTCAACAGAATAAGGCTAAAGCCACAAGCAAAGTTTAACCAAGATGGCATGGAGCATATCAAGCATTTCCAAATGAAATACTTGCTCTAATGTCCAATATGCAAATAAAGATGACTAACATTTCACGTTATTATGTTTGCATTACTTGTTAGTTACAAAGTTATATTTCACTGACGACTAAATAATTGCAAAATAAAGGCTTCAGAAAATGTTTTTCTCTTAAAAAAGAATAAAAAATAGGGATGATGATGATGATGATGATACATTGATAATGATATGAAGATATTAGGGATATTAGGGATATTATGATGATAATGGTGGTGGTAGTAGTGATGATGATGATATGATATTGATAATGATAAGATGATATTAGAGATGATGATGATGATATATGATATTGATATGATATTAGGGATGATGATGATGATGATGATATTCTTATAGAAGCATCTGAGCACTACTGTAGGTTGTGCTCAGATGCTTCAATTAGAATATCATGATCATCAACAACTACAATTTCTTACATTTATGCAATAGCTTATATTTGGGGAAATCGGCTTCAATAAAACTTACACAAGGAAGCAAATGAAAACAAATGCAGAGTGAAATAGTAGTGAAAAATAGAATAGAACAGAAATAATTATCTGTAAATAATCACCGCTGAATGAAAAGCAGCTTGGCAATTGTTGGGAAAGCAGGAAAAGCAGAAGAAATCATTCATGATCTAGAAATGATAGAGAAAGTCCCTTTCTATATTCCAGACCAAGGCTCTCCAAGACAACAGGGAGAACTTGAAATAGGCCTCTCCTAAACTGGGTTCTGTCTAGGTCAGGGGTGTCAAACTGACAACCCATGGGCCGGATGCATCATGCGCAGGCCACACCCACCCCAGCTCTGCGAAGAGGAAAAACATTGTGAAACATCACATGATGGCAACGTGATGCGGCGAGTTTGACACCCGTGACCTAGGGCATTAATATCCATATTCTTAAGGCACTTAAGGATAATCCAAAGTGTAATGGATATCATATGATTCCTATACCATTAATGATTAGGAGCTTACTACTGCAAGTTTCATCACTAATAATTTATAACTCCTGGCAGGGGTTCGCTGCTGGGGTTCGCAGGGGTTCAGGAAAGCCCCTAGCTAAGAATCTGTGCAGTTTGGAGAACCCCCAACCCCACTCCTGGCTGGCCCCACCGCACCCACCCCATCCCTCCCAGGAGTCCCCACGCAGCCTGTTTTGGATGCCAGTAAGTGCAGGGCGTGCATGGAGGCTCAGGGAGGGCAAAAAACGGGCCTCCCAGAACTTTGGGAAGGCCAGAAATGGGCCCATTTCCAGCTTTCAGAGAGCCTCTGGAGCCTGGGGAGGCCCTTTTTGCCTCCCAGAGGCTCAAGGAAAGCCTCCAGAGCCCATGGAGGGAAAACACCTCCCATTGTGCCACGCTCACCCAGCAACCAGGCAGAGAACCCTTTGCTAACATTTTTGAAGTCCATCCCTGACTCCTGGCAAGGTTAGCCCCATTCAGACAGTATCTGAATAATTGGTTTTGGCTACATTCAAGAAATATCATTTGACAATATTAGGAAAATAACCATCTTGACTATCTGCAAGTATTCTGAGGAAAAATGTAAACCCTTGGACTGATATAAAACATAACCATTTGCTAATATAACAATAGTTGCTATTTTGGGGTCTGACTTTGAAGATGATTTGGAAGCTTTAGCTGATGCAAAATGAGGACTTGTTATTCAGCACATGTGACATTTCCACTCCACAAGCTGCACTAATCACCAGTATCCTTCTGGGTTCAATTCAAGGGGCTGGTAGTTATCTTTAAAACCCATCTTTGCTTGAGACCAGATTAGCTATGGGACTAACCTAGTTGTAATTTATGGGTCCATTACATCCAATAGGATAAGCTTGCTCTTTCTTCTTGTTACAGAATAAACTGGAGAAAGCCTTTTTATCAGTGTCTAGCCTCTGGTTCATCATCCCCCTGAAGATCAGATATGCATCACCCCAGAAGACACTGTTTTGTCATTCAGCCATATAAAATAAATACACAAATAAGCTCCACAAGTTCTTCAAAAAGCATTGTTATTATAATAAAATGCAAGTGTTTTCACAGTTTAGGGTGAATATATGCTAGATATACTGTATCAGCAATGACCCCAACTTGCCTTTTTATAAAAAAAAGATTAATTACTTCAAAAGAAAAAAAATATGTAATTGTTCAGCCAGTATATCTTGGCGTGACAATTTGGTTAAATGCCACTTCCTTTAAAAAAAAAAAACTACATAGGAAATCAGAGGAGAGGATGTTAAATTCTTACATTAACTTAAAAAATTCCCATCATTCTGTCTGTCTTGTTCCCAAAGCAATGGTTCAAATTTTAGACATTTTGTTCCCTATTTCTCTGCCTATATCTATACAAATATTCGTTTTGCTTAGGATATCTCTCTCCCTCTCTCTCTCTCTCTCCCTCTCTCCCTTTCTCCCTCTCCCTCCCTCCCTCCCTCCCTCCCCCTTCTCTTCATTTCTCTCTTTCTCTCTGGTTTGCAAAAGTGTATGAGAGTTTGTCCTTCCTTCCTTTTTCTTTTCTTTTTCATAGTAAATTCATTTTGTCCTGCTGCTAATTTGTTACTCTACTTTTCTTAAAAGACAATTTTTAATGGATTCTTTCCCTGGTTTTTTCTTTACAGCTTGTTAAAAAAATATGCTGAAGAAAAATGGAAATTTTCAATGATGGAAGCATCTAAATTGGAAACAGTGCTTTTGACTGGGATTTTATTTTCAAATCATTATTCTGGTAACTCAGATATACAGCAGGTTACAGATTCCTTAATATTCTCACCATACTATTATTTTAGCAAATGAAACAGATCTAATTTTCTCCTATTTTTCCTCATCTAATTGCTTCCAGGAAAAAAAAATATTTCTCATGAAAACACAAGAAAAGCTTAGCACCAAATAGCAATCAGTCAGGTTGAATGCAGCCCATGCACAAATGTTAAATTCATTCATAGCATCAAACATTTAGTAAAAGCAGATGTATCAGGCTTCATCTATACTATTACATAACATTTGACTTGCATTCAGGATCCTAGTACCACTCAAAAACACTTTCTTTTTTTTTTTTTTTTTTAAATTAATTTTATTAAATTTACAATTAAAAACATATCGACATTACATACACAAAAGGGGAAAAAAAAAAAAGAACACTCGGTCTTACAAACTGGAAAGAAAAGAGAAGAGGAGATGTAAAAGAAAGAAAGAAACAAAGAAAGAGAAAAAAGAAAAAAAAAAGATGCGTTTAAAAACAGACAATATCCTTTTTGACAGTCTGCAAGATCCAATTCTCCTACCTTAATTTGAATACACACATCTTATCGATATCTATGCTTAAATTACCCATTGTCCATTAAGCAGTTTATCTCTGGACTAACCAATTATACCAAGAGTTCCAATTATCGTAAAATGTTGAAGCCTCTTTGTTTTTAAGTGCTATAGTTAATTTATCCATTTCTGCACAATCACATATTTTCTGGATGACCATTTGTTCTGTAGGTGCATAGGGTGATTTCCAACACTGGGCAAACGCTAATCTGGCTGCAGTTAGGATATGAATTGTTACATATTTCATCTTTTTTGGGTAAATGTTTATCAGAGATCCCTAGTAGGAAGAACTCTGGTTTGTATTCGATTGTTCTTTGGTTATCTCCTCCAACCATTTTCTGATTTTTTGCCAATATTTCTGGGTTTCTTTGCAAGACCACCACATATGAAAGTAGGTTCCTTCTATGCTTTTACATTTCCAGCATTTTGGACTCGTGTTTGGGTTCATTTTCGCCAACCTCGAAGGGGGCAAGTGCCATCTATAAAACATTTTGTATGTATTTTCTTTATATGCTGCCGATTTTGTAATGTTAATATTTCTGTTCCAAATCTTTTCCCATTCTGATAATGTAATACTTCTTCCGACATTCCTGCTCCAGGCTATCATGTTCCCTTTGACTATCTCTTGTTCTAATTCTACTTCCAGTAAGTATTTATAGAATTTGGATATGTTCTTTTTGTTTGATCCTAGTAAAATTTTATCTAAATACTGCAGTTTGTTATAAATTCCAAAGTCTTTTATATCTTGTTTGTATCTGCTATGGATTTGTATATATAACCACTGATCAATTTTAAATCCCTGTTCCTGTAGTTCTTGTCGAGTTTTTAATTTCCCTTGCGGATCTAATAAATCTTTATATTTAATCATTTTTGTTATGTCCAAATTATTGGGATGTACCATTGCCTCCATTGTTGATAGCCAGATCGGAATTTTTAGATAGTGTTTTTTTGCATATTTTTTTCCAATTAATTAATAATGAGTCCCTAATGAGGTGTCTATGAAAGTAAGACTGCTTGGGTTTCCCCACTTCCCATAAGAAGGCATGCCACCCTCTCTGGAGGTCATGCCTTCTAATGCTAAAATTCTTTTGTTAAGTAAGTTCACCCAGTCTTTTATCCATAATAAGATAGCTGCCGAATAATATAATTCCCAATTTGGAAGGGCTAGACCCCTCTACTTTTCGCATCTTGTAAGGCCTTTACATTGATCCTGGGTTTTTCCCCTGCCAAATAAATTTAAGTGTGATCTTATTTAATTCTTCAAAAAAAATTTTTGGCAACTTAATTGGGATTGTCTGGAATAAATAAAGAAATTTTGGTAATATATTCATTTTAATCGAGGCAATCCTGCCCAATAAGGAAAGCTGCAACTTATTCCAGGATTCTAAATCTTTCTTTGTTTGTTGAAGTAGTTTATCATAATTGTTCTCTTTGAGTGATTTACCTTGTGGTGTTAACCATATTCCTAAATATTTGACCCTTTTTGTTACCTGTATCCCCATCATTGTTTCTAATTCTTCCTTCTGGTTTTCTGTTAAATTTTTGGTCATTAATTTCGTCTTTTTTCTATTAATTTTTAATCCTGCCACTGTGCCAAATTGTTCTAATTCTTTTATTAGATTATAACCTTTTTCCATGGGTTCCTCCAAAAGAAAACCATATCGTCAGCAAACGCTTGTAGTTTATATTCTTCTGATTTGACCCTCACTCCTCTAATTTCAGAATTTTGTCTAACCCGTGTTAAGAGTGATTCTAGGGCAAAAATGAAAAGAAGAGGTGAGAGAGGGCAGCCCTGTCTGACACCTTTTTCTATATTTATTGGATCTGTTTGTTCGCCATTGATTAGTATATTAGCCTGTTGTGTGTTGTAAATAGTTGTTATAATGTTTTCAAATTTGGTGCCAAGACTCATATTGAAAATTTTTTGAATTAAAAAGTGCCAATTTAAGTTATCAAATGCTTTCTCAGCATCTAAAACCATGAGTGCGGATTATTTCTCCGGGTGGGCTTCATAATATTCTAGGACATCGATAACGGTTCTTAAATTGTTCTTTATTTGTCGGGACGGAAGAAATCCATTTTGATCTTCGTGTATATGTGGATTTAAAGCTTGTTTTACTCTATTAGCTATGATAGAAGTAAACAATTTATAATCGGCATTTAAAAGTGAAATCGGTCTATAGTTGTTGATGTATCTATGATCTGCATCCTCCTTCGGGATTAGCGAAATCAGCGCCCCCCTCCATGAGTCCGGCATCTTGGCTGCCAGAAGTACCTCATTAAACACTTCCAGCATCAGTGGTCCTACTAGTTCCAATATTGCTTTATATAGTTCTGCCGGAATCCCATCTGGTCCTGGAGATTTGTTATTACTTTGGTTCTCCATTGCTGACTTCAATTCAGACCATGTAATATCTTTATTCAATAACTCTATCCATTCCTCTCCAATTACCTTGTCATTCGTCTCCTCTAAATAAGTTCTTATTTTATCTTCATTAACTTCCTCCTTTTATATAATCTTTGAAAATAGTTGTAAATGATATCTTTTTTCTTCTCTATCTCATGTTGTAAGACATCTTTCTCATCCATTAGTTGGTGTATCAATCTCTTTTCTTTCACTTTTTTAAGTTTATGGGATAGCCATCTTCCTGGTTTATTTGCATGCTCAAAATAATTTTGTTTGGACCTTTTCAAGTTAATTTCTATTTTATCTTGTTCAAGTAAGTTCAATTTATGTTTAATTGTTATTAACTGATTTTGTGTTCTCTGGTTTTTAGGGGATTTTTGAAGTTGTATTTCTAATTCTTTAATTTGTTGTTGGAATTTATTTTGTTGGGCATGTATTCTTTTTATTTCTCATGGCATTATAGGAGATTGTTGTTCCTCTTATAATTGCCTTCATTGTATCCCAAATATTTTGTTTCGTGGTTGCTTTATTATTATTTTCTTTTAGAAAATAATTTAATTCCTCTTTCAGCTTCTTAATGTATTCTTCTTCGTTTATTAACTGAGTATTTAGTGTCCATCTTTTCTTTGTTTTTCTCCTATCTCTCCAAATTAGTTGTATTGGGTTGTGGTGGCCCATTCATTTGGTAGGATTTTAATTTCTTTTATTTCATTGGCCAATTCCCCATCCATCCAGGCCATATCTATTCTGGTCCAGATTTTGTGTGGATTTGAATAATATGTGAACTGTTTCTCTTCTGGGTTTAGTTTTCTCCATAAGTCTATTAAGTTTAATTCTTTCATCATGTCCTTACAGGGCATAGAAAATTCTCTTTTCCCTTTCTTGTTCTTATTCACATTACTATGGTCTTTTTGATGATCAGCAATGGAGTTGAAGTTGCCTATCATGCAGATATTCCTTTTTTCGAAACCTATTATTCTCTGATGAAGATCTTTAAAAAATTTCCCTTGTTCTTCATTTGGCGCGTAGATTGCTACCAATAAAAATGTGATATGATTAATCCAAATTTGTATAACCAGAGTTCTTCCTTCCGGATCCGACCAGATTAGTTCTGCTTTTACATCATCTTTCACAAATATTGCAATTCCTTTCTTTTTATGTTTGTCTGCTGGTGCTGTAAAAGTTTTCCAAGTTTCGGGCAAATTAAATATCTTTCATCCTTTTTCCTAATGTGTGTTTCTTGTAGGCATATTATGTCGGCGTTTTGTCTAATTAATTTAGTTAATATCCTTTTCCTTTTAGATGTTGAATTTAAACCATTTATATTAATGGAGAGGAGTTTCTTTCCTATCTCCATTTATCTAGGTCTGTTTAGTTTTTGTCTAGTGATGATTCGGTTTTCTTCTTGCTGTTGTTGTGAGATTGGTTCTTCTCTCCCTGGTTGTGGTTTGTCGTTCCCTAAATTTTGAGGAAGTCCTTCTTTTTGGTTTCTATGGCGATTACGATCATCCTGTGGTTTCCTTTTAGTTTCCTCCTTGGTGTATTGGTTATCCGTGCCTATTAGCTGATCATGAAAGTCTTGGGCCTGTTCTATAGAATCTATTTTGATTTTTCTCTCTTTCCAAGTTATTAACATCCCTTCTGGGATTAACCATTTAAAAGGAATTTCTTTTTTATTTAAATAATTGGCCAAGAATTTATAATCCTGTCTTATGACCCTCACTTTCCTTGGGATTTGTTTTAGGATCGTAATCTCTTTACCTCTATATGTTATTGTTTCTTCTCTGGACCTTTTAAGAATTAGGTCTCTCACACACCTCCTTGTGAAACGAATATGAATTTCTCTTGGGCAGTTATGGCGTCTAGCATAACTTGTGCTGACCCTATACACCTCGTCAAATTCTTTGATTAGATCATCTTTTTCTTTCCCTAACCATTCAGCCAATAGTTCTGCCATTAATTGTTCTAGTTCTTCATTTTTCGCTTCTACCACATTTTGAAACCTTAAATATGCCGCTGCTTTATCCATTTCGAGGTGGACGAGGAGTCTTCGGTTTCTCTAGTTACATTTCTAAATTCCTCCTCTATCCTTTCAAAGTTTGTCTCCATCCGTTCTGTCCTACTCTCTATTTCTCTTATCTTAACTTCGTTTTTCTCCATAGCCTGTTGCAAGGACCCTATCTTATCCTCCACCTTAAGTAAATCTGCTTTCATTTCCACTTTAAGCTTTCCCATCTCATCTTTTAATTCGCTAATATCCGCTCTGGTTTCTTTGTGATTCTTAATCATTATTTCTTGCATCTTGGATATTGCTTCTTGCAAGGATAGTAGGGTAGCTTGTATATTAACGTTAGAGACATTGGACTGTTTTTCCCCTATTAGAGATTCTTCAATGGTTTTTTGGATTGTTGGTGAAGCAGAAGTTAAAGTAGTTGTTAGGGTCGGGGTGGTCTTCCTTTCCGATTTCAAAGCCATAGTTGTCGTGGAGGTCATCTCTCTTAATATTTGTTTTTGTTGTTGCACTATATTGGATATTTTGTCCCAGATCACCATTCAGTGTCAAAAACACTTTCTACATCCTTACTTTTCCCTTCATTTATTATTTTATCAACACTCTACTTTTCACCAATGAGCATGCTAGATAAATTGGTTACAGAGAGCAGAGAGCAGCAATTAGTTGAGAAATGTGGTTGTTCTTGTACAGTCTGTGACAACCATTAATGCCGAGACTGTTTTCCTACAATGCAATGAGTTACAGCAGATGAACCAGTGCAAATTGGAAAACTCTACTTTTGATGCAAGATGTTGTCTTCACAGCATGGTGAGGACCAAGCAGAGCACGGGTGTCAAACTTGCAGCATCACGTTGCCATCAAGTGACGTTTTGTAATGTTTTTCCCATTTGCGGAGTTGGGGTGGGCGTGGCCTGCACATGATGCACCTGACCCGCGGCCCACCAGTTTGACACCCCTGGAATCGAGGATGACATTGTACCTTAACAGAATAACAAATTTGGAAGGTACCTTAGAGGTCAGAGCATGGAATAGAATATAGCTGGAAAGGATCTTGGAGGTCTTTTAGTCCAGCCACCTGTTCAAGCAGGAGACCCTATACCATTTCAGACAAGTGACTGTCTAGACTCTTCTGAAAACCCCCCAGTGATGGATCACCCGTAATTTCTGGAGGAAAGCTGTTCCACTGGTTAACTGTCCTCACTGTTAGAAAGTTTCTCCAGGTTTCTCCAGTAATTCCAGGTTGCTTCTCTCCTGGATTAGTTTCCAACCATTGTTTCTTGACCTGCCCTACAGTGCTTTGGAGAATAATTTGACCCCCTCTTCTTTGTGGCAGCCCCTCAAATACTGGTCTTTTAGTCCAATCCCCTACTCAGTCAGGATACCCTATGCCATGTCAGACAAATTGCTGTCCAATTTCTTCTTAAAAACATTTAAGAAATGATTACTGACTCATGCTTGTTCTAGAGGAAGCTGAATGTGCAGATCAGCAAAATAATATGCACTGTACTCTCAGGTTTTTTTCTCCCCATGAGTCCTCTCTGGGGTAAGTTTTGCTGAAAAAGAGTTAGTTATTCGTCTAAAGTCACCCAGTGTGCTTACATGCCTGACGGTGTACTTGAAGTAGGCTGTTTCCTGGCTATTTTATTTCCAGTGTAATATGGTTTTAGAACTAGTATAAAAAATAGCTGTTATCTTTAATTTCTTAATTAAACCAATACAGTTATTTTCCCAAGCCAGAGTTCTATAAATCTTAAAGAAAAGTTGTCCATGACATCATTTTGTTCCTAGAGCTAAGTGCTACATTCATTTATAGGATTTTCTATTCTCTGTAGTTTTAGCTTTAAAGCTATAAATAATCTGTTATCAACTTTTATATTCTTAGCAATAGCTGTTGGGCAACATATTGAAATTAGATGCAGGAATAGCTTGTTCTATCTTCCTTTATCCTCCAATGTTCATGGAACGAAACTAGTAAAACATATTCATGATTTTTAAAAAGGAAGATTTATAATGGGAATTTGGTTTGGTGTGCTGCTATACATGGGTTTGTAGTTCTTCTGTTTCAAATTAATTCTCAGAGGTACATAAGAGTCTAACATTGATTTTTGTTTTCTTTTCATAAATGAAAAGCTCTTATTTCTGAAACCATAAAGCATCGGATTCTTTCCTCCTTTCAAATAAGCAAGCAAACAATGAAACTGAATTCATTCTCCCAAATTTAGCATCTATTGCATGCAAACATAAATCTGCAAGGTCAAAATAGTTTTTAATTCAATTTACTACCCTGCTCTGAAACAAATAAATAAACAAAGAGAATGTATCAAATCTGTAGACAGCTAACGAGATATGGTGAAATACATGCATTGCCTAAATAGCAAACTATAGAGTTTATATCTGCATAGCTGTGCCATGTAGCTGAAATTGTTTTGATATATTTAATACATTTCTAGAGCTAAATGATATTTGTAGCTATATTATGAAAAGAAAAAAAATATACTGAGGAAATGGCATAATTTGCTTTAATTAGATGAATGTAAGTAGCATAGACAGAACAGGTTATACGTGGACTAAAGATAGTTTTCTAACTAAAACTGTATTTTTATTGTTGTTTTTTGTGGTACTTCTTGTAAACAGAAGGGCTAAACACTCACATGAAAATCTTGGTGGTATCATATTTTGAATATTTGATTATCTTTGCAGTTTGTGATGTTTACATTTATAACTGAAACCACTATTCCAACAAGGGCTGTTATCTTTACATTTCAATTGAGATAGCTGATACCCAGTTAATCATTGAAGGGAAAGATATGCCAAATCAGTTTGGGTGGCACTCCCTCAAAATGATCTTTGGATAGAGTACAAATTTTAATTGAGCCGCGTTGGCACAGTGATTAGAATGCAGTACTGCAGGCTACTTCTGCTGCCTGCCTGCTGCCTGCAATTTGGCTGTTCAAATCTCACCAGGCTGACTCAGCCTTCCAGCCTTCTGAGATCAGTAAAATGAGGACCCAGATTGTTGGGGGCAATAGGCTGACTCTGTAAACCATTTAGACAGGGCTGTAAAGCACTGTGAAGCGGTATATAAGTCTAAGTGCTATTGCTATTAATAAGTTCCTTTCTTGGAATTTGAAAGTATTTTCTTATGTTTAAGAAAAATCATTTTTCCTTGTGTTTATTTCCTCACAATTTGATTCCCAATAGAAGGAATGTTTTAATGTATTTTATACTAATGGAACTAGGAAAGAAAAACACTTAAAATTAGGAGTTTAGCTTTTCCACGTAGGCTACATCAAACAAGCTTATAAGATTTCCAAATTTCAGAACACACCCCCACCCCTATTTTATAGACATGAATTGAATCCGATACATTGATATGGATGGATATGAAACATGAACGCCGTCAGACCTGCCATCCCACTGCACTGGTCCTGCTTAATTAGATGCAAGGGTCAGCTGCTGGGGGTTCACAGGGGTTCAGGAGAGCCCCTAGCTCAGATTCTGTGCAGCTTCGAAGAACCCCCAAATCCCACTCCTGGCTGGCCACCCCTACCCTACCCTACCCTTTCCAGGAGTCCCCACGTGGCCCATTTGGGATGCAGGTAAGTACAGGGTATGCACGGAGGTTCAGGGAGGGCAAAAAATGGGCCTCTAGGAAGTTCGGGAAGCTGGAAATGGGCCCTTTTCTGGCTTCCAGAGAGCCTCCAGAGCCTGGGGGGTCATTTTAACCTTCCTGGAGGCTCGAAGAAAGCCTTTGGAGCCCAGGGTGAGCAAAAACGCCCCCATCCATGGTGCTGGAGGCCAACTAGGCCACTCCCACCATGGCCACACCCACCCAGCAACCGGGAACCCTTTGCTAAAATTTTTGAAGCCCACCCCTGACTTGATGTCAGGCTGACACACACTTTGGAAACTTACGCACCTAAAAAAAAAAAGGAGGGTTGAATAAATGGATAGTATGAGTGATGTAATAAAAGGTCTGATGTGTTCTTTACTTTCTGCTCTTTGCTTCAATTAGAATTATGAAATGTGGTACTGTTATTATTCATGAAATAGAAGGTTTCAGTGGGTAGTTATTTGTGCACTTAAAGCAATGCATCATGATTGGATTTTAAACTAATGAAGGAGTTCCTCCAATTGATACTGACCACTTAATGGAGGTTATTTGCTGTATGATTGTGCTAATATGAGTACTGGGCATCTCTGGGCTGAAAAATTATAAAGATGATGAAGCAGGAAGTCCTAACCTATGTGATGAACAATCTAGATCATAATCTACAGATGGTAAGATGTATGACAGCAACTGGCAAGACAGACATGAAAATAGTTGATGAATTGATTGAAAAATGGCAGATCAGAGAAGTGGAAATTTCTACAAGAGTGGTGTTTCACATGTGAAAAGGCGTAAAACACTAAGGTCCAATGTGGTGAGAAAGGCCTAGCATTGTCACATTTCGGCAAAAATTACATTCTAAATGTTGCTTAATCATTCCAGGATCTTTAAAAAAAAATGGTGTCCCACTGGTGCTGATTTTGAGTTCAGTGACGATTTTGTGAATTTTGCTAGCAGATCTGAAATTTTAAATTTGAGTTGGTTAAGAATTCTTGGATGGGTAGCATCATAATGTAGTAATTTGTTACTTTTTAGTCTCTCAAAAATACCTAGAATATCTTTTTCCCCTTTCTTCACTTTGCTATAGTTGGCCCAGTTAACTTTGTAACAAAAAATTTAACAAGCTCAGGTACTGTATCTTTTGTAGTAAAGAGAAATGCAAAGAATCCATATCCTCTTCATATCCATTTTGAGCATCTTTTTGATTTCATTGCCAAGTTACTTTTTTGGTCGAAAAGATATATACATTTTAAAGATTGTTTAAATGTTGGATTTACTGACCAAGTAATGTATGAAATTTGTTACTGGGGCTATATCAGTATACCCATTGTTAGAAATTACTCTCTCCAAAACAAAAATAAAAAATCATTATAAAATTAAATTATCTCTTATCATTTCAGCATTAGACTAATTCTCAATTCTGAACTCCAATTTTTCAATCTGCTTTATTTCTCTCAGTCTTACTTTTTGTAGCTTTTTTTATTTAGTTTTTCTTCCGAATTATATTTATACTTCTCCTTTGCTTTCCACTTCCAAAAGACAGGGGAAAAAATGAAAATGTGAACTGATTTCTATAAAAAGCTTTGTTGCTCCGTTATTTCAACTGTAATTATCAGAGGAATAACATGGAATTCCTACTCTATTCTATTCTCTCTCTCTCTCTCTCTCTCTCTTTCCCTCCCTCCCTCCCTCCATCATTCTATTTATATGCAAAATTGAATTAACTGGAATGAAAAGTGACAGATTACTCACATCATAGTCAAATAAGAGGCTCAGCATACCTGAAAGAAAATGGAATTCTGGTCCCAAATCAATATATTTTGCACATTCCTACTTTTCTCTGAAGACAGAACTCAAAAGGTACTTATTAAGTCAATTACTAAAATATATTATAGCAATAGCAGTAGCACTTACACTTACTGCTTCACAGTCCTGTTACAGCCCTCTCTAAGCGATTTTACAGAGTCAGCATATTGCCCCCAACAATCTGGATCCTCATTTTACCCACCTTGGAAGAGGGAAGGCTGAGTCAAACTTGAGCCTGATGAGAGTCGAACTGCCAATTGCAGGCAGCTGGCAGTCAGCAGAAGTAGCCTGCAGTACTGCATTTTAACCACTGCACCACCATGTTTATGTGTTTATATTGTGCATTTACATTTCATTTTTTCTGCAAGAGGTCACAACACTGTTGCATCCCCACATTACCTTCTGTTAATTTGCCTTAATCACACATTCTGCTCATATCCTGCCTAACTAGGCATGCTGCAAAATGAAGTGAGGTGAGAGGAAGGAAGGAAGGAAGGAAAGGAAGGAAGGAAGAAAGGAAGGAAAGAAGGAAGGAAGGAAAGAAGGAAGGAAGGAAAGAAGGAAGGAAGGAAGGAAGTTGGATTCACATTTCCAATTCAAAATGTAAGTTAGATTTAGATAGTTCTTACCCCCTCCCTTTTGAAAATATATTTATTCCTTTTTATAATTTTCATAATTTTTCACAAGTGCAAGCGCCCACTACATCCTCTTAGTCTTAAAAAAACTGACAGGGAACTTTACAGTCTGGACATAAAACTCACTCTGTGATGAAAAAGAATCCAGGATGGGGAAAAAGAACAAGGTTTGCTGCTACTCTGATGTCCTCATTCAACTTTGGCCTGCTGGATCAACTCTGGCCTGCAGCTTTTGAAGAGTTGGGGCAACTTTATGCCTGCCCAAAATGTTCCATCACAGGAAGAAATCTATACCAGCATCAAATACCAACATGTCTTGTGTTGTAAGAATTCTCTCTAGTTTCTGTCTTCATTTTTCTTGAAAGATAGTGTGTGTGTGTGTGTGTGTGTGTGTGTGTGTGTGTGTGTGTGTATGCACCATGCAGGAAATAAATTGGGCATCCTTTAAAAAAATGTTTTGAAGCTGAATGACAACAATAAAAGGGGGGGAAAGTTCTTTTCTTACATTTTCTCTACCCCTGCTTCAAGACAGGCAAAAAGGGAACATGACTGAAGTTATCTGAAGCTTGGGTTCCTTACAAAGTTCAGTCATCATTATATGAGATAATGATGTAGTTGTCATAAGAGTCATAGACACAGGAAAAAATGGTAGTGAAATTTCTAATTACCAGGGATGGGTGCAGATATGCCTGGTTACAAGAAAGCTTGAGTAGCAGCTTCACTACAGATTTTTACACAGTTTCCTAGTGAGCATCACTGACAATTGGGAAAGAAATTGATCGATCGACCTGATAGCCATACAGGGGCAACACTTCAGCTGTCCTATGGAGGACAGTCATCTGAGTCCATGACATCTTAGCACAGAAGCAGCCTGAAACCATGCTTTTATGTTCTACTTCAAAAATGCTATTTCCCATCCAGGCTAGCATGAGTCCCATTGATGTGCTTTTGATTTGCTGGAAGCAAAATCTCTTCTTTAGTTCTATATGGAGCTGCCAGCATGCCTTTGGTCACTCATCCCTCCTTGCCAGGACTACTTTCATAACACCTTTATCTGAAGAGCAGAGCATGCCAACCTCAAATCTAAACCCCACCATGAAGCATCTTCCGGGCATTGCATTGTCTATCTCCACAAAGGGCGTGTTATGAAGGACCAGTTCATCTGTTCATAACTTCAAATTAAATTTAGTGTGCCAATGCTAGGATGAATGAAAGTTGATTAGAGAGGATTGGTGAAATGCTGGCAGTGAAAGTTAGACTTTTATTTTTAAAGAAGTGTACTGGCAAACATCTAAAAAAAAAGACAGTGAATTTACACCATTTTCTGCTTCTAGCCTAAGTTTTAAAAACTAACAAGTAAAACATAGAAGTTTCCCATTCATCATAGATCCTCCAGTAGTTCTCCTGAAAAAGGAATTAAGTATGAGGAAAAATCAATGGTAAGGACTCATACAAAAAAAAAAAAGAATCAATGGAAAACACATGTCCTCAAAGACTAACCAAAAACCAAAGATTGGCACTTACTCTTCCGTTTTGGCAGATGTCAAGAAGCAGGGGAATACACTCCCTAAAAGCATGGTAACCATTATCCAAACCATTATCCAAACCCATCCAGAATCATTTTCAAAGCTAAAGAATTAACAGAAATGTCTTAATCTGCCTTCATTTCCAGCCAATTTCAACTTGAGGCTGCCATGTGTAAGAGCCATAACTGGCTTTTCATTCATTACTACATAAGTCACTGCTGGAAACAATGGGAAGTTGAGCACATTGTGAAGGCAGTAGAGTGCAGTAGAAGCTACAAATTTGGAGACCATTGGTGAGGTTCTCTGCTTATTGAACTTAAATGCAGGAGCTTTGGGAAAAAAATCTGAACAAAGTAAAATAAATAAAAAAATAATGCCCGTTTGTCTGCCAAGTAGTGTACAGTGTCCAACAGAGTACAATGCTTAACTTCACAAAGAGGCTGGCATGCTATAAACCATGAGTCAAAGCAGAGATGTCCCTAACTGCATCTGCAATAGGAAATGGGATCAAGAACCATCTGGAGGTAATTGGGTCTGTTTCATGTGTATTTCAAGCATCCACAAAGTTTCAGGCATCTGCAGATTCATATATACTTTCAACAGACCCATGAGTCTGATTCAGCCCATGGGGTGCTTAGATCTGGCCCGCAGGGCTTCCCTGAAACAGTGAAGGAGTGGCCCATGGTGCCTCTACCAGTGAAAACAGAGCTGGAGGACGTGTGTGCCCACCCCAAACTCCAGTTTTGCTGGCAGAGGCTTGCAGGAGACCATCACAGCTGAAAATGAGAGAGCTCGAGAGCTCGTTTTTCTGGCAGAGCACTCAGGCTACAACAGGCACCTCCAACACAAGTGACATTGAGCTGGCCACACCCAACCTGGCCATGTCCACCCTTGGCCTCCCCAAGGTCAAATACAAACCTCAGGCTGACACCCCTGCTATATATAATGATACTTTTCTTTGCACACCATAGTCATCTCAAGTTCAATGTTTTGAAAGAAATAGCTGAAACAAACAAACAATAAAAGGGATAAAAGAACCAGGGAACAAACCAGGGGTGGGATTCAGTTTTTTTAACAACCGGTTCTGTGGGCATGGCTTAGTTGATGGGTGTTGCTTGGTGGTCATGGAACTGTACCCCAAGAGGAAGCCTCTTGGAAATATACCCCAAGAGGACAGTGCCAGATAGTACTAAAGCAGTGAGGAAGACCCCCTCCCCAGATAGAAAAAGAAACCATGAGGCAAGAAAAAAATCCAAACACAATACAAATAATTAAATCACAATGGTAGCTGTTGCTTGTTGAAGCTGAATAGGGAAAATTATCCCATCAATAAACACAGCATTAAACGTCACCAAGCACAGAATTAACCTTCACCAAAAACCATTTTTAGACCAAAACTCAGAAAAGGTATGTAAACTCAGTTTGAATGTTAATCTTTCTAGCTAGCTAAGAAGGCTTGCTGAATGTCACTCAACTTGGTTCCCTGTCACTAAAAGCTTTGCTTTATTATTCAATTATTTCTTCAAAGTGCTGATTGTCCAGGGAAGTATTTCCTCCCAACAGCAGTGTAAAAATCTTAAAACAACCCTTCCCCTTTAAGAAAGCCAAGCCCCAAAGCTCCAGAGACAGGATGTCTAGGCTGTATGCCAAGAATGTAATAAGGGTGGAAAAAACCAAAAGGAGATTGCTTCTAACTACCGGTTCTCTGAACTGCTTAGAAAGTTAACAAGGGGTTCTGTAGAACCAAATAGAACCAGTAGAATCCTACCCCTGGAACAAACCTACCATAACACATATCAGACATATTCATGTGGGTATACATCTTACCAACTCAGAGTTGGGGGGGTGGGAAGAAGACTCATTTGAAAGATAGCTGTCAAGGTTCCAGGTAATACATACCATTCAATAAGAACTCTGAGGCAGGCATGTTCCTCAAAAACATTTTATTGGAATATATCAAATTGGCATCTTCTTGGTGAAAATCCATCTCTAAGTTCCTGCTGGTTTTAGACCCAATCAAAAGTAAAACTTTGTCACTTCCCTACAGAGTCACCAATCACACGGTCCAATCAGCATGTAGTCCAGGTGCTAGGTGACTTCAGTCTCCACCTTTTGAACACCTGCACCAACGTCCTTGATTCCCAGGGGAAAGAATTTTATTTTGGCTACAGCACCCCAGCTATCTCTATACCCCCGTCTCTGGCTCCTTCGCTCCAGGCTGTGTCAGCCCTGAAGCAATGAGAAGAAACTCCCTAGAGAAAACTCCAAAAGAAAATAGCCACAATTTGGCCAACTTAAGGGTTGACAATAGCAGAGAATAGGGCAAAGATGGTACCTCTTCAGTGCCCTCAGATCAGTGGTGGGATTCATTTTTTTTTTACTATTGGTTCTGTGGGTGTGGCTTAGTAGGCATGATGTGGCTTGGTGAGCGTGGCAGGGGAAGGATACTGCAAAATCTCCATTCCCTCCCCACCCCATTAACCTGCTTTCCAGCTCTGTTCTCCTGTGCACAGCAACAAAAGAAGACCCAGCCAATCTGCTGGAACTTGGGAGGCAGAGAATAGATGGGGTCAGGGCCAGTCAGAGGTGGTATTTGCTGGTTCTCCAAACTACTCAAAATTTTGACTACCGAACTGGTCAGAACCTGCTGAATACCACCTCTGCCTCAGATGGTATTGTTGCCAAATTTGCATACTCACTCATGATGCCCAGATCTTACAGAGGGCAGAAACAATGGCAGACAGACGGTCCTTCAGGCATGCAGAAATAGGTAGTGCTCAACTTATAACCACTCATTTAGTGACTGTTCAAAGTTACAATGACTCTGAAAAAAAGTTACTTATGACCGTTTTTCATACTTATAACAGTTGCAAGACCTCCATGGTCACATGATCAAAATCTAAATGTCTAGCAACCGGCATGTATTTATAACGGTTGAAATATCCCGAGTCATGTGATCACCTTTTTCAACCTTTTGACAAGCAAAATCAAGGAAACGGGGAATCCAGTCTCGCTGAACAATTGTGTTACTAACTTAACTGCAGTGGTTCATTTTGCAACTGAGGCAAGGAAGGTTATAAAATGGGACAAAATTCACTTAATAACCATTTCACTTAGCAACAGATAATTGTGGTTGAAGGCTATCTGTATATCAAATACTGAAAAAAAATATTTCCTGCATATTTAAAAAAGAAGAAATTTTATTTTAACTAAGCAAAAAGGATTCAGCTCCTTATCTGCTGGTTTTCCACTTGCAGTGAATATCTGCAATATTTTTTTTTAACTGAAAAGAATAAAGATTGTTATCTTAATTGTTCTATTTCTGCAGCATGATGTAGTGCCATTCTCTGTAAAAATTCTCCTTTATTCTGTATGCACACTTTCCAATGCTGGTCATACAGAGGAATGTAATAATAATAAGAAGAATAATTATAGTAATAAATATAATTACACATATTCTCATTTACAGTTATCAAAATAACTACAGTTAGGATTTTTAATGCCAAATTATGCTGCTATCTTTCGATAATTGGTGTGCCTGGTTAGAAAAGAGACAAATAAAATAAAATAAAAAGACTAGTATAAAATACATATTTTGTTACAATAATAGAAGTAATAATTATACGATCATCATTCAGAAAAGGATAGCAGCTATTGGCTAAGTCTATAATGAAGGTTGAAGTTGGAAAGAAAGTGAGACAGGGAAATTAGCTAATAAAGCAGTAGGAAGATAAGACAGGTCAGAGACCAAAATCTAAATAATTTCATCTTCAGAGCAATGTATAATAACTTACATAACAAAGGAGAAGATGACACAGGCTGAGACCTAGAGAAATTTACTCCAGGTATTTCCTATTCCTAAACAAATGGTGAGATTCTGCAACCTTTTTGCTGTAATATGAGAAGGGCTTTTCTTTTCTTTTCTTTTGTTGGTTTCTTTCTTAAAATATCACAGAACTCAAATTATATGAAATGTTCCTTCTCCATTATATAAAAATAAAACCATCCTATATTTTAACGTACTGTGCATCAATTTAAAGTACAGGCAGTCCTTGACTTATGATAACAACTGAGCCCAGAACTTACCGTATTTGCCGGCGTATAAGACGACTTTTTTGCCCTGAAAAAGATGCCTCCAATTGGGGGTCGTCTTATATGCCGGGTCGCCTTATACGCCGGCAAATAGTAATTGGGAAGCACTGCGGCTGCCCGCGGCTGAGGCACTTTGCGCACCGTGGAAACGAATCCCGTGAAGCCGAAAGGAGCAGCCAGCCTTCTCCCAGCTCCTAAGGAAGCGAGGCTCGCACCGCCCGAGCTCCGCTGAGGTATCCGGCTGGGGCTGTCAGGAGTTGTTACCGCTGGCGCGGCTCCGCGCTGGCTCCAGTCCCGCGTTGCCTCGGGAAGGGAAAGGCAAAGCCGCGGCTCTTCCTTTTTGCCTTTCCTTCCCGGGCAACGCGGACTGGAGCCGCGCCAGCGGTAACAACTCCTGACAGCCCCAGCTGATACCTCAGCGGAGCCCGGGCGGTGCGAGCCTCGCTTCCTTGGGAGCTGGGAGAAGGCTGGCTGCTCCTTTCAGCTTCACGGGATTCGCTTCCACGGTAGACAAAAGTGCCTCAAAAAAAAAAAGTGCAAAAGTAGAAGGCGTGCGGAAGAGGGGCGAGTATATAACAAACTATATTTTGAGTGGAAATGTTGGGGGGTCGTCTTATACGCCGGGTCGTCTTATACGCCGGCATATACGGTAGGTTGCTAAATGAGAAATTTGTTAAATGAGCCCCATTTTACGACTTTTCTTGCCATATCTACTTAGTGAATCACTGCAGTTGTTAAATTAGTAATATGGTTGTTAAGTGAATCTGGTTTCCCCCTTTGACTTTGCTGGTCAGAAAGTTGAAAAAGGGGATCACATGACCCTGTATCATGCCCTTGTTGGATTCTGATTCTGAGGGGGAAATTGAGGAGATGACAGGGAGTGGGAGTGTGGCTCCAGTGGCTGTGGAAGAAACGGGGGAAGAGCACAGTCTGGCTGGGCATTCAGAGGAAGACACAGGGCCATCCTCTCTTCATCCTAGAGCATGCAGGGAGGAACGGAGAAGGTTAGAAAAGAGACAAATAAAATAAAATAAAAAGACTAGTATAAAATACATATTTTGTTACAATAATAGAAGTAATAATTATACGATCATCATTCAGAAAAGGATAGCAGCTATTGGCTAAGTCTATAATGAAGGTTGAAGTTGGAAAGAAAGTGAGACAGGGAAATTAGCTAATAAAGCAACATGTCTTATGGGAGAGGAAAAGGCCCTGATCCCTTTCATTATTTGCAGCTGGGAGAACAGGATATAAGTGGAGCATTTCAAATACCTCTTTGTTGGAAGCAAAGCGTGCTTTATCTTGGTCGAGGCTTATCTGGGTTTTGGCGTCTTCCCAATGGTGATTGCTGTGTTACCTTGTGGAAGTCAGCAATTTATCATCCTGGCCTGCCATGTTAATGACTCCAGTGGGGTTTGTGTTGGTTTTTTTTAATTTCTAATTATTTTTACTTTTGGTTCGGACTGCATTTACTCTCTTTGTAGACTGTTTTTGGAAGAATTTGATATCAAGTAGAGGATAATTGGACATTGGGGCCCAAGTTGGAGGCATTAAAGGGAACTTATACTACTTTTGTGACTGTTATTTTTGTGTCACGCCCCGGGTTATCACACCCTGGGATACTGCAACCGTCATTAATACAAGTCAGTTGCCAAGCATCTCAATTTTGATTATGTGACCATGGGGATGCTGCCACGGTCGTAAGTTTGAAAAATGGGCATAAGTCTCTTTTTTCCAGTGCCATTGTAACTTCAAACAATCCCTAAACCATGTTGCTAATTTAACAACTGCAGTGATTCATTTAACAAATGTAGCAAGAAAGCAGAGGTGGCATTCAGCAGATTCTGACCAGTTCTGGAGAACCAGTAGTGGAAATTTTGAGTAGTTCAGAGAACCCGCAAATACCACTTCTGACTGACCCCACCAATCCCATCTATTCTCTGCCTCCCAAGTCCCAGCTGATCGGCTGGGTCTTCTTTTGTTGCCCTGCACAGGAGAACAGAGCTGGAAAGCAGGTTAGTGGAGTGGAGAGGGAATAGGATTTTGCGCTAACCTTCTCTCAGGAGTGGGATGGGAATGGAAATTTTGCAGTATCTTTCCCCTGCCACACACCCCCAAGCCATGCCCACCACGCCACACCCACAGAACCGGTAGTAAAAAAAATTGAATCCCACCACTGCAAGAAAGGTCATAAAATGCAGCAAAACTCACTTAAATTTCTCACTTAGCAACATAAATGTTGGGCTCAGTTGTGGTTGTAAGTCAATGGCTACCTGTATACTTTTATATTTAAGAATTGTATTGCACAGCTTGTCACTGATATCAGGAAACTGCAATAACTGTGCAGAAATAAACCTGATTGATTGATAGCCCTTCCAGAAGAAACACAAATAATTGTACTCCATCACATATCGAGAATGTGGTTGTTATTTTTATTTTACCAGTAGCTATGACTAGGTAAAAAGGAAAGAAAGACAGAAGAATCACCAAATGCTACAAATGAAATTCCCTTACATTAAATTGTGTGAGGAAGCAACACTACTACACATGTTGCTGGGATATGTTAATGATAAGTTGTGTTGGTTATGCAATTAAATCTACTGTCTGCCATTCCTATCCTATTGTCCCCAATTATTAGTTCCTATTTCTTATATTTAAATTTATGTTTATTCTTATTTCTATTGTATTGTAAGCTTTTGACAAAATAAATAAATAAAAAACCAATATACTTTCCTGTCCACTCGAAGATAGAAGGAAAGCTAATACATTCCTCTGTGGTTCTGTTGAGATCTTTAATTTTGTATTAAAACCATTCTCACAGACAAATAGTTTCTTCCTGAGTTACGAGAGCAGGCAAAAATAGTGTCAAAGCTTTACAGATTAGTTTTACATAGCCTAGGATTCACACAATCAAGCCATTGACACATCTCTTCATTGAGACTTGTAATTGCATGCTGAATCTTTACAAAGGACACAAATCTTTAAGAAGGAAACTAAGCCCTCTTCCTCAGATGAAATAATATCAGCATACTTTCTATATTTATACTGTTCTTAATCTATTTTCCAATTTATATTTAACAGATATTTATGGATGGATAAATATGATAACAGTGTCAAAGATATTTTAGTCAAATATATTTCTCAAAGGGTGGACTGCAGAGATTGATTTAATGAAATCTCTTGAGTTTTATATAATGGATATTGGGTGATTTTTAAATGCTTCCCAGATTTTCTATGTAATTAATTTGGCTTATTGTACCTTTTTTTCTCTGAAGGTGTTGTATATTTAATTAAAACTCTACTTCAAAGTAAATTCAGTAGGCAATGCTTCTAACATGTATAGGATTCTCAGAGCACAGGGAATGTAATTGGGGAGGCAACAAGAGAAGGAAGGAAGGAAGGAAGGAAGGAAGGAAGGAAGGAAGAAAGGAAGGAAGGAAAGAAAGAAAGAAAGAAAGAAAGAAAGAAAGAAAGAAAGAAAGAAAGAAAGAAAGAAAGAAAGAAAGAAAGAAAGAAAGAAAGAAAGAAAGAAAGAAAGAAAGAAGGCTGTATGTTATAGCAATGGCCCAATAATCAACTCTGCTCAAATCCAGTCTCTGGAACATTTCTTTTCCCAACCGTAGCATGAATAGTATACAGTGCTGCAGTTTGATTACTTCTTTTGTTAGATCTTGATTTATAATACCAATTGCTCTTTTACCTGATCATCATTATTTCCAGAACAGGAAACAACCTCTAATTGTAATGAACTCAAGTTCCCTGCCAAGAAAGTCTTGGGAATCTTTTGTCCTTCACTGCTCACTAGCAGATTCAAGGAAACTGCAGCTGAGTTCACTTTTGGCTTCTAACCTATTTGTTGACATGATATCATCCTGCTGAAAACTTGCTGGCCAATTAGATATGCTGGCCAGCATCCCACCTTTGATACCTTTCAGGCTTGCATTTGAAAATGTTTCAGTAACTAAACTCAGTATTGGAAAGCAACATGTAGGTGGAATAGTTACATAAACCAACCAATACAAAAATATTTTGTATTGGCTGGTTTATCTAAATACAATTAAAAAAAATGATGTTGAGACTTAGGGAAAAGTTCAGGGAAGAGCAACAAAAATGATTAGGGGCGTAGAAGCTAAAACTGGGTATACATAGTCTAGTAAAAATAAAGATTAGGAGTGACATGATCGCAGTTTTCCAAGGTATTACAAGGAAGAGGGGCCCCACTTTTTTATCAAAGCACCTGTAGGCAGAACAAGAAACAATGGATAGAAACTAACCAAGGAGAAAAGCAATCTAGAATTAAATAGAAAATCCCACAGTGAGAAGAATTAACTAGTGGAACACATTGCCTTTGAAAGTTGTGAGTGCCCCAAACACTGGAGGCTTTTAAGAAGATAAAACTTTTAACCGGATAGCCATTCATCAGAAATAGTATACAGTGGGTCTCCTGCAAGAGCAGAGGTTCGGAGTAGTTGATCTCCAACTCTGTTATTGTTACAATCAGATCTGCCTCCCTCTCTTCTGACACACAGTGGCCAGGCATGAGGCAAATGTCCTTCCAAGACCCAACCAGCACAGCCATGCGGCTTCCCGGCATCTCTATCTCTCTATATATTATTAGAGGGATAAAATGTATTAATTAATAGAGAGATAAAATCAAAATCATGTGAAATTCTAGAACCGCTTTACAAAGATTGGACCACCATTTGTCGTAGATGGTATAAAGTCTCCTGTTTGAACAAGGCCCTCTGATTCTATGTTTCTACATAAACAATAAGAGAGTTATGGTTTAAAAACCATTGAAATGGTTTTGAAAGAGCCTATACAGTCTTAAGGTGTGCCACTTATCAGCTGAGAGATGTTGGAAAGGAAAACAAAAAAGAACAGGAATTGAGAGTTTAATAGAGATCACTGATAGATGATGGATGGATGGATGGATGGATGGATGGATGGATGGATAGATAGATAGATAGATAGATAGATAGATAGATAGATAGATAGATAGATAGATAAAGAAATAGAGAGATTGAGATATATAGATATAGATATGGAGAAAGAGGAAGAGGAAGAGGAAGAGGAGGAGGAGGAGGAGGAGGAGGAGGAGGAGGAGGAGGAGGAGGAGGAGGAGGAGGAGGAGAAGAAGAAGAAGAAGAAGAAGAAGAAGAAGAAGAAGAAGAAGAAGAAGAAGAAGAAGAAGAAGAAGAAGAAGAAGAAGAAGAAGAAGAAGAAGAAGAAGAAGAAGAAGAAGAAGAAGAAGAAGAAGAAACAACAGTAATGCAGCCTAAAGGGGAAAGAAATGAAATAATTGAATTGATCAGGAAGCCATCAGGAAGCAGTGTGAATCTGGCAACAGTAGCAGTACTGAGTAGCATCCTTTCCCTATCTTTTTTATTATAAGGCTCATTTATATACAGATATGATGATGTCTGCTTCCAGAATTAGAAAAGCAGCATGAAAGAAAATATTCTGGAATGGGTTGTTTCAAAGCCTTTTTCCTGGGGCAAATATAATATTCTTATGTCATTTGAAAGACATATTTCCACGAAGCAATTCATTCCTTTAAAAAAAACTAAAAATGAGCTTGATTATGATGAATCAAAAAGTTAAAATAAAATCATTGACTAAGTGTTTGGAGGATTATGAAAGAATCCAAATAAACACTATGAATTGCAGAAGTGTAGAAAAATGTAATGTCAGAATTAAACTAGAAACTTTATAAAGCAGGCAAGGAGAGAATTTTGAAGGGGATAAAAAAGCTCCATTAATGAGGAGACAAAAATTATTTGCCTTCCGTAAAGGTATTTCTATGATTCTGTAACTGTCCTGGCATGTTATCTTGTATTATTCCTAGAGAGGACTAAAACCCACTAGCAGAGATCAGTCAACCATGAAATTGGAAAACCTATCTTAAGGAGGAACAGGCTTAGAATTTATCTAAACAAGACACAGTAGCCATTAGTTTGAGAAATCTACTGACCACAGTAAAACCAGTTCAGACATGGTTGTACTCAACATAGTTGCATTGTTTTGGAGAAGACATGCATTCCAGAGGTGGCATTCAGCAGGTTCTGACCAGTTCTGGAGAACCGGTAGCGGAAATTTTGAGTAGTTCAGAGAACCGGCAAATACCACTTCTGACTGGCCCCGCCCCCATCTATTCTCCGCCTCCCAAGTCCCAGCTGATTGGCTGGGTCTTCTTTTGTTGCCCTGCACAGGAGAATGGATCTGGAAAGCAAATTAGTGGGGAGGGGAGAGAATGGGGATTTTGCAGTAACTTTCCCCTGGAGACAGGTTGGAATGGAGATTTTACAGTATCCTTCCCCTGCAACGCCCACCAAGCCACGCCCACAGAACCGGTAGTAAAAAAAAATGAATCCCACCACTGATACATTCCAAGTTGCTTCTGAAAGATCATTTAGAAGATGTGACCTGGAGGACTTTTGTTTAGCTTTTGATGCTGTGTCAATTATTTCCTTATTTGTCCCTATTCTCTCCTAACCTGATGAATACAAGTTATTTTGCATGGAGTTGCCATTTAAGGCTTTATCTAGTGTGTGTGAGTGTGTGTGTGTGTGTTTGCATGTGCATAATGTGCATGTGCATGTAATGAAGGTTAGTTTCAATAGTAAACACTTACTCAGAGAATGGAAAAAAAGAATAAAAAGTGCAGGAAAAAAAAAAAGAAAAATCAAATTGCAACAGAGACATTTGTATAAAAAATAAAATGCAACCCATAAGACTGAGTGATCGGACCATGAGTTAATTGGGGTGGGGACAGGAGAGTAAGAACTGTACTTTTGATGAAGAACAGAATTTATTTTCTCCCAGCAGTCTAGGGCTTGGGGTGATCAAAGATCCCAAATCATAGGTGACCATTGTCCCATTGTCCTAGTTCCCGCAACTAAGAAGTGTATATCAGCCCCATAATTAGATTTGATTTGGAGGTAAGTTAATTTGATTGGTCATTTTCTCTCCTTGCCTTTGGCTTTCAGGTGCAAAGAATTAGGACCATTCATAAGGTTGCAGCTTCGAAGATTTACTCAAGCCTTATATACAAGAATCTGGCAACTAATTTTCAACATTAAATTGGTATCAGGCCAATGGAATTCAAAGGGGTTGAACCTGGAGAGTTTGTGGGAACACAAGAACTCTAAGCTGATGGCACACATAACTCAACCCCTCCCCCAAGCTCTGCCTGCTATTCTCCTAAAAAGGAAGCTTTAAGATAAAACTGGAGATGAAAGGTTTCTTTTAAAAAAATATCTTCATAGCACTGGAAAAAAGGAATGTATAGATCCCAATAATGCTTTGAGTGGCATCATGTCCTATTACTGACATTCTTCCTGGAAGCTCCTAAGAACCCAAAGACACTGAAAGATGTCTATTCAGCTGACAGTACTATAAATCTTTGCTGTTAAAAATTTGTGGAAGGCCTCTTTGTAGCAATCTTTAAATAACCCAAACTTCTCAAAAATCCAAATCTGCTTCAAACAACATTGAATATTTCATATCACCTGTGAGATTGAAAAGAAGGTAAAAATGTGGGCAAAGGAAGATTATTACATTTTAGTTGGGTAATTGCAGAGAATATTATTGCCAAGTAAATTGCTCCTACTTAACCACAAAAGTATCCCTGTTTCTGGTGCTTAGGACTCAGCTATGAACTCAAGTAATTAAGGGGAAAATGTTTTTTATTTCAGGGCTCTAAAGTTTTGCATGGTTATATTAAGACTAAACAATCTATTTCCATGTGAACAAAGCACATACTGAACTAATGGGGAGTTGTTCTGAATTATGTGTAGCAACTCAATTTTGCTTTAAGGTGGTTTACAAATTGGGATGTTATCTGCCCTAGAAAAATCAGTGGGGATGATTTTTCTCATACTCTGTGAGAAAAATCAAATGTAATATGCCTTTGGACAGAAAAGAACCTGATTTAATGAAACATCTGTAATTGAACATTAGTTTACTTCTATGGTTAGGATGACATTGGCATGAGTGACGGCCAAATAAAGCCAACCAACCCTTTGTACATTTTGACCATTCGTAGTTGCTCCTGGCAAATTAGCCATCTCTAAGTGCAATTCACATCTCTTTAAACCTCTTCAGTATGTGATTCAACTTCTGTAGCTATAGTGATGTATTTTTATAGTGCCAGCACCACTTAATTATTTGATATTCATATAAAGTATCAAAATATCTACTCAATGCATTTTGCTATTTATAAATCTGGCCAATTATAGTTGAAGGAAATTAAAAACCTTTGCAAATTATACACCTTATCTCATCTTCTTTTCTATAACCTTATAAAGTCCAGCAATGAAATATGCAAAAAGGAGGATGGAGAATTCAACTGAATAACTCAACAAAAGCTGACAAATTCATATGAAATGTGTGTGTGTGCTTCCCTGAAAATCAACAATGTTTCTTCCAATGCAGAAATTTTGAGAAAAATCAAATCAAGTGTTATACAACTTTCTTTTTGAGCAGTGAAGAAGTATTTTTTATATATAAAAAAATTATTTGGGTTTTCACAAAACATAATACAAATAAAATTTCTTTTTCTGAGAATAGCATGGTTCCAGGTTATCACTTCTCCATATAGACACAAATTCAATTTCATATTCATCTTTGTGTTCTATTCCATCTTATTACTATTTTAACATTTTCTCAATAATTTTTCCCTTCCCTTAATTTTCTCAAACTTACTTTTAATTATCTCATTCCTTCCTAAATTCAATTTTACAAAACTCATACCACTTCTTGGAAATGATCAAAGATCTACATGTGGAGCAAGAAGATCTGCTTGTAAGTTTCAACATGATTTCACTATTCACTCAAGTCCCGATAAAAGAAACTCTTGAAATCATCAAAAATAAATACCAACCAGCTAAACACCTCATGGAACTAACAGAACACTGCTTAACCAACACATATTTCATATACAAAGGACAAAGATACAAACAAATTGAAGGAGCCCCTATGGGATCACCACTGTCACCTGTCATTGCAAACTGTTCATGGAAGAATTCAAATCCAGAGCCCTGGCTAATGCCACCCACAAACCCAAACTATGGTTAAGATACATCGATGACACATTCGTGATTTGGCCCCATGGAAAAGAAAACCTAAACAATTTCCTAACACACCTAAACAGCACACACCCCAAAAACAAGTTCACCATGGAAACGGAAACAAACAAACAACTACCATTCCTAGATGTACTAATCTACAAAAAAACAGGTGGCACACTAGAACACACCATATACCAGAAGAAAACACACACCAACCGCTACCTCAACGCCCAATCCCACCACCACCCAGCACAGATAAACTCCGTGGCTAAAACACTAATTGCTAGAACCAAACGCCTGGCATACAAGACGCACATTAAGACTGAACTATGCACCCTGACCAAAGTACTGACAGCTAACGGCTTCCACAAAAGCAAAATCACCGGCTTGATCCACAAAAACACACTGAGACATAATAGAGACCCAGAAGATGAACAGACCTATGGAACAGCTGTCCTGCCCTACATAAGAGGTACTACAGACAAAATTAGTAAGATACTACACAGACACCACATCAAGACTACCTTCAAAACAGACAGAAAAATAGCAGCCATCCTCAGAAACCCCAAAGATAAAATTGACCTGGAAAACCAAGGCATATACGAAGTCCCCTGTGCATCATGCCCGGCCACATACATTGGACAGACCAATAGAAGAATAAGTACCCACCTGGATGAACACAAAAATGCAGTCAAAAAGCTGGAACACACTTCCTCACTAGTCCAACACATGGAAGCCACAGGTCATAGCATCAACTTCAATGGCACCAAAACCCTAGCCACTATAGAAAACCCCAGCCACAGAATCATCAGAGAAGCCATAGAGATTGAAAAAAGACCAAAAAGCATGAACAGAAGAGATGATTCCACCAGACTGTCAATTATTTGGAAGCCTGCACTCACAAACAAAAAAATCTCCACACCACAAGCCAGGCAAACACCTGGGCACAAACAGATCTCTCCTGATACCTCCAGCTCAAACACACCCCAACCAGGCACCCAGATGAAACCTAGCTTCCTAACTAATGATAGCCGTCCATTTACCCGGAGCCAAGCTGCACTAAAGGCCTCCAATAAAGTAACACAATGTTGCCAGCCAATCAAGATACAAAAAGAGCCAAAAAACAGACAGAAGATATTAGAAACACCAATCAAGCAGAACACAGCAAACTCCGAGACCAATAAACACAGACCAAGACTCTCAACCAATCAGGATGAAGAAAAAACCATTCTGGCACAGCAATAGGCTGCCCCAAATTTAAATCTGAAACCACTGTAAAAGTCTGACTCCCAGATGAACACTATACAGAAGCCTGATGATGGCAGATGAGATTCTGCTGAAACGTTGCTACAACTTTAAAAGAACTACAATGACGTGGGAAAATACCCGAACCAAGCCGAACACCATATATATATATATATATATATATATATATATATATATATATATATATATATATATATATATATATATATATATATATTTCTAAGTTTCAATATCTTTCTAGTCATTATATTTATACTTTTTTAACAAATTTTATTAATTTTCAAAAACAATACACAGACAAACAAAACATAAAACATAAGAACATAAAACATCTTTTCTAAAAACTGCTTAACAAAACAAATAAAACATCTCATTTAAGTACATTACTCTTTTCCAACTTCTCACTATTTCTTCCTTTATTTCTGTTCAATTTTATTCATTAAACTTATACTTTCATGTATTTCATATTACTATATTTCATATTATTACTATTTCATATGTTCTTATCCAACATCATTAATCCTCGATAAACAAACATAAGCAAACAAAATACATAACATAAAAACATAAAACTTCTTTTTAGAAAGTGGCTTAACCCCGGGTTATAACTTTTTGTACAGACATAAATCAAATTCATGCTCACCTTATATACTATTTCATATCTTCTCTTTTCACTCTCTTAATTCTATTTTATTTATTTAATCTCAATTTAAATCATTATACTTGTATCTTTTGTCCGTTCTTTTTCAATTATTTATTTATCTTTTCTCTTTACCACAAACTTTTTCCTGTAATCACTCGTTGAAGTATGACACCTTTCTATTTCCCCCCCAAATTTAACACTTAAAATAATACATAGTTTCTATTCTGATTCTGCTTAGTACATTCTACATAACATTTTAAAATATAAAACATAATGATCTTATAGTATATTAAAAATAATGTTCCATAACAAATTAATTAATTAAACTCTATTAATTAAATCTTAGGCATTTTACACATTCCCTACAATATTCTATTAACACATATTTCAAATACAAATACTACAATACAATCTTGTGTACTTTTGCAGAATCTCTTTTTAGATTATGTTTTACCCTTTATCTCTGAAAAAAACCTGTTTATTAGCATCTTGTTTTAAGCCTTTATAACTTCCCTTCACTTTTTCCCTTCCTTCCTTGTCAAATCTAGCCTTTTTAACCCCCTCTCAATCTCCAGCCTTTTAGTCTCCCCTCTCTGTTGTATTCCTCTCTTCTGTTGCTTTCTGACATTATATCGATTTTTCACCTTATTTTTCCCTTTCTTGGTTGTTTTTTAGAACTTAAATTCTCCATTTTCTTTTCCTTTTACCCTTTTCTTTCTCATTTAAAATCATATGTCCATTAAAGATGGCTTCTTCTTCATCATCCCAGCCTTTTTCTTGTTGCATTTCCTGATAAGTAGAAATCGCCATTTCTAAGAAGCAAAGGATAGATCCCCTTGCCTTCTTCTTCTTCTTCTCTTAATTTTTCAAATTGCATTTTCAGTTCTTCAACAGATACCATTGTAAAAAAAATTTAAACAATCCAAATGTTTTCTTAGTCTTTCAAAAGATAGTTCACAAAAGTCCCAAAGTCATCAAGCAATCAAAGTCAGCACAATCAGCACAGTCTGTTTCATTTAGCACTTTCTTCTACTTTCTCTTCCTGGGGTAGCATTCAATTACACAATTCCAAGGTATTTTTGGAAGTTTTATTGCAATTTAATCTCTGATCTTATAAAACTCCAAGCAATCTCCTTCAACAAACGTTAGTATAAATCATTTACCTCTCTTCCTTCCCACTTAAAGCAAAAAGATTTTAATTTTTAAATGTCAGTGTTTAGAAATCTAATGTCCCCTTGGCTTTAATTTTCAAAGTTAGTACCTTCTGCTGCCAAAGCGGGTATTTCCGATTTCCATCTGCTGTCTCCGTGGGGAAGTGAGGAGAAAAAAAAAAACTTTCCCTTTACTTTCCACCGCAGCTTAACGATCTTCTGGGAAACAATATATCACTTAAAGAGCCAAAGTTCCAGGGTATTCAGATGTTAATTGTTGTCCCGGTTCAGCCAAAAGCCTTCTCTTTCTTCACTTCCTCCTGCACAAAACTTGTCCGGCTGAGAGGTTCTTTGTGGCGGCCATTGCTGACCGCCGCTCCACCACCTTTGGAAAAGGGAGTTAAGCCGGCTGCGGAAGGGGGGTGCGATATCCCCCGACCCCTGCCCGGTTCTCCCCTCTCTTCAGTTATCCCTACAGGATAACTATAGCCTCCCAATCCAATTGGATCGAAGGCACTCCAGCAGCGAGCGCAGCAGGGATCGCGCACAAACACGAATTCCTGCTGCCTCCGAAGCCTGACAAACCGGAACTCCATTATATTTATACTTTTGTCTGTCCTGTTTCGATTTCATATTTTCTTTTCTCATTAAACAATTTTTTTCCCTGTAGTTACCGATTGGAGTATGACACCTTTCTATCTTTTAATTTTTATCCATTCAACTCTCATTTAAACTTCAATTTATGCCTTTACAATTATAACATTCAATATAACACATAACTTCCAGTCAAATTCTGCTTGGTACATTCTTAAAATACGCACTAAGTTCTTAAAGAGAAAATATATATATAACAATAATAAATAAAATACTTATTCTATTCCAATTCAGCTCTATCATTAATGTTAGTTATAATCTTTGACATCCTTAACATTTCTTTTCAATAGGGTATCAAACTTCTAGGAACACTTATAATATTTCCATAATTTTTTCATGTTTCTTTCATATTCCTCTTCATTTAAATTTTTATAACACATTTATAATAATTAAAATGTTCCCTCCTTTCCTAATTTCATTCTCTCATTCTCTTTATTTCATTTATTTATTAAACATTCCATTACATTACAATGAGTATTTTATCTATCATTTTAATCACACTTGTTTCATATTTTCAAAGTTCATTTCTATTTCTATTATAACAATACTATCTTATGTACCCTTGCAGAATCCCCCTTTCAATTAAGTTTTCACCCGTTATCTCTGTGTCTTCTAAATAGGCTTATACCCTTAATTCCCTGTTTCTCTATGTCCTGTTTCTGTCTTTTATAATTTGTTTTCCTTTCCCTCTTCCCCCTCTTCTTCTCCCTTCCCTTTTTGACCCCTTCTCTCTCTAATTCTGATTCTCTCTTCTGTAATCCTGTCTTCTGTTTCTACCTAACGTTGTAATTACGTTTCAAACTATTCTTTTTGGGAGGTTGCTTTTTCAAATCTTAAATTTTTCACTCTCTTTCCCCTCTTTCCTTTCTTTTCCCCACATAGAAATACTTGGTCATTGATGATGGCTTCTTCTTTGTCCTGCCCTTCTTGTTCTACAGGCATTTCTTGTTGTTTCTAAAAATTGAAATACGAAGCCAAAAGAACCTCTTCCTTCTTGTGCATCTTCTTTCTGTTTTTTAAGTTCCATTCTCAATTCTTCAAAGAGTGATACCATTTTAAAAAACTTTTAAACAACCACCCGATTAATTTTAGTCCTTTAGATCCAATAGCCAAAAATCCAAAAATCACCAAGTAATCCAAATAATCCAAAACTGTTTCTTCTTGCTTCTTTTTTCCACTTTCTCTTCCTGGGGTTCTCTTATCTTGTTGCAAAGTTTCAGTTAAAATGTATCTTTTAGGAATCTTCTTAAAGTTTCACTGTTAATTCCTTTCACTTCCAGGTGGTCTCCTCAATTTTTCAAGATCCCACCCTTTTGTTTGTTTTTTCCTTCTTTTAAAAGTTTTTGAGAATCCAGAAATCTTCATTATCCCTTTGACATTTTATTTTCAGCTTAAATACCTGTTAATGTCAAAGTGGATTTTTGCTGGTTTCTTGCTTAAATCTCTTAATTGTCAATATAAGGAAGAAAAGAAAAAAAACAAATCCTTTCCCTTCCCTCTCTCATTCGCCACTTCAAAGTCTTTTTTGGGAACAATGTTGTTCTTTATAATTCAAATTCCAGGGTACCTTATATTGTTGTTTTTTAGTTCGATCCAATCAGCCAAAGCTTTCTCTTCTTATCTTCCTCCTGCACATTCTTTTCCAGTTGAGTTGTTCTTTGAGGTGGCCATTTCTGACCACTGCTGCAACCGCCTTCGGGAAAGGGAGTAATGGCCAGCTAGGGAGGAGAGGTGCAACTCTTCTCGACCCTGCTGGCAGTCTCCCCCCTCTTCATCACCTCTACAGGGTGGTTTAGTCCCGAAACCAGCCGGCTCGGGGCGCTCCAGCGGCAAGCACAGATCAAAACTGTGCACAATCGCAGATTTTGGTCTGTCACCAAAGAAGCTCAAACCGGAAGCCCGAGCAGTGAAGAATTAATCTTAAGAGATAAAATGAGTTCTGTGCTCCTAAATCATTAAATATTATTGAAGTACTCTGTTTAGTTATCAATTACAATTAATTCAAACCTTTAAAAAATTCTCTAAAACTTATGACATCAGGATATTCAGGCCTAAAACTATCAGTAGAACTACTAGCATCTACTCTTAAAATATCAGTCTAGTTTACACAATCCAAATCATAATGTGCTCATTTGGTTCTGTTTAATTTTGTTGCATAAATTCAAATTATTGGAGTAAAATTATTTGGCCCAGTACAATGTGTACATTAAACTTGAAAGTGTTCTGCAAGGAATGACAGATAGTCCTATTTGAATTTGATACAACATACAGATACATATTTTGGGGCCAAAATGAGAATACTGTTGCCCTTTAGTATAGCTGAAACAAGTCTCAAGCCAACATAGCCTGTTGTAGAAAGTTAGCACCCACCCCTCTCCAAGAAGAATGAAATATTTTGGGAAATATTAAGGAGGCAAAATATTATATTTCCCTGGACAAGAAATGGAGAAACATGGTCTTGGAAAGCAGCCCACACCTTCCTTAACAACCCACAACAGATGTCAGTACAAGAGATAAAGAGATAGCTCTATTCATAGGCAAAAATTCCCTGCAGCAAGGTCTGAAAAAAAGGTAGGATTAGCCCTCAGCCATAATAGGAATTGTCCAACACCCTTTCAGAACACAAGCTCCTTCATGGCATCATCTCAGTTGCACCACCCCTAGCAAACTTCAGCCAAACCTGGAGACAACCTACAGAGCCAGCTATGACCCCTACAACAGCCAATAGATTACATGCTCTTGCACAGGAACAGGAAGCTCAAGTTCAAAGCCCAAGAGACGATATAAAAACCCTTACTCTCAACTCCAGCTACCTAGAATCACACTTGCTTGGTGGTTCTGCTTCATCATTAAACTATCTTTCCAATCATCCTCCATGTTTCCAGTTCCTTCCTCCCAACTTGGACCTGGGCTGGGATATTTCTTCCAACACCATGTTGTGGTGAGAAGTGTGGAAATGGTGGTCCAAAAATATCTGAGAGAACCAAACATTTTCTTTTAAATATAGATTATGTCAGGACCTGTATATAAGAACTTGGCCAGCAAATCAGTAATCATCTCCTCTTGTTAATCTCCTGTATTCATGGATCAAAAAATTCAGGAACAGAAAAAGAGAGGCCTTCATCACAAATATCAACACAAAATCTTTATAACAAGAGACTGTGAGCTCTCTTTAAATATATATATAAAATGTTTCAAATAGATTTGGTTAGATGGATCAGGGAAACAAAGACAGTATAAATTGTGGGAAGTAGATTTATAAATTTATAAATAAATTATAAAATAAATAAAATAATAGCTATAAAATAGTAATGCTATTTCAAGTAAGGAAGCAGTTATTGATTTCCAAAGTTTTCTTCCTAGCCTGTCATTCTACGATCTTGGTATGTTGAATAATTTATTCATAAATTCAGTAATGATTTATTAATGTAAAATAGCCTGCCTCAGGATCTATATTTTTGGAAGGAAAAATATTTTAATAACACTGTAAAACTACTGATTAAATTCAGATTTTTAGTCAATGTAGGGAGAAAATATCTCTATATAAAATCATACATTTTGCAACTTTTTTCCTGGGATGTTTAGGGTTGTTTGTTTGTTTTGATATGTACAGAATATTTCCTCAGATTTAAAGGTAAGAAAAAGAAGGGAGTTTTGTTTGCTAGGATAAACTTTTTGCTTATTACAGTTTATATATATTTTGTGTAAATGATAAAGTTTAAGTAAGTTAAACTTAAGTTTGGTAGGAACATCAAATTATGACACGTATTCAACAGGTCACTGAGGTTATGTTTTGAAAAAGAAATCAGTTTTCAAAACATCATTATATCACCATGTAACTGTGTACTCAGGCTCATATTATGCTAGCCAGCTATTGCAAGGCTAAAATTTTATGTCCCTTATGCCAAAGATCTGGAGACAATCTGTTCTTTTTCTGAATATTATTTGGTGGCAGAATCATTTCCATTCTCTAACAACATGATTGACAAAGTTGTTTAGCTATAGCAGAGTGGAGATGGAGAAGGGATTCTTAACTTACTGAAACAACTTATTGAACTTATTTTTGATACTGAAAATAATGTGGAGAAGAAAATAAATTATGTTTGATGTATGATTTTTAAGAAAGTTTCAACCATTTGGGGAAAATATATATTGCAAACTGTATTTGTAAGAGGATATTCTTAGACAAACCTCTTAGAAATAGGGACTACGCAAAAGAAAAACATCTTACATTTATAATCCCCACAAAAGGAAGTTTACATACAAAAGCCAGACACAAGGTTACCTGTTTCCACAGTTCTATTTCAGAAACTCTAAGACAACCATGTAATTCTGTGGATAAATTATTTGTGGGAAAAGCAAAACAAACAAACAACAACAAAAACAAGTTTAAAAAAAACCTGGACTTCCTTACATAAAAATACAATATTTGAAATCAGACAATTGTGGTAGTTGATTTTAGTATAGGAAAATGTCAACACAAATTTTCAATTTTGGAACTATTTTAGAGCTTCCTTGGGCTAAGAAAGAATATTTTATAATTTTAAAGGAGGGATTCTGTCTCCGTCTCTTTGTCCATCTCTATCTCCATCTTTTTAATCTCTATCTGTACCTACCTACCTACCTACCTAACTAATTACCTAACTATCATCTATCATCTAACTATCTATATCTATATATCTAAAATGGTTGTTTTGAGTTAGAGGTTGTGAAATGTGTTGAAAAAAAATGTTTCTAATTAGATTCTCTCATTTGTATGTGTATAATTAGAGTTGGGTTCCACTTTGGTGATTTCAACCAGAAAAATGAATATAGCTTATAGAACAGTAATTTTATTATGTTCTTTGCCAAAAGTTCTGTTTTTCTTCTCCTCTTTCCTTCACTCCTTTCCCCAGCCCTCCTCCAAAAGGCTTGATGATTTCAGTCTTGAAAAGAAATCAGTCCTTCCATTTTCCAAGCTACCTGATATGTTGTTTATCATGCTGTCTAGGGAAGCCTTGGACTTTCAGCAGGTCATAACTAATATATACCTAACAGTAACAATAAAGGTGATAAAATGAATCCCAGTACAACATATGATTTCTCTAGTCAGATTCATGCAAATGTGAAAAAGTGAGGACCAGCACTTCATTCCCTAATTCTTCTACATTTTCAGAAGAGCCATGATCAATAGCAATAGTACTTATACTTACAGTACATGCTGTTCCATGGTACTTTATGGCATTCTCTGAGTGATTTACAGTGTCAGCATATTGCTTCCAACAATCTGGATCTTCATCTTACCAACCTTGGAAAGATGGAAGGCTGAGTCAGCCTTGAGTCAGTCAGGATTAAACTCCTGGCTGTGGGCAGAGTTTGCCTACAATAGTGCATTCTAACCACTGCATCACCACAGCTCATACTGTAAATATATCTCTCATATCTAAGAGGAGTTTTCTGACAAAAATAATTGACAAAAGCGACCGTTTTCTTCTTCTCTAGATAATGAACTGAAACGTGTCTGAAACATATTCAGGTAATTATTCCCTTTAAGGTGTTATGTAGTTACAATAGACTATGGTCTCAATAACTGTCTTTTTCACTAAAGAGAAAGATCTTTTCTTTTATGTATACTGAGAGTATTTGCACCAAGACAAATTCCTTGTGTGCCCAATCAGACTTGGCCAATAAAGAATTCTATTCTATTCTATTAGTGTTTGGACATTAATTATACAAAAAACTGAATTCAAAGAGGGAAAATGAGAGCAAGGAATCTCTACTCACCTACCCCCAGTTTAGCACCCGCAGTTAGATGATACATTAGTTTGGTTGCAGTGTTAACTGATGCTCAGATGTACATCTAATTCCTGGATTAATCAGTTGGTACTATCTTGTCTCATGTCTGCAGAATATGTTTTTTTGAAAGGAGTGGAATAATTTCAGGTTGAACCCTGACTAGACAAAGTTGGAGGGATTTGGACTACCCAGATCTGGATATGTTCCCCTTTTGTTCCTGAATTGGTTCTACTTTATTCTTAAGAGTCTGTGTACAATTTAGGATCAACTTGGACTCACATAACTGAGAATATAGCAATATTTTTGTCCTTTCTGTTGTGGTATAAAGTAAGTTAGAAGATGGTAGGTCCTTCAAGACATAAGACTGACTTCATAGAGTTTTATTACACACACACACACACACACACACACTTATATAACATCTTATTACATACAGATTTCATGTTTACCACCAACAGCATGAGGCAGGTCATCAGTGATCCAACTGCCAGAAGTGGACATTGATCCATAATTATTTGTCACCTCTCTGTGTTCTATCATATGTCCCTCAACCTGTCACATTTGGAGTGCACCTGTCAATCCCCTGCCTGAGCAATTAAAATCCCAAACATGTTCATAGTTATTGTGATAGGCACCAATTTACAATATTTCAGGTATGGAGAGCTGGAATAAGAACTTAAGATAAATTAATTAAGTAAGCAAGCATATCCTTGCTATATATAAATAATTATATATGCTATGTTTATTTGTATGCATGCATTTCCTTTATTGTTTCCTCTTGTGTTCTCCTTAAAAAGAGAATTTTATTTCTATGACAGTCTGTGCCTCATAGTGCTAATCAGTTGTGGAGTTTGTGCCTTGAGCGAATGCACAATTCAAGGATATACGCTGCTAGCTTTTTTCAATCCCTTCCCAATAAACACAAGGTCAGCTTGTTAGGATAACAAGCAGAACCTTGGCTCAATTCTCATATCAAAGCTCTCATGTTTCTTTTCTAGGAACATGTCAATAATGATTGTACACCAGGAAGGATACCCAGGTCTCTTTTCTGATTACTTCTTGTCAGTTATACAACAACTGCTACTGTCTTTGGAATCTTCTGCTGGCATATAATTCATGCTCAAACTGTCTGATATTCGGTATAAGGGCTTAGCAACCTTGTCACTTTTGTTCTTGGCTTGTCTGACTGCAAGAGACCAGTGAGTCATTGTATCCTGCTTTGGAAATAATAAAAGATAATTGGATTTTCTCCAGTTGTGGATGCTTTGGGGGTGAAATTGTCATCCCACTGGCTATTATTTTCAGGACGTATATAGCTGTAGCTTCAGATACATTAATGCTGCAGTTGCTGTGGACATATTGTGGCTGCACCTAAAATTATTTAAGGCCATGAAGTAGGATGGTAGCTCACAAAGTTATCCATTCCTAATCAGGGAGATTACCTAAAAGATGACCTGTGAGTTGTGACATCACAGCACAGGCTCTGCTTTCTTCACACTTCTTTTCACACCATGATTTTGTATACAACCTTGTAAGAGGTGGAGTTTATTTTGCAACATTGAGATATTCGAATTATCATGTCTCTTCTCTACCCTCATAAGTAGCACACAATGTTGTGGTTCACCGGCAGCCTGTGCACACGGCAGCGGAATCAGACACAATTGGGAAGAATGGGGACCAGTCAGGGAGTCTGGAGAGGACTTGGATGAGAGTCCTACGTTGATGCAGAGATGGGGCCAGGACCATCTGGGAGTGGGGTGCTGCCTCCAGAGCTTTGCAGTCTGGCAGCAGCAAGGCAGAGGACCCAGGGGAGCCTCTTTCCAGTGCACATGTGTGCAGAGATGCTAGAAGACAAGAGCAGCTAAGACAAAAGGGGCAACTCGGGAGTAAGGTTGGGACTGCCCCTCCCATAAGGTATAAAGGACAGGCAAAGATGACGAAACCTTTGCAGGAAGCAAAGTTGTTCATTCAGTTCATATTCATTCTTGAAGCTCTTTGTACTTTGTTTTTTTTTTTTTCCCTAGTTCATTGGACACTTCTGTTATTGGCACCACTTCACAGGAAAGAAAGGTGGGTGCTTATCTCAAGGGACTGTTTGAGATTCATTACCGGCTGGGAATGAAAATAATTCCCAGCATTGTAATAAAACAAGACTTGTTTTTAAAATAAGCGTGTGCATAATTACGGTCTTGGAAGCCTTGGTCAGAACACACAATACATTTTGTACTCACAATCATAAGGAAATATATTTATATATGTGTTGCTGAGCAGCAAAAGATTCCACCCACAAGGGAGGGAGGGAGGGAGGGAGGGAGGGAAAGAAGGAAGGAAGGAAGGAAGGAAGGAAGGAAGGAAGGAAGGAAGGAAGGAAGGAAGGAAGGAAGGAAGGAAACCTGCTTTACTTTAGTCAATAAGAGGGCCCTCTGTGCATGAGCCTAAGCAAAAGTATAATACCTACAAGGGTTTTGCAAAGTATTTCAATTAGCACTTTGTAAAATATGTTGATTAAAGCATACCTGCAATTGTTCAAGCATTGAGATAATTGCATCTTTCCACTAGTTTTCTTACTGATCAATTTGTCCACCAACTTCTACTTCAACATTTTTCTTATTTTCCCTAGATTCTCCAAAGAATCTATTCTACTTCTGATTTGCTTTCTGATTTTCCAGTTACAATTACAGATATTAATTGTACACCAGATCTTAGCATCTAAAATAATTTCACCTTTCTTTCCTCTGGAAAACTCCTTCCGGTTTGCATTTATTTATTTACTCTTTACTCAGAACAAATTTACTCAGAAGCAAATGAATTGCACAAAAATATGCATATTTTAGCAAATTTCTAAAGATAAAGCAGTACTATGTTCCACTAAAATTCACACTATATTAATGATAAAATCAACCTTCTTTTCTTTGCCAACCAAATGAGGGTCATAATTAATCAATTGGTTGATTTTTCTTTTGCTTGAGATCTGATTTTTCTTAAGAAACTGGGAATGCCACAATCTTTCACAAGCATCCTGCTGTTCATTTTCTTGAACTATATTGTAAGATATCTAAATTCATACAAAATAAATGATTCCGTTCCCAACTTTAACTGTCAGGTTTATTAGACATTATAAAATGCACCTGTTATTATTTTATAATGACACTTAAAATATGTTGTACAAATGATTTATTCAAAACAATAAAAATAATTTATTTAAAACTGTGTGAAATAGTTCTGGCTTAATCCATAATGTAACAAAATTTAGTTACATCTACAAAAGTGTTTTGCTGGTTAGTAAGATTGAATGTGAATCTTTTCCTACTTCTTTCTTTTTGCTTTTTTCCCTGGTTAGTTTTTTAAAATTAATGGAATATTGACAGATTTTGATGCCACAAATATAGCATTCCTAATGTAAAACGTTGTTTCAGCAAATAAGACCTTGTGATCCTCTAGATGTTTTCTAATGTATCATTCCCATGGATGCAAAATGATAAAAATAGGTGGGCATTGTATTACAGTAAAAGAAAGTCACAAAATTCTATTCCTAGCACACATGAGCATTAAATTTTAAGAATACATCACCTGGCTTTAAGCAAATTTGTTACATTATATTATTATTATTTAATTTTCTTTCTTTCCTTTTCCGGAAGTTTCTTTATAAGTTTAGCCTGATGAGAAAAAGGACTAGGGGTGACATGATAGCAATGTTACATTATCTCGGGGGCTGCCGCAAAGAAGAGGGAGCCAAGCTATTCTCCAAAGCACCTGAAGGCAGGACAAGAAGCAATGGGTGGAAACTAATCAAGGAGAGAAGTAAGCTAGAACTAAGAAGAAATTTCCTGACAGTTAGAACAATTGATCTGTGGAACAATTTGCCTCCATAGGTTGTGAATGCTCCAATACTGGAAGTTTTTAAGAAGAGATTAGATAATCATTTGTCTGAAGTGGTGTAGGGTTTCCTGCCTCAGCTGGGAGTTGGACTAGAACTCCTCCAAGGACCCTTCCAACTGTGTAATTCTATTCTAACCTAATTTTACTATAAAGCAGACACTTGTAAATCACCAGGAAACATTAATAGCTTGTAAATAAGCGGGGTGGGGGGTGGAACCTACTGCTTTCGCTCCTCATTCTGAAGATATACAAATGATTTGAGTGCCGAACCATGTTAAAACATCCTGGGTCAACTATAGTATTTTATTGAAGACTACAGGCATTGTGAAATAAGTATAAAACACTCCTGGCTTACATAGTGGGCACTGAAATTTGAAATTAACTCGGAATCAGTTAATAATGTTACAGAAATTCTATCTATTTGTTCTAGAGCAGGTGTGTCAAACTGATGGCCTGCGGTCTAGATGCGTCACATGCATGCCACGCCCACCCCAGCTTCACAAAGGGGAAAATATTGTGATACATCACGTGAGGGCAACATGACACCGCAAGTTTGACACGCGTGTTCTAGAGCATTTTCAAAATGTCAAAAAGAGGGAAAGTGATTTAACTATGCAGAGGTGATCAAGATTTTTATAATAATACATTGCTGTTATAGAGAGGCTGTTTAGTTTAGTTCTTAAGGCACCAAAGTGGGAGATGACTGTGAGTTCTAGTCCTGCCTTTCCCGTGAAAACTACCTGGAGGACTTTGAGCCAGTCACTCTCTCTCTCTCTCTCTCAGCTCAGCTCACCTCACAGGGTTGCTGTTGTGGAGAAAATAGGAGAAGGAAAGTGTGCTGAATATGTTTACCACTTTGAGTTATTTGTAAAAATAATAAAGGATATAAATAAATGAAAATAATAAGTACAATTAAGATTTTGAAATAACTTTCATATTACTTGAAAGGTTTGCATAAATGAAAAAAAAAATGCAGGACTAAATGCCACATTTAAGGAATATTTACATGTTTGTTAGATTTAAATTTAGGGTTAGTGACTCAGTCATCAAAAGCATCATTGCTAAGCTATACGCAGCCTTTCCTCATTCTTAGATTATGCTAAGAAGTGGCATATTTGATCATGATTGATCAGCTGAACTTTCCAGAGATCACCTGACATCATAAGCTATAAAAGATGTTGAGACTCTAGAAAGAGTGCAGTGAAGAACAACAAAGATGATTAGGGGATTGGAGGCTAAAATATATAAAGAAAGGTTGCTGTAATTGGGTTTGTCTGCTTATACAGCTGGCCATAAGTTCAAATGATTCAAATGTAGAATGCATACTGCTAATTAAACAACTCCCTTTTTTTCCAGTTTTGTTTAGAAATTGGGGTTTAGTTAACTGAGATTTTCCTGGAACTCACCCATTCATCCAATTAGATGAACTTGCCCTAGTTAAGTTTTATTTGCATATGGTATTATAAATACACTTCATTCAATTTTGTTGTGGTTGTTTATAACCTGACATACTTAAAAATCTTTGAAATGTGTCATTGCAAAATACAGCAAAAGAGCAATTGCAAATTAAATTACTAAAAAATGACAAGGGTTATTGTAAACTTCATTTCTTACCCCTACTTCTTGATCAGGCTAATAAACGTTCACAAGAACAAGCCTGTTCTTGTCAAATGCAGGAAATTGTTTTGTGACATTTCTGAAAAAGAAAAAAAGGTCATAGATGTTATATTATGTTTGGGTTTACAGCAAAGTTCAAATTCTACTGGCAGATTCTATGACTGCTGATCACCTCTGTGCTGCCTGTTAGACCTGTCAAACACTGGATGTTGCTAAACACACATATACACAAACAAACACATGATAGTAAATAGTTAATACCAGACATGAACACATAATGGATAAATAGATGCACATGTGTGCACACCCACAGAGAGACATATGCAAATATTCTGAGGTTCAGAAGGAATACTACGCTATGTCTATAACTAAGACTATTCAAAATATGCTGATAGATTACAAAATCCTAAGTTCTTGAGAAGAACTTGTTGCATATGAAGGCCAATATTAGCTAAAACAACTAGCATCCATGATTTCACATTGTTTTGCACATTCTAATAATAAGTAGAATAATGGTAATAAAAGAAAGCAAAGGTAGTACCAACAGTAATAGATACTTTGGTTGCCATTCCAAAACATGTGAGGTTTAAGCATCTTGAATGTCACCAGTATTGACAAAATGACCATCAGTCAATTGCAAAAGATAGCTTTACTAGGAATAGGTTGCACCCTGCGATAATGCCTCTAATATTATTAAACAACTGTCTATCCCAGGTCCTTTGACAGGACTCAATCAACGTTGCATGTAGTTTAAATATCTGAGTAATGAGGTGGCATAATAATGTAACCTATAGAAGCCTATACTGGATTGGTCATTATTTGTATCAACTAGGACTGAAATAAGGGCTGGGGTTCCTGGACATCCAAGGACAAGTGGACTGTAGGACTCAGGATTGTTGGATGAGGAAATAGGGCCAGCAGCTGCAGAACTATTGGAAGAATAGTTGCATACTTATCACAAATACACAAGGACTGGAAGCAAAGAAATAATGATTTGCTACTACAAACTAAGTCCAGTGAGAAGAGCAGAGGTGGTGTTCAGTAGGTTCTGACCAGTTCTGGAGAACCAGTAGTGGAAATTTTGAGTAGTTTGAAGAACTAGCAAATACCACCTCTGACTGGAGATTTTAAAGTATCCTTCCTCTGCCACGTCCACCAAGCCATGCCCACAGAACCAGTAGTAAGAAAATTGAATCCCACCACTGGAGAAGAGGATATCTGAAAAGAATTCACCAGGCTTGGAAAGAACAACAACTAGGAATCAAAAATAACAAAACAGATGCTGGCTGATCAACATCAATTTATAATACAACATAAGTATTCACAGAAGTAGAACTTGAAGAACTGCAAAGGTCTAGCCAGGGCAGAGAAATCAAAGCCTTGCCAGAAGTAGCTCAAACACAGAGATAAACCAGGGCGAATCAGTACTAGAAGCCAACAAAAGAAAAAGGTAAAAAAGGAGTTTGCAGTGGTGGTTAAAATGATGGAATTCTTCATATGTTGCTTGTATGTTCATATGTTGCTTTACAATTTATATTGTTTTATTTGTTCCCTAGTATGATTTGATTGCTTATTAGTAACCTATGACTATCACTAAGCATTGTATCTTATTATTCTTGATGAATGTATTTTATTTTTTTATTTATGTACACTGCACCAAAGACAAATTCCTTGTGTGTCCAATCACACTTGGCCAATAAAGAATTCTATGCTATGCTATGCTATGCTATTCCTATTCTATTCTATTCTATTCTTACTCTATACTATAAGGACACTTCTGGATGTCATATTTTGGAATGCTAACATAACAAAGAGCTTATTGCAATCTTCTACACATAACAGGGAAGTACTAATTATGTGCTTATTTCTTGTCTTTGTGGGCAGCTTTTTATATATGGAGAGAAATAAAAACAACAATCTGGCATTCCTGTGGTGTTCTGAATTCATAAAATCTCAAAACCTGTCACCTTTTCCTGAATTAAAGGAAGATTTAAATGTGTGTTGTGTGTTTCTATCTTAGTTTGGTTTTGCAAGTGTTCCTACCAAATTTATGGAGTTGCTTTCTCTTCTCTCCCCACCACCCCAAATTGCAAACCTCAACATGATGAAATGTCAAAGTTTTAAAGCTTTCAAAATAAAATACTCTCTTTGAAGTTGGTCTTTTTTTTTCTCATGATGGCTCAGTACTCTAAAATTGTTCAGCTGTATATGCTATGGATGATCAAATAGTGCTAAACCAGAGTTCAGGTTTAATGATTTGCAGACATGATGCCTAAGGCTAACTCTGTAAGTGGAAGTCTATGGCAGAGTGAAGTCAATTAATTCATTGTGAATGGGTTGTTTAGTGAAGCATGAAGATGGAAGAATAAAAAAAAGTCTTTTTATTAGTATAACCAATTGTTGAGGAGGTCAAGTGTGTGTGAAAGCTGAATTGTAAGTGACGTTTGCATCCCATCTACATTTATTCCATATTGCCCTTAAATTAAAAATACAAAATGGTTATTTTTGTATTCTATATATGTTGAAATATATTATCACAGTTGATTTCTTGCAGGACACTCAGCAAATTTAAGAAAATCTACATATAATTGCACTTGCTGTTACTACATTGTCTCAACAGAGAGGCTTGAAAGCAGATGGTCTCAACAATCAGAGTGGACATCCAAGAAGTTCAGGACAAAATAGGTTTGCAGCTTCAAGTATCAGTATACCTCTTAATTAATACTATGCAATTTGAGGCAAGTGGCTGTCCCAGTCTCTTCTTAAAAGCCTCCAATGTTAGAGCACACATAACTTCCGAAAGCAAACCATTCCACTGGTTAATTGTTCTCACTGTCAGGAAATTACTGCTTAGTTCTAGGTTGCTTCTCTCCTTGATTAGTTTCTATCCCTTGTTTCTTGTCTTGCCTTCTGGTACTTTGGAAAATAGGTTGCGCCCCCTTTTTTGTTTCAATCTACTGTGATTTTATGTGAAACAAATAATAAATGTCTGCATCTTTGAAATAAGATAATCTACTACACAGCAATATTTCCAGTCTAATAGTGGGATGGGGTGGGGCTGGAGGGACCCTTGAGATAATTGTGCAGGACAATCTGTAACTCAGAAAATGAAATAGCTTGGCAAAGTTGTTGTCCAGGTACAACTGGAATTATAAATGTGAAAAAGAAAAAAACACATTTCTTTTCCAAATGCATCATAAATTAGAGTCCAGTGACAAATAAGTAATACATTTGCTGAAGCAGAAATTAGTCAGAGGGAGGCTTTATAGGAATGAAAGAGGACTAATTGCCCATTATGGTTAAAGTAATCTATACAATAAGAACCTATTATTGCATTCAGAAATGTGTCAAGAAAACAATGATTGTCTTAGGAGACAATCTTTAGCTTTGAAAACAGGCAAGAAAAAATAAGATAATTATTTGAAGAGGTCAAATGATAAAAAAGCAACATCCCATAGAACAGAGTGATTGCCTAGTTTGACTAGGTACTGATGTAATTTGAAAAATAAAATGATTTATCTTGATTTATTATGATTGTCTCCTAAGATAATGCACTTAGCTTCTAATTGGAAGGATCACAGCTACAGGATATTAGGGGACCAGCAAAACGCTGTGGACATAGTATACTTGGACTTCAATAAAGCATTAGACAAAATAGACCACAACTACTTCTTGGTAAGATTCAAGAATGTGGGATAGACAGCATCATTACCAGATGTATTTGTAACTGGCTGACCAACTACATTCAATGTACTTAATGAGCAATCCTAAATGGAATGATGTCTACATGGAAGAATGCATGAAGTGAGGTACCCCAAGGTTCTGTCTTAGGCTGAATACGCTTCAACATCTTCATAAACAATTTAGAGGGGAACTCATCAAATTTACAGATGAAACCAAGGTGGGCAAAATAGCCAACACTTCAGAAGATCTGGAAAGATCTTGAGAGACTTGGACACTGGGCTCTGTCCAATGAAATATAATTTAAGTAAGGTTTTACACTTAGGCAAGAAACCAAATGCATAGAACAGAGGTGGTCTTCAGCAGGTTCTGACCAGTTCTGAAGAACCGGTAGAGGAAATTTTGAGTAGTTTGGAGAACCGCCAAATGCCACCTCTGACTGGCTCCGCCCCCATCTATTCTAGGCCTCCCAAGTCCCAGCTGATCAGCTGACTCTTCTTTTGTTGCCCTGCACAGGAAAATAGAGCTGGAAATCAGGTTAGTGGGGTGGGGAGGGAATGGGATTTTGCGCTATCCTTCCCCCAGGAGTGGGGTGGGAATGGAGATTTTGCAGTGTCCTTCCCCTGCCATGCCCACCAAGCCAGACCACACTCACCAAGCCACTCCCACAGAACTGGTAGTAAGAAAAAATGAATCCCAACACTGGTACAGATATAGAATAGGTGGTACCTAGCTGAATCATAGCAATTGTGGGAAGGATCTAGAAGACCTAATGAACAACCACTTAGGTATGAACCAGCAGTGTGCTGCAGTTAGCACAAAAGCCAATTAAGTCCTAGACTGGATCAACAGAGGGATAGTATCAAGATCACGTAAAGTGTTAATACTACTTTATAATGCCTTGGTGAGACCACACTTGGAATAATGCATCCAGTTTTGGTTGCAACAATACAAAAAAAGATGCTGAGACTCTAGAAAGAGGGCATAGAAGAGCAACAAAGATGATTAGTGGGATGGAGGCTAAAGCATACTATGAATGATTGCATGTTGATGTTGTCAGTGACAACTGTGACATGTGAAAGATTGCAACTTTGAATTTTATAAAGCTATGACTGTCTATATTACTAAGGCTGCAGAAGGTTACTTTGAGCAAACTTTAAGTTCAGCCTTTCTTCATGCATTTGTGACAGATCTTAGCTTCTGTTTACAGGGACATTTAAATATCATACCCATTTTATCCAAAAATATATGCCTTAGAAATGTACAGTAGTCATGTGGTAGTCATGTAGTTTGCTCTTTTCAAAAACAAAAAGTGACTGAAAATATGAGAACAGTTTGTTCATTGTAACAGACACTTGTGACCTTTATTAAAAGACCTGCCAAATAATAATAGCAGAGGAAAAGTTGTATTATAACCCATCTAGTCAATCTATAGTTATTAGTTATGGTTCAAAAGAACTTGATAGTAGAATTGTTGGCATTTTACAATAATCATATTTTTCTATGAATGCCATTTCATTGTATTGAAATTAGTTTTCTTTCATTAAATGATAAAAGGGACCTATACCTAACAAGACTAATGTGTGGTTCAAATAGTGGCCTAAGTAATAGAGTGTTCTTGTTACAATGCAGTTTCTTTGGCTTAGTATGCTCTTTGAATCCAGCAACAGTGGCTTGTAGATCAAGGTTAATAGTGAGGTAGACAATCTTACCATTCAAGTCAGTCAGTCAATCTTTAAAAGGCCACCCATTCATCAACCATTTTTAGCCTGCACATCAATATTGATTCCTGCTTCAAGGGCATATCGTAAAATCTGCAATGTATATCTAGTAAGTGCATGACTCTCCTCCCAACCCTAACCTTCAACAGTTTATGGCTTCATATATTGGGTGGAGTTAGCCATAGTTAATAAGCTGTTTTTGAACCATGCATAGCCCAATATGTGAAATGAAAGGTAGAGCATGTTTTTTTGGAGGGGGGGATGATTTTAAATAAATGATCCAGCCTCCCCCCTTTGTATTATTTAAAGGAGTCCAGTTTATTTGGGACTACATGGAAACCTAAAAGATGACCTCTTTAAGGACTTTAAGAACTCCGTGCATTAAAAATAACACCTCTCCTAAATCATCAGTACTTTTTTCCAGGCTGAGAAAAACTTGAATAATTCAGGTGGCTTGACTATATTGGAAGGGTTGTGTTGTCCTCACATGATGTTTGAACCTACTTCTTAATCATTTTCAGAATGTGCATATTATGCTTTAATTCAGTCTTCCTAAAACTGTGACCTTTGAATGCCTTGGCACTCATGCTTACCATCCATGTTTATACAACTTCTTCCAACATTCACCTTCATTATTGCACAAAGATTTGATGATGGGGAGCTGACTAGTATGAATTGAGGACAAACTTTGGATTCACCAAAGTGTTGAGAACCTGAAGTTCTTCCCAGCTTTAGTAAGATATGTAGGCAAACCTTACTTAAATAGTTTCTGGCTCACTTTCCTTTCTCTTGACAATCTAGCTTGAGGAAACAGCTCTATTTGCTGCATAGTCAGTAAGTTGATTCAAGACCAGGTTTGAAGATTTTTTGGGAGGTGGAGGGTTGTTTATACAGACTCTTCCCTAATCCTTCAGTAGTTTTCTCATCTTCAGGTTTTCTTTCTGCTGATTGCTTATATATGCCCTCATCCTTATTCTCAAATCCTTCCATTTTTGTTAAAGTGGCATTAAATCTGCAAACTCTCCTTCTCTACTGATGCAGCTTATTCACCAGGAGGTTGGGATTTTCCCTTCACTACATTTGTGTTGCTAAGAGAAAAACAATTGTACCATTCTTGTGGGTAATAGCTAGGAACCATTCATCTGTGTTAGCCGAATTCAGCATTTATGATAATGGGAGAGAACCTTTCTTTTGTAAAGTTTCTATGCAAGGTAGCTCCAGCTTTTCAATCGCAGTACAAAAGAACTCATTTTCGGAAGCCATTGGAATTATTCTACAAGTTCTTGATTTTATATAGAAATGCATAGCATTAAGTACAAAAACACTCCCTTATTAACCTTCAAACAAGCCTATGGCAAAGGTAAAGGGGAAACAAACAAACATAGAAAAAGTTAAGAAGAAGAGAAATCTATTATTTGTCTCCCTTGTCTATGGAGATTCTAAGTCATCTGGGTGGTTCAAGAAGCAAATGGACTTTCTTGTTTTTTCTTTGAAGACGTTTCGCTTCTCATCCAAGGAGCTTCTTCAGCTCTGACTGGATGGTGGGGAATGCAAGAATGTATATTCCTTGCAAACAGTTGGTCATTTGCATTCTTTTAGAGAGTTGTTGAGGCCACTTGGAGGTTTGTCTGTGCCCTCCGGGTCACCTGTGTAGTGAAAATGGGTGTGGAGGCTTCTTGGAAATGCAGAAAGGACTGTGTTGTGGAGCTGTCCCTTGTCTCATTGTTTTACCTTTCCCAGGTCAGATGCCTTTACTAATATTTATTTTCAAGCACTCTGTCCTCACCACCATAGCTATCTGTGAACCTCACAAATTTTCTCTTATATTTAGTCTTGGTTCTGTTTGCTGCCTATTTCCACTTAGGTCACTTCTCTGTTCTGGCTTGCAAACATGGCCATTTTACAGAACTTACTAAAAACTGAAGATGGGTTCATGGAAGTATTGTTTGACCACATCTCTGCGGCCGTAGCAAAAATAAGAGATCTGGGTACCTTGCACAGAGATATCCCATCTCAGAGATCCCATCCCTTTCCTCGAGTAGCTCTATTATCTTTTCATTTGAGCAGGAGGTTGGATTAGAAGACCTCCAAGGTCCCTTTCAACTCTATTATTCTTATATTAATTTGTGCACAGGCACAAAAATGCACGTGAAATAATGTATTATCTCACAGTCCCTGTTGCATTTAGAACAACACAATTTTCTATTGCCTAAGCACAATATTGAGTGGGACTAATAAAACAACAACTCTGTTTAGACTTAAAGTTTATACCTTCCCCAAAGCATGGAACATGAGTGTTTTGCTTTTAGAACCTTGAGGCAAGTGGAACATATGTGCCTTTTGTTCAACATGCTTTCTCTGGAAACAGTGACAATGTGGAAAATACCCTAAGAGCTTAGAAGAAATCAATGTCAAGAGTTTTTCCACTTCTATATTACATTTGCCATTCTTTCTTAAACACCACAAATATGGAAAAATCATAGCATCCTTTTTCAAAGAATATTTTTTTTCCTGAACAAGCAAGTCCTGGGCTGCTGCACAGCCTGTAAATCCCAGAAGTCATTGTATTTGCCTCTTGTGGGTTTCTGTTTTTGAAGATTTCTGTTTCAATGCCATTTTCAGGCCACCTGGACTCTACAAAAATAGCAATCTCAATATTATAAGATAGCAGCACGAAACCACATTGGAATTTAAATCAGTGACTGAGGTCTCTAGTCAAGCATTGTCATGCAATATGTTTAGCCAAAAGTACTCCAAATGGAATCAGTGTAATTAATTTTCCACTTTGATTCATCTGCTTAATTTAAATATTTTCATTTACTATGCAAGCATATGTCATAATGTATGAATGATTGTTCACATATATTTGTATTTTGTATTTTGAATTAATGTAATTAATTAGTAATTAATTAAATATTTACATATGATCGTGGAAGAGGCCGTCATCCTGCAGTGGATAGACAATGGCTAAAATGATGATGATGATGATGATGATGATGATGATGATGATGATGATGATGATGATGATGATGATATATTATATGGAAAATATTTTCACAAACTACAGTATAATGGCAAGGAAGGTAGAGATCCTACTCAGGTAAACAAATCCCTGTGAAATATATTTACAAAACAAAATTCTTTTCAGTAGACTTGGTTTTCTAATCTTGGATATAGTTTCATAATTTGAACTGTCCTTCTACAGGGAATTTTAGAGGCAATACCTGTCATGGTAAGTTTTGGATCAATAATAAATTCAGCATGGTATCTGGCTTGTAAATGATTAATCTGTTCCCTAGTTTGGCCTTAGTTAATGCTTCGGCATCAAGTAGGCAAAATCCCTTGTGGACAGAGAGTTGGGAAACTGTCTCATCAGTAACAGCGTCAAAAACTGGAGTCCAAAGATGAGGACAACTTAAAGTTGATTCTTCTTCCCCGGGCCTTAAGCATTCATGGTCAGGGGTGGAAAACAAAATAATCTCTTTCAAATATCAGCAGTCCAAGCCAAGAATACAAAAGAAAATATCTCAAACATAAAATAACAAACCAAGAGAGAAAAATGGGACAGGCAGCAGCGGTTTGAGGTTTGTTATCTTCTTCATACCAGCAGGCACATTGAGCATCCCAGCCTCAGTTATCAAGTTATCAGGTAATTTCCTACTTCTGAAGAGTCTCCTTTTCCTTTCGTCAGAAGAATCAGCTCTACTTAGCACCTGAGAAATGAGTTGATCTTAACCTGTCAACACAGATAGGTAGAATAATATGTTTGTATAGGACCTTGATAAGAGAATGTCCATTCTTTCTTCTGCAAGCTTCTTTGTCATCCTGCTCTGGTATCCTCCATCTTCCTCTATCTTCGACTCCAATCACCACATGTTTCTTTTCAGCAGAGCAGTCTTTAAGCCAGGCTTGAGCCTGCAGGCAATTACAATCAGGAACTGTGGCTTACTTATAAGGAAGCTGGTGTTTTCCCTTAATCCCTCACTACCTATCTTATCTCAGGTTTAACTGCTGAATCTGATCATATAATGCCTGTTGTTTTATTATGCCATGGTGACACAGTGGTTAGAATGCAGTATTGCAAGTTAATTCTGCTGACTGTCGGCTGCCAGGAGTTTGGTAGTTCGAGTCTCATTGGATCAAGGTTGACTTAGCCTTCCCTACTTCTGCGGTCAGTAAAATGAGGACTCAGACTATTGGGAGCAATGTGCTGACTCTGTAAACCAGGGATGTCAAACTCAAGGCCTGTGGGCAGGATCCAGCCTGCAGGGCACTTAGATATGGTCCACAGGGCAGGCCTGGAAATAGCAAATGACTGGGCTGCAGTGCCTCTGCTAGCAAAAATGGTGTGTGTGCCCCCCCGTAACCATTTTTGGCCCTTGGAATTACCCACGAGGCCTTCCAGGCCCAAAATGGAGCCTCCGGAGTCACCCATGAGGCCTTCCAGGCCCAAAACAGGTCCTCCGAAGTGCTGCAGGTGGCTGTCCTTGACTCAGAAGGTTATAAAAAGGAGGAAAAGTACAATATTTTACCTTTCAGGCTTGCAGGATTCTGCTACTGTAGCCTGTGTCAACAATTTTGTAGTTCTAGTCTTCCTATGAAGTCAGTTCCTTGATCTGGTCTCTCTCTCATAAGGTGATCAAGTAGATCAAGTAAGTATTAAAAAAAATCACAGAAATGTATGCCTCTCTATTTTTATAAGTTTATAAAACCATGTCTGGGTCCCCCACCTGGCCCTCTAAGGTCAAACCCAATCCTGATGTGGCCCTCAATGAAACCCTGCTGTAAACCATTTAGAGATGGCTGTAAAGCCCTGTGTTTTAAAGTCTAAGTGCTACAGTTTTTATTATTATTTTAAAGAATAAGCACCCTGCTAGCAATATTCAATGCTACTGTTCCAAACAACCTTCACATACAGTATAGGCTTACATATAACATATTACAGTAATTTAATTTAGCAGTTATTAGGGGACAAATAACAAAGGTCAGACTGTTTAGACATTCAATGTATTATGCATTACACATTCATTTCTATTTAATATGTCTAGCTAGATTTTGTTTTCATTTGAGTGGGTTAAGTCAAGAAAAATGTGATCTATGGAACAAAAAAAAAAACATTACATATCTTACCAGAAGATTTTCCTCCTCCTCTGTTTATTAAGCCTGTGATGCTTACAGTGGTTCTCAACCTGTGGTCCATGGACCCCGAGAGGGAGATGATGTTGTCATAGGGGGTCCAGGAAGGCTTAAAGAATTCTTGAATTATGTCTTGAGGGTCTGTGGCCAAAAAAGTTATTTAAAAGGAGTCCGTAGTGAAGAAAAAGTTGAGAACTACTGCTTTAGGAAACAATGCTAAACATCTACTTAGTATGTAACTGTTTTAAATGTTACATCTCTGTTACTGAATACAGAAATTCCTCAAAGTTCTGATCCTTTTAGCTTCTCATGGTAGAATTATTTTAGCAAGTTAAAAAGGTGTTGGCAGTAGACAAAGAAAAAAAATTGTCATTGAAGAATATGAAGTTACAGAAAAGGGAACTTTTTATCATAATGCTATTCAGAAATTTTATTTCAATTCTAAGTTTTTAATTTCAGCGATAGGCAGAATTTTTTGTATTTCACAATGGTTGGTCTACTAATATATTAGCCATCTAATTTATTCTTTAAATCAATGGAAGAGGAACAAGAGGAGGAAAGAAAGAAAAAAGAAGATCATACAATTCATGGAAACTTATATCCAAGAACCATAAGAATTTTGCATTTATTCCTGGTGTTTGTTAGTCCATAAATGAAAATCACTGCATTGTGTTGATACAGATAATCAGAGTTGGAAGGGATCTTGTAGGTCATCTAGTCTAAACCCCCCACCTAAGCAGGAGACCCTACACCATTAGTGACAAATGGCAGTCCAATCTCTTCTTGAAAGTCTCAAGTGATGGCGCTCCCACAACTTCTGAGGGCAAGCTGTTCCGTTGGTTGATTGTTCTCACTGACAGAAAGTTTCTCCTTATTTCCAGGTTAAATCTCTTCTTGTTCAGTTTCCATCCATTATTCCTTGTCTGGCCTACAGGTGCTTTAGAAAATAGCTTGACCCTTTCCTCTCTGTGGCAGCCCCTCAAATATTGGAACATTGCTATCAAGTCTCCCCTGGTCCTTTTCTTCACTAGTCTAGCCATGCCCAGTTCCTGTAACCGTTCTTCATATATTTTAGTCTGCAGTGCCCTAATCATCCTGGTTGCTCTTCTCTGCATTTTTTCTAGATCCTCAACATCTTTTTTGATAGTGTGGTGACCAAAACTGGATGCAGTACTCTAGGTTATAGTTATATAACTATAGTTACATAGTTATAGTTGAATGTACTTAATTCAGTATTTTTAGGGGGGAGGATGGTTCATGTTTCATAAAGGTTTATTAGAAAGACAATGAAGAACAATACGTTAAAATAAACAAATGAAATATTTTAAAAGAAACATATAAATGAAACAAAAGTGATCTTGTCTCTAATTAATGGTTATACTTGATGCTGGAAGACAATTCACACGGAAGAGTATATTGAACATATCTTTCTATGGTATCATACCACCTTTATATTCCTAGTAATGAAAATATTTTAATATTTAGTTAATATTAGTTTCCCCCATCCCCTTGCTGACTGAAGCATTGCATGCTTCATGGTAATCTCTTAAGGAAGAATTTACTGTATTTTAGTTTGATTACTCTACAGCCAAATTACTTTTGATGTTGTTACAAATAACATTAGTAGTTACTATTTTAAACTCACAGAATTTTCTTTATATAGAATTGCTCTCAGGATAATATGTGTATGAATAGATTAGGGGAAATATGCAAATACTGGGAGGAAAAAGTATAAAGAAGAATGCATTTTCCTGCAGAAAATAAATAGCTTGCAAGAAGTATGATGATTAGGAAAACTGCTGATAATATATGTACATTAGGGGAAAGACATATAACAATACATATGAATATTTATGCAATCTCATTTAGCAGATTGTAAATAGTATTTATGACCAGACATTATGGTTAAAAGGATGAAAAAAATTAAGGAAGTCAACATTGTGATAAATCATTGATCTATAAATGTGTTTATTGAGATAACAAATATGTATCCATCTATAGTATGAAGTCAGATGTAATTTATTTGAAAAGCATGACTTTAAAAAAAATTAAGACAAACTATATGAAAAATGTACAAAATGACATTTCTCCCTCTAATACGTATTCATGCCAGTTTATAGATTAACTGTACAATATATCTTTCTTTCCTACAATCATTTTAATAATCTTAAAAATTCAACATTAAAAAGATTCAGTAAGACACATGGGCATACAGTATTACAAAAGAAAAGACAATATTGTCTTCTTAAGCCCAACTTAAACTACTGAGCATAGTTATTACAAGCAGCTCAAATCCCATTGATTTTGATGGAATTATGCATCAAATTGATGGGACAGTCTACCTATTACCATAGATACCTTTAATTATATTGAGGTTGAACTGTATAAAGATTTTAAACAATCACTTGCCCAAAGCCAAAGCCATTGCAAAAAAAAATGTGGTTTTATAGCCCTTCTACAAGGAGTCTGGTATATTCTCCTGAGGACTTGTTTGATTTATGGAAATATTTTATAGCTATGAAATTAAAAAATTAAAAATGCTCACCCAAATGCCATTCTAATCCCTTATTCTATTTTTCATTTCCACTCAGTAGAATAGCTAGGACTCAGCCAGGATATTCAGCAAAATTATGTTCAGTATTCTCCTATTTCTGCCTTCTAAATATAACCGTAAGGTTAAACAAGTCTGTATTTTATAAAGTCCCTAGTGTTTTCATCTTGTGCCTCATTTTCAGTTCCATGAAGGTAAAGTTTTCAAATGTGAAAAGATTCCCTGGTCTATTTTAAGGAAAATAAAACCAGTAAACATTTCTCTTGGGGTTCTTGACTCAGAAAAAAATTTCAGCCTGTGGCAGTACAGATGCTTGCAAACATTTAATAGCTAGCAAATAGAGTGATATTTGCCAAAGGCCTTAGCAGCCTGAAAGTCATTCAAGCTTCAATCTGTGTTTCTGTTAACAAAGTTTTGCACTCATGGAAAAGTCAAAAGATGCTGCTATATTGGTTTATTTTCAACGAGTGATGTGCGTGCAAGTCAAATATTTGATTTATCCACTGAATTTTTTAAAATGTTCCTTGTGTATATATACTGAACTAATAAAATATGATACTCAATGAATTTGAAAAGGAATGACTGCCAGTTTCTAGTTCTTCAGCTATTTTATACCAGTTTTAATAATGCTTTACCTGTGGCTACATCATTTCAATATCATATTTGCTTGTAGCATTGTAGCATAAGATGCCAATGTAAATAACCTGATGAACAATTTAAAATTATTTGGAAAGATGAAGGAATTGCTAAGGGAGTTGGAGAGCTGGTTTAATTTGTTTAATTAAAACCAGTGGACTGAAATTTATAAGAGAAAATAATCTGATTTGACATGATTAAATAACTAATTGGAAATAAAAATGGATATTAACATGTAAGTATCAGAAATTTTTTATTTGATGTATGTATTTAGTATTTAATGATATGACATGCAACTTTGCTTGATGTTTATTATTTATGTCATATATTAGAATTTGATATCTATACTATATCTATACTATAAAGTGTATATTATATATTAATATCTATATTATATCTGTATTATGTTCTGTACACATGATCACATGCAAGATTCCTTTTTTAATTTGTGTTTGTTACAATTTGCAGAATTAAGAATATTGCTCATTGACCAATAAAATATTTACATCATGCAAATATTAATTATGTAATTAAATTTATGGGTTCTTTGAAGAAACTCATGTTGGAAGAGGCAAAAGCATACAACTTCTCCCAATTTACAAGCCAAAATTTTATCACCTCATTAGTTCATTTTTTTTCTTGAAAACTTCAAAAAGTTTATAAGAAATATGTCTTCCTTCCTCAAGTTTTTCACCCCTCCTCAAAGAATTTCAAAAAAAACTTACGTAGCGCCTTTTCCCCCTCAATAAAGTATCTGAGGTCAAGATGCATTGGCTGACATCTCATGCTCACAGTGATACCCAAGAATAACTAAAATCATGATTAACAAAGAATCATGAGTCATGAGTAGACAAGCCAGATATATTTATGACACAAAATTCCTTTATAAGCCTGTCTTTCAAAGAATAATCCGGTGGTCAATTTGGGAGAGGAAATCAATCTGTGGCTTGAGAATGTCTTTCTGAGGAAGTTGCCATGTCTGTTTCAGTGATTTATTGCATCAGTAGCTATGCTCAGCTCCAGCAGTTCCTTGCCCATCATTCATCCACTTATGTCTTGTCTTGCACTGAAATGTGTTCTCTATTACTATTGAGTGGAAGACCCAAAAAGATCTCAATGAATACAAACACAATATTGAGGGTTTGTAATTCAATGTAGAGCATGTACAGTATAGTATATTAAATCCCAGACATCTGGGATTGAACATACTGTATAATTATGTTCAATCCCAAACATCTTAATGTAGGACAAGGCATTTTTAGTTGTAGCAAACACACACATGCAATCCAACAATTGGTGCTTGTCTGTCTGTCTTTCTCTATCTCTCTTTGTTTCTTTGTCTCTGTCTGTCTCTCTGTCTTTCTATGTATGTATGTATGTATGTATGTATGTATGTATGTCAGCATGGTTAGTCCAGGTAAACATTGCTATGCATATCAGTCTGGGCTGGAAAAAATATAGGTAATTATTGTGTCTTTGCTGCCCATCTAACTGTTATTGCTTTGCATCCAAGGCATAGCATGCTTAAATAAACTTAGATCAATCAATCATCTGAATCAATAAAGACATTTTCCTTTGTTTATAAAGGAATGCTCGTATGAGCTAGAAATTGGATTTTAGATGTTACAGAACTACAAGTTCTATCACATTATATCACTGCCCATTCTGGCTGGGAATACTCGGCTTTGTAGTTCAGCAACCACTTGGAGGATTACCTCTGACTAAGCCTTCATATCACTGATGAAGTACTTCGATATCACTCCTCAATTTATAACTATAGCTGGGACTTGAAGTTAAGTGAGTCGTCACATGCCTGATCTTATAACATATTTGCCACCGTCATTAAGCAAAAATCACCTGATAATTAAATGAATCCAGCTTCCCCCGTTTGCTTTGCTTCTCAGAAGGTCACAAATGGACCCAAATGACAAATGACTATTGCAATTGTTGTGAATACATGCTGTTTGCCAAGGGCCTGAATTGTAATCATGTGACCATGGTCATGTTGTAATAGTGTGATGACTGGTCATATAAGCCATTTTTTTCAAGCCGTTATAACTTTGAACTGCTAAGTGAATGGTCAGAAACCGAAGTCTGCCTGTATGTGCTAATCCTTTTAGCGGTATAATTAATATATTTGATATGGACTTCTCTAGTTTCGTATCTCAATTATACTATGTAATTGGAAGATGCTGAAATTCCCCATATGTGTATCCATTAAGGTCCTGTCCTTAAAAGAGACCAAGAGGACAAAGAAGCATGGATTTTTAAAAAAGGTAACTATGAAGTCCCTACTTGGTGGACTATCTCAAGCCATGACATATAGCAGTAGCACTTTGACTTATATAACTTATATAACTTTGACATAAACCTTGAACCTGGTGAGATTCGAACTGCCAAATTGCAGACAGTACTGCACTCTAATCACTATGCCACCATGGCTCATATGCCTGGATGTTTGTAAGCCTATCAAGATGTTCCTCTCTAAGCATGATTTTGAAGGTTATTTGAACTGCATAGCTTGTTTGTTTTAGGATTTAATGACACACATCCTTCCCTTTTAGTTTTATGAAGAAATGAGCTGCATTTTAAAATTCCTACATTCTTGCTTTAAAAAAAAAACATATTTATAGTTTGTTAAAGAAATATCATTGAATTGTGTTTACAGATGTTGGGATTACATTGGAATTTTATTCTATGCTGATTGAGTCTTGGCAGCTGGATGTATAGAAATATATGTGGATATATAAAGTCTATCTTAAAGCAAAGACAGTTCTGATGTTATAGAAATTCCAACATATTATGTGATAGAGCTATAAGGTAACAGGTATAAATTATACAGATACATAAAAATATTTTTAAGATAAAATCTAACAGATGATGCAATTTAAAACTCCCAATAGTTTAAAATATTCTTTTGGATTTTTTCCTTTAAAAAAAAACACCAATATTTGATCTTTTCTTTCCTTTTTTATTAAGAATATGCCAACATTGTTCTATAAATTCCTTTTAGACATTTGGTATACTGCCACTTTTAATTATGAGTCAACATACTATATTTTCTTGAATTAATTTTCTTGAAATATGAGAGAACTTTTATTGGTATTTCAAATAATACATATTTTTCATTTAAATGTTAATTGAATAAATTGCATCTCACCAGGAATTAATATTAAATCAATAAGGAACTTTCCTTTCCTTTCAATATTTATTGTGCACTTTTGAAAATGGTTACAAAACATAATCAAGTTACAGATGACGGGTCTTTTGACTAGGATGGAAACATATTTAAGGAAACAAATAATAAAATAAAATATAAAGGCTGCAGTCCGAAAAAAAAGTAGAAAGAGTAAATGACTGAAAGTAGTGATAGAAAGTTTAACTGATTAACTCCTAAAGGCAAACTATACTATGCATCAACCATGTGATACAGAAGAGGAATAAAGCTAACATAAATACATATTTTAAAAGAATATAGAGAATATAGTAAGGAAGAAAAAAAGCAAATATACTAGAAGAATATGTGCGAATAGTCAACACATTGAAAATAGTCAGCAGATCAAAAATATATTACAGCTTATATATTCAAACATAGCACTAACTGCACAAGTTTCACCTCTCCTGCAGCTAGAAAGCGGGAGATTATGAGTCCAAGACCTGCCTTAGACATGAAAGCCAGCTAGGTCCTTGGGCCAGTCACCCCTTCTCAGCCCAACACACCTCACCAGTGTAGGGGGGGAAAAGAGGAGGAAAGAGGATTGGATATGTTTGCTGCCTTGAGTTATTTGTAAAAATAATGAGAGTTTGATACAAACACACACAAAAACAAACAAACAAACAAATATTATATGCAGTCCTTGAGCAACTATTTGATGAAGCTATAACAGGCCTCCCCATTATTTATGACTTGGCTATTTATGACTTAGATTCAAAGTTCTGATGGCTGCCCCCACAAGGTCATGTGATTGCATTTGGGGTACTTGGCAACTTGCTCACAACTTGTTCCACAAACATATGATCACATTTTATGACTTTTTTTTTGCCAGAAAGTGACATTTACTTCCAGTTTCCAGCAAAAATATATAATATGCCCATTGGGGACAATGGATTTGCTTAATGACCGATGCCAAAAAAATTGCAAGATTGGGCACAGTCTCATTGTGATCTACTTAATGACCAGTATGATTTATACCTGTAATTTTGGATTCAAATACAGTCAAGAGGTTGAGGAATACCTGTTCCAATTCTCTCTCTAAGTATAATGTTCAAGGTACATTTAATAGTCTTGCGTGGTGTGTTTAAAGCTTTATTAAATCCTTAATAAAGCAATGAATGAAATTAGGTCAGGAGTAATCCTCATATATGGAAATGAGATTTAACTTCCTCCCTCTCTAAATTTGAACAATTCACAGCAGTGGAAGTAAGAGAGTTATAGATTCCAATATTTTTTTTATAGGTACAATGAGATGCCAGATATTTAACCTGTATACCTGCATGTTGGATTTCTACTTCCTATGGGAACAATTTTTGATTAGTTGCTTACGGAAGAACTTTGTATTTGTATCAGTTAATTTTTTTCCTATTATTTTCAGTCCATTTCTTTAACCTACCAAGGTTACCTTAAATCTCAGTTCTACAACCAACTAACTCATCTTAACTACTGGACCACCATGCCATCCTATTCTAATCGCTCTGAGCTAGATAAGGAAGTTGAATCACTCTGCCCATTTTAGTGACTTCTTAATATTTTTTTTCTGTCTTCACTAAACAGTTAATATACTGATTTTTCTTTTTTCCTTTTCTCCTGAACATATCTACAGTACCTCTTTTGTTCACCTATATCCACTTGGTGTGATTCTTAATTTTCCCTTTATAGTGCCAGGGTCTCTCTCTCTCTCTCTCTCTCCCCCTCATCATCTGTCCTCTTTCTATCTTCTTTGTTTTCAGTTTTTCATTAAGTTTTTTTTCTTGCAGCCATGCTTCTATGTCCAGTTCATTTTCTCATTTGAACTGAGTATTAATGTACTTTTAATGTCTCCTTTAATAAGGGAATCGCTTTTAACTCCTTTTCCATTAGCTTCTCTTGCCATGAAATCTTGCTTTCTATTCTTCTCAATGTATTAAAACCCATTAAACAAATGTCATAGGTATGCTTTTTTTTTTTTACTATAATTAGTTTTCCCTTGAAATTAAGGTAACACTACACATTTACATTTGCGTAATGTCATTTCCATTTCTGAATTTTCTACTCATTCAGAGTTTGTCCAACACTCAGCCATACACAAATGCACACCTATCTGCAGCTGATTTTCATCCTAAACCATCTATGGGTCTTCCAAGTGGATGCTCTACAGTACTACCTTCCAATCTAGGACTTCTCTAGCTCTGATTGGCTACAGGGTCTGGTATTTACTCTCCTTTCACTACTACTTGCTGACTTTTCACCCTAGGCTGCCAGGTTCTAAACTTATGCTTGATCAAGTGATGGTGTCAACTCACGAAGGATTCCTGACCTGCAAATGGCCTTTTAAATCAATGGACTTTCCTGAATCTGTGCTTAACAGACCCCACATAACCCCACCCAAAGACCTTGCTCCATTCAACCCATACATATCTGAGTGGGCTCTCTTTCAGTTTTTGTCTATATTGAGTTTCCTAGCCTAGTCTGCAGTTTGAATGGCCATATGTCATTCCTATTGGATATTTGTGAAACAATAGATCTGGATGGGGAGATTTAGCCATTTTTGCCAATGCAGACAGAAATATCATTGTGAATTAAGTTAATGGTATATTAATAAGTTGATAATAAAACAACCACACAATACATTTAATGTCTGTCTGTCTGTCTGTCTGTCTGTCTATCTATCTATCTATCTATCTATCTATCTATCTATCTATCTATCTATCTATCTATCTATCTATCTATCTATCTATCTATCTATCATCTATCATCTATCTATCTATCTATCTATCTATCTATCTATCTATCTATCTATCTATCTATCTATCTATCTATCTATCCCAGCCTGTCTATCTATCATCTATCTATCTATCTATCTATCTATCTATCTATCTATCTATCTATCTATCTATCTATCTATCTATCTCTGCCTGTCTATCTATCTATCTATCTATCTATCTATCTATCTATCTATCTATCTATCTATCACCATCTCATGCTTTTATTATTGTTTATTAACAACTCAAGGCAGTGAACATCTTTTTTCTAATTTTACCCACCAACAACAACCCTGTGAGGTGAGTTGGACTGAGAGAGAACAAGTGACTCAAGGTTACCCAGCTTAGGCTTTCATGCCTAAGCTGGGACCTGAACTCACAGTCTCCAGGTTTCCAGCCAGGTGTTTTAACTACTAGACCATTCCAACTGGAATCAACATACTTAGGGTTCTGTTCCAAATGGGGAAAAAAAATTGTGAAGGACTCTGAGTGAAAATAATTTCTAGTTCATAAACTTTCTTCTGAATAGACTTTTCCTTATTGCTACTAAAACCAAAAATAAAGTCTCCTTTGAGTCAAGCTTGTTTCCTGATAGGACCAACAAGAATCTGTGGCAACAATAGGGAAATAGATTATTTCCTTGGATTATTTCCAAGACACTGCTTTGGTTTCCTAAACTCACCTACAGATCTGGAAGTACGTTAGGCTGCTTAGCTTTTTTAGATTGTTCACGGTTGATTAAGGCCATTTAGGGTCATTGCAAATTGTATGGTTGTTTCACAACATCAGTTCAAAATGCCATTAGATTTTCTAAACTCATCTTCATTGGAGTTTTCTGATCCTCCCTTATAGAAAATTAGGAGAATAAAAAAGATAACATCATTTTTTTAAATATCCCCTTTTTAAAAATTAGTCCTGCATGACACCATTATATTCATTGGAAACAGCTATTGTTTAGCTATCAGCTCAGCAAATGGCCATTGTACTTTCATGTAGTCATTCTTCTGGTCACGTCAGAATATCATGAACTGACAGAGACATGGTAACAAGGTCAGCCAATGAGACCTGAATTAGAAACTGAAACTGAAGGGGCCTGGGTGTGGCCCTGCAAGCTCAGAGTGTTGTGCTGCAAACTTGTCTGGGCTTGTCTGATTGTTCTCCTCTCTGCTTGTGTTATGCTGGAAGAATCTACTATTGGTATTGTACATTTTACTCATATTATTATGTATATAATAAAGAAGTTAATGAATCCTTCTGAATCAGTCATCTGTGTGTACTTTCTGGATTTGATTTCTGCAATAAATTCTGACAAGTCAAATATGGAAATACTTCTGTTGATTTTAATATATAATTAGTCATTTTTTGAAATGTGAATCATTGCAATAAATATGAAGCTCACGCCACATTCATTTCCTCAACAATTTGGTAATATCTGCTTATAGAGTCTTTAGGACTAGCTATTGGATAAGATTGAATTACATTTGAATGGTTTTCAAATTTCTGTTATTACTCCTAGTTAATATATACCAGGAAGGTGGGAAAAATGTACTGTAAATGAAGCTGTTCAAAAATATGCCTAATAAAAGTACACTTTACCATGAGGAAAACTATTGAAAGTTAATTTTGCAGGAAAGTTATTAGTGTAATTGAAGGGATGCTTCAACATTTTGACTTAAGTTCCAGTTTCTTTTCACAATGAATGAGTGAGGCACATTTCTTAAGTCACAGTGCTTCGGAATGGATGTTGAAGTAATATACAGCTAACTATACAAAGAACAGTGTTCTTTGGCAGTTCCATTGACAAAGAACAAAAAAGATAAAATAATATAGTGGTAATCTATTAGTTCTGAAAGGATATGTCACTGAGTATTTGCTTGAAAAAAATACTAGGTATAAAGAAACTCCTTGCCAAGCTAATGTTTTCTCCAAATGTATACGCCACCCCTATTGAAATGTCAGTGATTTCAATACTAACAATAGATAACCATTAAAATATTTTAAAGGCATCTTACTGTCATAATATGTGCATTTATTTATCTGACTACTTCCCTACTGGCATAACTAGTTAACTTTTCATTCTACTTAAAAAAAAAAAAAAAGATAAACGTTTCCCCAGTACAGTCATGTCCAATTCTAGGTCAGTGCTCATCTCTATTTCTTAACAGAGGAAGTAATCTTTATCTGAAGACACTTCCATGGTCATTTGGCTGGCATGGCTATATGCCAAAGGCACACAGAACACTGCTTTCTTCTCACCAAAGTGGTACCTATTTATCTACTTACATTTGCATGTTTTTGAACTGCTAGGTTAGCAGCAGCAGCAGCGGCAAGAATGGGAGCTCACCCCTCACTCTGTTCAAGACCCAGAACCCCCGACCCTTTTCTAAATACACCACATCTACCAAAACCACAACAGCCTTTCAAGTTTTGCTAATTTCTTAGAGCCCTTCTAAATGAAAGCTTGGCCCAATGGATTATGGGAAAGGCAGTGGCTTTACAGCTGCCACCCCAAAGGAAAAGCTATGCAAACCATGTTTCTTTTGAAAGCATGGGGTAGGAAGTTTCCTATTGGTGTGGATTCACCCTTTGTGCTGGGTCTTATGATTTATATATCTCTTTTACAGTGAGTGCATCATCAGTCCCACCATCTCTCTTATCACTTAAAAGAACAACTTTCACACTCATCCTGCACAGTTTTTAAAAACACAGCAATTTTATTTTCAGCCCCATCTTTTTTATGTTTAAAATGGAAAAGTAGAAATGAGAGAGGTGCCAATTGGATGCCATTTTTAATATAATTCCATTAGCCAGCTGGAGGGAATGATGTCCAGCTTCTTGGGAATGAAAACACAGCAATGGGAACATTCACAGGATAGCCAGAAAAATTTATGACTGCTGTGAAATTGTCCTTACTAAGACCCATTCTCAATATAGTCATTTTATCATAAATGACTCAATTTAGTCATTTTATCATAATTGACTAAAGCAGAGAGATGCACTATACACTATACTCTGCATTTCATAAAATGTAAATGACATTCTTGCTGAAGGAAAAACCAACCAACTAAAAAAAACCAACCAACCCCTGAACAAATTTGGCCAATTTCATTACTTTTATCCTAAAGGACCTCTAAATTTCATCCAATTCTATCAAGATTTTTTAAAAGTTCCTGGCATTGCCTTCAAAACAGTAGCAACAACAGTATCATTTAAAGATGTTTAAAATAAAATCTCTTGCACTTCGTTGTTTAATACGGGATTGGCTTAGTCACTTAAAATATTGCCACTAGGCATGTAGACTATTTTCTTTGATGTAAAATAATAATAGAACAAAAAAATATATTGAGCCATTTTTCATACATGAGTGATTGATGTAGGACCTCATTTAAGTTAGAAGAGTGTATGTGTGTTCCAAATCAATCCGAAACCTCTTTTTTTCCCTGAATTTTCAAATTAGTGCCTAAGGTAACTTTTATAGCTGATGGATCTCACTATTATAATTGAACCATCTACTTCATTACCAAAAGCTATAAGAGAAAGAGAAAGGAAGGAATTCAGAGTGAATTAAAAGAGGACATGGTTTCCAGTGGACAGCTCGATGTTCTCCTAATCTGTTTATTGTTTACTAATAGAAATTGGAGAACAGCAGAGTAAGTAAGAAAGGTTTGGAGTGGTCTCCTTAAAACATAAAGGTGTCAGCTCTTGATTCAATATGATTTTTTACCACTATTTCCTGAAGCTTCAACATGGACTCTTGTAAAGTAAGAAGGGTCAATTGAATATTGGCATTCGTGATGATAGGTTGTTTTTCTCCAGATAAAGTTTCTTCAATTGTCTTTTGTGCCATCACTGAGGTTGATGGCATTGAAGTTGTCTGTATTGAAGAAGTCTTCTTTCCAGTTTTAAGTGTTGCATTAGTGACGGAAGTCATTTCTTGTAAAATTTGTTTTGTTTTTGTATTATATTAAATATGTTGTCCCAAATTAACATTCACTATTAAGAAATATCAACTATAAATGGCCACTACACTAAATAATATGGTATGTTACAGGATTAACCTCTCTTATCAATATATATATATATATATATATATATATATATATATATATATATATATATATATATATATATATATTTGTTTTCTTAAGTTTTTGCGGTACTTACATGTATGGTGTTCGGCTTGGTTGGGTATTTTCCCACGTCATTGTAGTTCTTTTAAAGTTGTAACGTTTCAGCAGAATCTCATCTGCCAGGTGAGATTCTGCTGAAACGTGCTACAACTTTAAAAGAACTACAATGACGTGGAAAATACCCGAACAAGCGAACACTATATATATATATATATATATATATATATATATATATATATATATATATATATATATATATATATATATATATATATATATATATATATTTTTCCAGAACACTTTTACAGCTAATTTCTAAATCAAATATCTGGATTTGTAATTCTTAATAATATATCAAATTCCTCTACTTAGATTTAAATAATATTAACCTTTGCTTCCAAGCTCCAAATATCCTTGACTGGAGACAAAAAACTCCCACACAAACAGTTACAAGAAGGAGGAAATGCTGTTTAAATTATAAAGAGTAAAAAAACAACACAAACCAGGCAAGATAAGGGCTTGAAGATGTCCACAGATATCAGAACACCCACTGGGAAGGATGCCAAACTCAGAGAGGAACAATAAACTGGAGATATTTCCATGCTTTGTTTCCAGCACTCAGTCATACGCATGTCTGTCCTCTTATCCAGTTGTCATAGCTGCAGCCCATGAAGAGGATCAAGGCCCTGTCCTCCCCAGTAGACCACATCTCTCCCTTATCCTCTCCTCTCTGCGTGACCTAGGATGGAGAGTGAATGGGCGTGGGTCCTCCTCTGACTGCCCAGCCGGCCTCTGCCCTTCCCCAGCTTCCTCCACAACCTTTGGAGCCACACTTCCACTCCCTGTCAGCTGTTCCTCCTCTCTCTCTGAGTCAGTCTCCTCCAGGGGCATGACAAGGTGGGACACACCAGTCAAGCCAATATAGCATAGGAGAGGAGAATTTAAATGTTAAGTGCAAATAAAGCCTTTTGGATTGAATACTAATGAAGTCAAAAGACATGTATCAGATTATATTAAAACCAGTTTTCATACCAGCTGTAACACACTGCGAGCACTGCCTGAGGGAAAATGTTTTAAATTGTTCAAAGTATCAAGTTTCCAAATAATGTTAGCACTTTTTTCTCTTCTGCTATGAACACACAAGTCTATGTGTATAAATGCTTAAAAAAAAAACCCCACAGAACCTGCAACAAATGGTAACAGATTTTCATGCTATTGCTTGTGGTGGCACTCCAGAAGTTGCATGACATTCTGTTCCGGAGCTCCATATTCATCCTTCTCTACCCATCCTATAATCAATACTGGATAAGTATGAGGCATACCCTATCTTTATTAAATTTCTTTGAGGCTTTTTTTTCTCCATCATTTGCTTTCAGATATTTGTTTTTTCCCTGTCCCTGATTACAGGCTTTTCAGCAGCATCTGACATGCATTACTAAAAGACCAATTCTGAACTTGATGGAGCCTTGAAATATTCACAGTCTTGTGACAGTTCTTACTTTTGAAAACTTGGACCTCCCCAGATTTTAGTCTAAATGTGGTGTGTTATCTTCTCCTGTTTTTTACCACATAGAAAAGAATGTACATGAACTTGATTAGGAATGAGTTCCCAGCTTTGATCGTGGCATTCACATTGTGTTTGGCAAAAAAAAAAAAAAAGTCCTGAAGCAAAAACTCTTTATAGTATAGTAAGATGAGCTTTACAATCTTTTGACTGCTAATAAATAGAAGGGGTTTTGTGTGAAGCCTTATATCTACAAAATAGCAGTTTTGAAGTCAGCACTCTCAGATATACAGTGCAGGCTTCTAGATGTCAAAAGAAAAGATGGTTTGCATGATTTGAGTTCCCTATGTTTTATCAAACAATTGGGCTGTCTCCTTTTATTATGTAATTGGGTCTCTGCTTTTATTCTTCTGTAGGGTAGTGAAATGGATCTCATTGCTTTCATTGGCTGGAAGAATAAGGCTTTTGATTATAGCTGGTATTTTACAGCTATTGATCTGTGCAAACAGAAACCTTTAAATCAGTGGGTAAAATGATAACGAGTGAAGTAAAATCACTAAACAGCAAATCTCTTGTTGCTACTTCACATTCAATATGTTTAAATATAATGGCTGTAGATTAACTCGGTGGTGCAGCTAACGAAACTGGGTGAATGAAGCAAAAGACAAAGAGATCAGAAGAAAGAGAAGAATATACATTTCACTCCATAGGTATATACCTGATGAAATTTATGTTTTGCTTTATGGTAGTTAAATAATATTTTACGGCACTACTTTTTCTGGCTTTCTACTTGCATATAATACGCTATGCACTCCTGCAGGCCTAAGGAAAAGGTATTAGGGAAAGTATAATACCTAAAAACTTCTTCATTGTCCTTTCCAAACTGAGAAGATACTTTAAAACATTCTCAAAACACCAGGGCAGGTGCAATTGTATTCCTGCATTTAGTTTAATGGAATAAAACACTTTTTTAAATGAAAGCTTTACCTGTTTATTCCTTTATTTAATCTTCAGCCTCTCTGCCAATATGCCATGAACAACAATAAAATATTATTACATTAAAATATTTTAACATCAATAATTTCCTTATTTAAATACTGCTTAAACTGTATTAACCCTGATAAAATATAGGATGATTAGAAAGAAGGAAAAATTGAGCCACCTGGGCAGATTCAAAGCCTAAGAGTAACCATTGAGAAAGCCCCGTCTTCCACCTCTACCCAAGTTGCCTTCTACATAGGTTGGTTACAAATAATTCCTGTACAAATCTGAATTTTAAGATAGTTTGTTAAGGAGAAGTCATTAACAGCATCCCATAACCTGTTGAAAATCAAATAATTCATGTCTTTTTTAGCTTCCAGAAAACCCCAGTATTCCCAAAGCTTTGTCTTTTTGTGGAATAAGAAAGATTTTTATTGCTGAAGATGTAAGTGCATATCTATTTGATTGTGGAATGCAAACAGAATTTTCATGACTGAAACTCTCTCTTCTGGGTAGTTGGTTTGAGCTCCGAGCTTGGCAATTTGGTTGCAAACATTTTGTCACCATTTGAGGGGATATCGTCAGTGCACTTTGAATTGTGCTCGTCTGTCAGAGCGCTGGCCTTTAAATACCTTTTTATGTAATGCGAATTGGTGTGGATGTATCACATAAAAAGGTACTGCATCACATAAAAAGGTATTTAAAGGCCAGCGCTCTGACAGATGAGCACAATTCAAAGTGCACTGATTATGTCTCTTCAAATGGTGATGAAATGTTTTCAACCAAATTGCCAAACTCGGAGCTCAGACCAACAGCCCAACTACCAACCTGAACTACTTATATTCAAATGCATTTCACTCTCTCTTCTTCCTAAATCAGTGTCCAGTACTTGGTCATATCAGGTAGAAAAAAATCAGTATAGATATCAGTCCAATCTGGTCAATGCAATGGTGTCATCCTTGGAATAACAACAGCAGTAGTGTCAGGGTAATGATGATTTAATAGCTGGCCAGTTGCTGTAATGCTGTGATGATGATGCAATGGTAGGAATGAGTCAGCAGGGTTATTTGACTGTTACCACTAAGAGTCTGTATTATAAGAGAGGCCCTATTGGAGCATATATCTCTCTCTCCATGTGTTCTTCCCTGCTGTAGCTGACTGACTGATTATTTGACCTTTGCCTAGTACGTGTATGGATATTCTTTTGTAGAGATAAACCACTATTATTACAAACCTCTGCTTGATGTTATTGCCTCTGGATTGTCTCATACAGTCATACTGTGCACACTCTGACAAGTAGCAACACTGAATATATTTCAGTGGATTTGCAGTTAATCTATCTCCCCAAACTCTGATATAGAGGAAAATAATTATTGGTAAACAGGCTAGAATTGACGTTACATTAGGAAAGTCAGCATTAGAGCTGCTGCTTGGAACAAATTCATATTTTAAGGCAGAAAAATATCCAGTTATTGTACTTCTTTATGGCTGTTCATATGAAAATGATTCAGAAGAAGTATTTTGGTACACACAGGAATATAAGCACAAGATCTCTTAAAGGCAGCTACATCTTTTTTTTTTTCTTCCTCCACTAGCAGGTTTTCTTGCAAATTGGAACCCAAAAACTTGTGTTTTTTTTTTAAAGAATCATATCGAAGGCATGGCTGTTTCATGTAATCTGTTCATTTTTCAGACTGCTTTTAGGAGCTGAGAGTTTTTCAGGCTTATAAATACTGTAAAAATACATCTAGGAGACCTCAGGGGTGGAATTCAAATTTTTAAACAACTGGTTCTGTGGGCGTGGCTAAGTTGGTGGGCATGGCTTGGTGGTCATGTTATTGGCTGGGTGTGGCCAACTCAATATCACTCACATTGAGGCACGCATCTCCTCGCCTGGCCTCTCATGACTGTGGGGATGTTGCAACAGTCGTAAGTGTGAAAAATGGTCATAAGTCACTTTTTCAGTGCCATTGTAACTTTGAATGGTCACTCCACACAAGCAAAGTACCAGCAAAGGAGGGGAAAAAAACTCCAGAGAAGTTCCCGAGACAGGAAGTCTAGTCCTGCCAAGAATGTAAAAAGGGTTAACGGAGAGGCAGTTTCTGTAAGCAACACCAGATGTTTCCTTCCTGCCTTCCTTACAGGATTAGGCCAGTAATTTCTTCTAACAACCGGTTCTCTGAACTGCTTAGAGCAGTGATCCCCAACCTTTTTTACACTGCGGCCCAGTATCCCCAACCTTTTTTATGGCGTGGCCTGGTACCGGCATTAGCTGGCGCCGCATTTGATGAAAGTGCTTCCGTGACCTCACCGGAAGCACTTTTCATCAAAATGGCGGCCACTCGTGAGCTCTTCCGGGTAGAAATGGCTTTCTACCTGGAAAGCTCACGAGCGTCGCTATCTTTTTGATGAAAGTGCTTCCGTGAGCTTTCTACCGGAAAAGCTCACCGGAAGCACTTTTTCATCAAAAAAGATGGCGGCGCCAGCAAGCCAGTGGCCCGGTAGGGACTTGTTCCATGGACTGGTACCGGTCCGTGGACCAGTGGTTGGGGACCCCTGGCTTAGAGTGTTAACAACCGGTTCTAGCAAATAGGTGTGAACTGGTAGAATCCCACCCCTGGGAGATCTCCAAACCAGGGGTGAGCTGCTACTGTTTTGCACTGGTTCAGGCAAACCAGTTGTTAATTTTATGGCCAGTTCGGTGAGCTGGCAAATCCCACCCCTGGCTGGCCCTGCCCATTCCATCCCGCCCCTCCCAGGAATCCCTGTGTGGCCTGTCTTGGATCGCAGGAAAGTGCAGGGTCCATGTGGGGGCTCGGGGAGGGCGAGAAATGGGCCTCCTGGAAGTTCTGGAAAGCCAGAAGTGGGCTCATTTCTGGCCTCCAGAGAGCCTCCGTATGCCAGGGAGGCCATTTTGCCCTCCTGGAGGCTTGAGGAAAACCTATGGAGTCCAGTGAGGGCAAAAATGGCCTCCTGGAGGCTCAAGGAAAGACTCTGGAGTTTGGAGAGGGCAAAAACAGCCCCCCATGGCCCATTTTTGCTCCCAGGGTGGTGCAGGAGGCTGATTAGGCCATGCCCACCATGGCCACACCCACATAGCACCTGAGCAGAAAACCAGTTGTAAAAAAAATTAAAGCTCACCCCTGCTCCAAACGCATATGTCTTCTTTTTAAAAATATTATTTTTCCTGGCTAACCAAGAGATAAGACTAAAACACAAAGAAATTAATTGAGCTTTGAGACCACAGTTATCTTTTAAGACTGAGGCCTTAAATTTAAATTATGTGTAAATTATTATGAAAGAGAAGGAGGAAAGAGGAATGGGGAACCAGTGTCAACCATGAGACAAGTCGTGAGACAAGTCATGAGACATTTCTAAAGTAATGCAAATTTAAGATCTAAGATATAAAGAAGTAACTAATAAATCTGTTTGTTTTGTCCTTTATTGGAATCCATCATTCACACAGCTTAAGAAAATATGTGATGTTGAAAATGTACTCGCTCTATATTTAGAATACATTTTTAAATTCACTTTAGAAATAATGTTAGTAGTCTTTAAAAAGTAAAACTTTATTTGCAATGAAAGCATCTGAAACCATTCATAATTTCCCAAAAGGAAACTAATAGAAAAGGAGTAAAATAGCTTAGTTTCCTTTTCTGGTCATGTTTTTAACCATAAGAGATCAAGTTAATTAACTGAGCTTCACATTTTACTTTTATTTTAAATAAAGCAACCCTCTCAATAGACTGAACATTCTTTGCTTGAATATGGATAGCAGGAGGTTGTAAAAGATCAGGTGACATGTAAAAGTTCTCTAGTAATTAGAGATCAGTCTCTCATATTGCGATGTAGAATTTTTTGCTTATTCTTCCATGACAAACTATTTCAGCTGAGAAACTTCTAGCATGAACTGCTCATCTCATAATTTTTCTAAAGGATAAAGTTAGAATTTGACTTGACCATTCAGAAAAGGAAAAGGAAAAGTTCCACATTACAGATTACAGATTAATAGAGTTGGAAGGGACATTGCAGGATGGTCATCTAGTCCAACCCCCTGACCAGGAGACTGTTTGGTAGAACTTTATTGTTGGGAGCATGATCTTTCTACATTAACCACTTGTCCTTCAATTGATAGACAAATTCATTGATAACTCATGGAAAAACTGATCGGGATTTTGCATGTTCAGGATTTACTGATAAATTAAGATGAATGGGTTATGTTTTCTTCTCTTCCTCTCTCTCTTCCTCTCTCTTATATTAGACCAATGAAAGAGTACTTTTTTTTCATGAAAATTTACCTTAAACAGATATACATAAATTTCAAGTAGCTTCATATTTGCATGAGTCCTAAGTCAAAATATACTGAGATAAAGTCCATATCAACATAATGTGGTATGATACTTTTCAGGAGACTCATTAAAATATTGAAAAATCAGGAAAAAAATACTAACTAGCTAAAATACTAACAATCTGCCACACCTTCCTTCCTTCCCTCCCTCCCTCCCTCCCTCCCTCCATTCTTCTAATATAGCTAATGTTATAGTCAGCAATTGTAAAACAAAACAAAACAATAACTTCTGGAAATGTGGTGAAAACAATGGAAGTAGTTATATAGAGGGATTATTCTGTATTTTTCAAATTACTTTAACCAAAACACTATTTACATTCTTAAACTCAGAGATGGTATTCAGCAGGTTCTGACCAGATCTGGAGAACCGGTAGCAGAAATTTTGAGTAGTTCGAGAACTGGCAAATACAACCTCTGACTGGTCCTGCCCTCATCTATATACAACCTCCTGGCAAATACAACCTCTGCCTTCCGAGTCCCAGCTGATTGGCTGGGTCTTCTCTTGTTGCCCTACACAGGAGAATGGAGCTGGAAAGCAGATTAGTGGGGAGGGGAGGGAATGGGGATTTTGCAGTAACTTTCCCCTGGAGACGGGTGGGAATGGAGATTTTACAGTATCCTTCCCCTGCCATGCCCACCAAGCCATACCTACCAAGCCATGTCACGCCCACTGAGCCACGCCAACAGAACCGGTAGTAAAAAAAAAAATGAATCCCACCACTGCTTAAATTGTCTGTATGTATATGATTCTATACATTCATGTCAGAAACTATGAAACAGTTGAGATAAATTGATGTTAAAATGAGAACAACTTGCAATGGGGAACATGGTAAAAGATGCGATAAATGTCATCATGTAATTGTAGCCTTTGAAAGGAAAACACAGGGGAGAAGGAGTGGGGTGGATGTTGTGCCAGAAAATTATTTCTGATTTTTCTTGTCATCACACTAGATATGTGCCAAAGTTAAGTAGTACAGAACTTGCAGACAAATATACGTTAAATTGTTATTATTAATTTACTTAGAAAAAAGGGGGAAATACTGTTTAGTATATGTCAATTATCTTATTCTATGTCCCTCAAAAATGGCATATAGCTAAATGGGAATTTAGGGTAGGCAGCTCAGAGTTCTGTAGCTATCAATTTGTGAAATACCTTTTTCCTCCATTTTCCATCTAACACGAATATGTGTTGTATAATATCTTTACAGGCTTTTTGAAAAGAGAGCGTTAACTGGTTAAGGTAGAAAAGAAAGCACATATGAGGCGATCACAAACACTAAACATTCATCTTTTTGAATATTCAATTCATTGGTTCTGGATGAGTTTGCCAACTAATAGATTAACAGAGTGACATAATTGGAAAGGACCTTTTAGTCCAACCTCCTCCTCAGGCAGGAAACCCTATAACATTTCAGATAAATAGTTGTCCAACGTCTTCTTAAAAACTTCCAGTGTTGGAGCACCCACAATTTCTGGAGGCAAATTGTTCTAACTATCAGGGAATCTACTAAAATTTACTTTAAAAATATCTGTAGACTATATCACATCAAGAGAGATTTATTCTGCTTAAAAGTACTATTTTAGCATCACAATTATATTGTTTCACCTATACAATGGCAGTCAAGTTTGAGAAATGAACTTTTAACAATTGTAGGCAAATCAGTTCATTTCTTCAGCTACTGTAATTCTGTCCAGCAAAATGTGGAAATGTGAAGCTTTCAGAATGGCTATCAATATAATTAAAGCAAGTAGAACAGTTCCAATGTCAATTCCAAAACACCATTCTGTAGGAATGACCTTAAGACACAAAGGGAAGAGTCACAGACCAGGCAATATTCAGACAAGTGGCATCTAAGTCCATAGAAGGAATTGGAGTCATGATAAATGTCTTATAAGGGACCCTGCCTACTTTTTTTAGACCATACTTTCAAAGCGGGGTTATATTTTTCTAGACTTTCAATATTTTCTTAATGTAGCATCACAATAAAACTAGAACATCTGGGTACAGTGTGCTTCTTGTCTGGACTAGGTCACAGGGGGAGAGAGAGAGAGAGAGAGAGAGAGAGAGAGAGAGGGAGAGAGAGAGAGATTAACACATTACTATGTATCAGAAAATTTTGAGTCACCGAATCAAAGTATATGAATATGTCACATATAACTTCATGGTTATGATCAGCATTATTATGTTCTATTTAGACAGATAATATATATGTGTATGTGTGTGTGTGTGTGTGTGTGTGTGCGTGTGTGTGTGTGTGTGTGTTCTTTTTTCCCCCTTTTTACAGCTGTAAAACCTTTGAAGGAGCTTGTCAGTCTTTTGAACCAATTCTACATGCTTAGTATCATTTTTGTTGTCTTTGGAATTGCAGAACTCATATACAACCTCCAGTGTTGAAAGTTCAGTTTTATGTACAAAAATATTAGGCCTGACTCATATAATAAGCTTCGTCAGATTTTTCAAACATTACAATCCATGACAAGTAAAGCTGCCATGTGCTTTTTGGCTTTATTCACTTTCTCAATTTTCAATTGCTTTAATATTGCCAGCTACAATTTTCAAGTTTTTCCCTCCTCCCCTCTTTGGTGCTAATGACATGTTAAACTTGTGTGTTGCTCGTGTCAACACAATTGGGAGCACAGTGGATCGTCTTTGCACTAGATATGGGCTCAATATGTGATCACACTCTTGGATCAAATGCCATTTTCATTTGATAAATGCCATGCTACAAGTGCTATCCAAAATATATATTTTTTTTAAGAATACGCCAGATTACAAATTTCACTTATTGTGTTTTTCTTTTTCTCTGTGCCATTGTATCTCATTGTGCCATCAGCTGTTCCTTCCTCTGCTAATTAATTAGCTAGTATTGAGTATGACCAGCCAGAAACCTGACATAATGCCACTGATGAAGGGTCCTTTTATCCCTAAATATCAAAGCCAATCTTCTGTCAAGCCCTCAGAGTCTGAAATGCAAGCTGTTTCAGGCATTCAAACCCCAGCCCCCCTTCCCTCCCACAATCCCTCCTGGGATCTCTGCACCTTGCTAAAGTGTATGAGTTATAAACAGGCAGCAAGATGCTGAATTCACAAGAAAGGTTTGACCACTGCTACACATGTTCAGTAGAGAGAGGATTTGAGTTTCACAAGAACACCGTTCTCTTGTAGAAGCAACTCTAGCATCTGGCTTGTGCACCATGACCCTAACGTTGACTAACCATAACGTTATATTTTCCTTGATTTGGCATTGTAAATTGTCAGCTCACCTTAGAAATTTGCCTTGTCTACTTAAGTCTTACCTACAATTAATTCTGTTGTCTTGCTGTCAGGACCACCATCTCTGGTGTCCTGCCATTGTGCTAAGTGGTGGTGGGGAGGATGACATGCTTGGGATTTTTCCAATTCTGCTGTTTGCTTGGAAATAAGAACGGGAGACTGTCTTCAGAGATGGGATGGACTTCTCCCCAGCTGGTTTTCATCAGTTTTCAAGGGCGTCACACCCTGAGTGTGAACTGTTATCTGTCTAGCACCACAGCATTCTCAAAACATCTTCTCAGCATTACATTGGCTGCCAGTGGATTGGCCCAGGCAGTTGGGATTGGAAAACTGAGATAATTCCTTTGTGCTTTGCATGGGAATTTCAGATTCCACCTGACTTTACTGCATCCAGTTTCTCTCAGTAAAAGTTCTTCTGATTCAGCTCAATGGATTCAAGAGTCTTGCTTTCCTGAGAGCCAAGTCTGACATTTGCTGTTAGAATTTGCAAAAGCAAGACTTCCCCTTAATGCTCCCTGTATCTAAAAGCTGTGTCTGGCTTCTGAAGAGGTGCTAAAAACAGGATACAAAACCTTACTAGCATCCAAGAAAACCCAATGTTCAGTGTAAAAAAGCATACGAACACAACACATTGAACATGCTTGATTTCAGCATCCCATAAAATTAAATTAAAATGTAAGATATATTTTTATTTTCAGACCAGGAATGGATACCTCTTATATTATGCTCACCATCATTTATTTCATTCTTGACATTTTAGAGACTGTTGTGTTATGTTTCCCTCATATCAGCACTCCTTCCATAAAGGTGTCCAGCTGAAACTGGCAGGATTAATGTTTTCTAAAGAAACTGCCATCCCTAATATTTTCAGTCCTTTGGAAACCGAAGCAGGTGTTTTATTATTTCCTCAGATAACTATTTCAAAATGAATCTTGAAACTCCCTAAATTGCATAGGTTTGCCTTCTGATTTAAACATGCTTTCTTTGAATCCCAGATCTTGAGTTCAAGTAAAATCAAAATTGACTTGTTCAGAATAACTCTATTTTTACTTTTGTATGGGTGATTTTCAGGTTGTTCAATATCCACTGAGCCATTGCTTCTTCTTATCAGTAGAGAAGAAGTACTTTAATAAATGTCCATCTCCTATTCATGCAAGGCAAAGTAAATAACTAATTTGAAGGAATGGATTTGAATGAAACTCTCTAGTTTCATTCTATCTGGTATAGAAAGCAAACAAAATGAAGTGGGAAGTAAAAGCAATAAAACTTTGACCAACTATTTTTGCATGTTAAAAGCAGCACATGTTTGCTAGTATGGTTTTGTATTTACATATTCCAAAATTAATAAATTCCTTCCTTCTTCACACATAGCCTCCAATAATCCACCTCTTTGTATGAAAAACATTTATGCATCATGTTGTTGATAACCATTTAATTTGTAAACTAACCACATTAAGCAAATCTATTAAACATTGTATTGTATTGTTTAATACTAATGCACACTTTGTAGAGCTATGAGAAAGATTAGCTATAAGTAAGTTACTCATTGAAAAGTCAACTATATAGCAAAAAAAGTGATAGGAATTTATTGATCTGTTGGCTACTATTGATTGTTGTACTGCTGTATTGTCTTACATGGAAGTCTAATCTCATGTTAATAATGTTCATTTTTCCCTTTGTTTTTTCTTTTTAAGGCAAAAAAAATCCAGCTATTCTCTTTGAAATCAACAATATAAGCAGTATTGTTATTTCACTGGAAACTAACTTCTACAGATCATTGAAGAGATCAAGGATAGTTGCTTTTCAAGAGAGAGATTGGTAACCATCCTGTCTTCTCCTAGAGTGTTATTCACCATCTTCATTTCATGTTTGTTTAACACTGTGGCATTTCAATTATCTGTCATCACTGTTCTCTCTCCTTCTTCTGATAGAGGTTTAGGCACTTATTAATAACATTTTCAATATGTTCCTATTTGTGTATGTATTGTTTGCTCTTGAGCAACCTTCTCCCTTCCCCAGCTGTTTGAAATACTTTTTACAATGTGGGTTTGCTGTAAAATAATGATTGAAGTCATTTGGGAGAGCTTCTACTATATATGCAAGTGTGTGGGCCACCATTGTGCTGTTGGTATTATAACCATTTCAAAGGATGATTTACCATTCTTATCCTCATGGCCAATCAAAGGGAATTTGATTCCGGTTTAGACAATTGGCTAAAATTAAATTGCTGCACTAAGGATTTGGCACAGCTCATTTTTTGACGGTAAATTTTCTCAATCTGGAAATGTACTTTGAAAAACAAAAATTCCAATTTTGCTTTTGTTTTGGTGTTAAGACTGGAAAATTGGAGATTAGCAATTGATTCTTGATTGAGATAATCCAACTGATCCACAAATGCTAACAAGAGCTGTCTGTTTAGATTTACAGCAATAGGCCATCTGCATATTTTAATCAACTTGCTCTTCTGAAATATTACACATTTAATGTACTCCATTTAATAGTTTCCTAAGGAAGATATATGAAGTTATCATATTTAGAGAAACTATACCAGAAAGCTCAGGACAATCAAAACAATTGTCCATATTTTATTCCATTAAAATTATTAGAAACATATATATTGGGAGAATGAAAACACACACATTACTTCCCCACACACAATAAAATTATCAATATCTTTTTATTTTCTATATGAGCATAAACACACACACACACACACACATTATGAGAAGTTTGCTCACAACAATAGCACTTAGACTTATATACCACTTCACAGTGCTTTTACAGCCCTCTCAAAGTGGTTTACAGAGTCAGCATATTTCCCCTAACAATCTGGGTCCTCATTTTACCAACCTTAGAAGGATGTAAGGCTGAGTCAACCTTGAGCCTGGTGAGATTCAAACTTCAGTGAGTTGGCAGTCAGCAGAAGTAGCCTGCAATACTGCATTCTAATCACAGTGCCACCGCAATCACACAAGATTTGTTGATATTTTTAATCCACTTGATATATACCTGTATGTGTAGGCATGGATTGTTTGCTTTTGTAAATAACCCAGAATAGGGTTTTTTCAAGCAACATAGCCCATTTATAAAATAAAATAGTTTAGTCTTTTATATAAGATTAGTCACCAAAATAAAGATAGAATTGGATTTGAACTGACATTAGGGGCATTAATTACAGAGACAAAGTGGTAAAGACATTCTATATACATATGTGAGAAAGAATTGCTATATTAATAAGCTATTGTTCCCATTATATCCTCACCATAATCTCATGAAGTGGGTTGTGTTAAGTATTATTGACTAGAACAAAGTCATTAAATGAACACTGTGATTCATTGTGTCCAGACATAATTTGCTATGTTTTATCCATTACATCTCACCATTCTGATCATTATCACATACCATTAATTTTCTTTGTCCCTTTTCCTATACCCTTTGTTTCAGAACGATTTTTCTTCTTCAGCACTAAATAATGTAAGGGTAAAGAGAGGGCCCTTGAATGTCAGGAACTGTCAAAGTCACTGCTTTCTACGCAAGACCAGTTGAAAAAAAGCCAAAATGCTGTGCTTAAGTAATTCCTGCTCATGTGTGATAGTACCATCACAAACTACTGCTGATAAGACCTTTCTACTTCACTGCACCACAAAGTATCTCATGCATTTTATATTTGTGTTTGAAATCACCAGCCCAGTGCATTATCTTGGAGTTTGAATATATCTGAAGGACAATGTGTCTCCTCACATCTCTTTGTAGTGGTTACAGTCTTCAAGATTAATTACTCTTAACTGGGCTAGTGGCATTCCGTTCTTTTTTATTTCAATGACACCAAAGGCCAGATTCCAGCACATTGCAGGAAGAAGTTGGAGCTAGTCTTTGCTGAAACAGTCAGGTAAATAATGAATGTGATTCAAAAATTTACAGAAGGGGTGCCAACTTTTGGAAGAACTTTACTTGGCCTTTAATCAGAATACTGGGAATTAGATTCCAAATTGTAGAAGAAGAAAAAAGTGAGGTCAAATCAGAGCAATTTGTTGGTATCTCTTGAAGATCCTTTAGGGGCTGTTTGTGACCTCTATGCCTCTAAATTGGTATTGCTACTGAAGTTTTCTATTTAATTTTATGATATTTAAAACAAAGGACAAAATCTCTGAATCCAGTTGCATGTATGTAAACTATATGTGTATCTCTGTATGTGGAAAGGAATATACAGAATAACAGAGTGGGAAGGGATCTTGGAGGTATTGTAGTCCAACTCCTTGCTCAAGTAGGAGAACATATACCAGTGTTGGTGAAACTTTTCAGCATCGAGTGCTGAAATGGGATCACGCATGCATGTGGAAAGGAGCATAAAAAACTGGAAGAATAGCTCCCTGATGTGAGGGAGCACTAGAAACCACCTGGTTTTCTGGTTTCTGGCATGCATGCGTGCATGAAGACTAGCTGGCTGGCAAGCATGTTCGTGCCGGAAACTGGAAGCTCAGCTTCCCAGTGCATACATGCATGCCGGGGAGCTGCTCTTCTGGTTTCCAGCACTCCCACATGCATGAAGTTCCTGAATAACTATGGGCAACGCCTGGTGTGCCTGGAGAGATGGCTCTGCATGCCACTTCCAGCGTGCATGCCATAGGTTCACCATCATGGCCCTATACCATTTTAGACAAATGGCTATCCAGTCTCTTCTTAAAAGACTCCAATGTTGGAGCACACATAACTTCTGAAAACAAGTCATTCCACTGGTTAATTGTTCTTAATGTTAGGTAATTTCTCCTTAATTCTAGGTTGCTTCTCTTTTTTATCAGTTTCTATATATTGCTTCAAGTCTTGCCTTCTGGTTCTTTGGAAAATAGGTTGACTTCTTCTTTGTGGTGTGTGTGTATATGTATATATGTGTTTTGCATGTAATATAATTAATATAATAATATAATATAATATAATATAATATAATATAATATAATATAATATAATATAATATAATATAATATAATATAATATAATATAATATAATATAATAATATAATATAATATAATATAATATAATATAATATAATATAATATAATATAATATAATATAATATAATATAATATAATATAATATAATATAATATAATATAATATAATATAATATAATATAATATAATATAATATAATATAATATAATATAATATAATATAATATAAATGGCTAGAGGACGAACTTTTAATTACCTCATGAAATTCTTGAAAAATCTTGTTTTCCTTTTGAGGTTTATCCTAATCTTATAAACTTAAAGAGAAAATAAAAAATAGATCTTTTTTAAAATGATGTTAAAAAAAGCTATGGGACAATGAAGTATCACTTGTGTTGGAACTTCTGTATTATTTTTCCATGTATTCTCTTTCCTACAGGTTTAAACGGTTACAGAAACTGGGCATGGCTGGTCTAGTGAAGAGAAGAACCAGGGGGAGACATGATAGCAGTCTTCCAATATTTGAGGGGTTACTACAGAGAGGAAGGGGTCAAGATATTTTCTAAAGCAGTGATCCCCAACCTTTTTTATGCCACGGCCCGGTACCGGCATCAGCTGGGCGCCGCCATCTTTTTTTGATGAAAAAGTGCTTTCGGTGAGCTTTCTACCCGGAAAAGCTCACCGGAAGCGCTGGCGCCGCCATCTTTTTTTGATGAAAACATGCTTCCGGTGAGCTTTCTACCCGGAAAAGCTCACCAGAAGCACTTTTTCATCAAAAAAAGATGGCGGCGCCCAGGAACCAGCGGCCCGGTAGGACTTGTTCTGCGGACCGGTACCGGTCCCCGGACCGGTGGTTGGGGACCCCTGTTCTAAAGCACCCAAAGGCCAGACAAGGAACAATGGATGGAAACTGAACAAGGAGAGATTTAACCTGGAAATAAGGAGAAACTTTCTGATAGTGAGAACAATCAACCCATCGAACAGCTTGTCCTTGGAAGTTGTGGGAGTGCCATCACTTGAGACTTTCAAGAAGAGATTGGATTGCCATTTGTCAGAAATGGTGTAGGGTCTCCTGCTTGGGTGGTGGGTTGGACTAAATGACCTATAAGGTCCCTTCCAACCCTGATTATCTGTTAACTTTTTCTACATGTCCCACATTTTGAAATTCTAAAAGAAGATCATTTGTGCATATTTTGTCAGAGACTCATTTGCTTTATCAGTATTCAGTCATTTCATTAACCTTTAGGTTTCAAGTGTACAAAATCTGTTTTTAATTACTTTACTCTTTCAGAGGCTTTGAGTCCTCCAAAAAGCTGCCTTACTGATTAGTGGTATACACCTGGTCCTTGCTAAGAAGATTGATAACTTATTCATATATTTTCCAGACTTCTTGTCCTTTTAAAAGGTTTTATGGGGGCCCAAGAAATGAAACATTTGGCTGCAATTCTTTGACCTAACAATGGTTTTTTGGAGTATGCATAGAGAATGTTCTTCCTAGAGAATATTCTTATTGTCATTGGATCTAGTAATGAGATTAAGCTGTTTACTTCAAAGTCTTCCTCTCTGGAATGTAATTTTTACATGACTTAAGTCAGGAGAAGTCACTTGTTAATAGCAATGAAAGCACGCTCACCATCTGTTGCATGTACCATTTCTTTTTATTATCTGAAATTGACAACAGGCAGGAAAAAAAATACGGATATTATAAATGCTAAAACTTTCATTCCATCACTCCTGTGATTTGCTATGCGGGAAATTCACTCTAGCTTTAAAAGCAGAACCACTTTGTTTTGCAGATTTGAAACACAAATTAACTGTGCAGGAACGCATGGACTAATTAAAGCCAGAACTTAAAGTTGTGTATAAAATTCTGTGAAATTGGCCACTTTATTTCATGAAGATGATTTGCCCACCCTGGCAGGGCTGAACATCAGTTGCCAGGGGCTCATCTATTTCTTTTGATTCTGAATCAATTCAGAATCTTTGAAAGCAGCTATTTAGCAGCATTTTTAATGGGGAAAAAAGTTATACTTTTCTGAGTGTTAAAAAAAGGGGGCTTCCGTATCAAAGTTAGCAAGTGGGAAATGTTATTAAAAGAGGCAACATTGATGAAAAGTGGCAAGTATGATTCAGAACGGTTTATTTCAAAGCCAAATATTCCTCTTTATACTAAAGTTCTTTATGTGTGCTTACTTTGTCTGGCTAATTGCTTACGAGAATAAAACAGTTACTGTATTTGCAAAAGAAATTCTGTGTAAGCAATTCACCATACCTAATTGTGGGAAGCACCGTTCCCCCCAAAGAATAAAATATTTTGGGAAATATTAAAAAAGGCAGGATAAAAAATTTCCCCTAAAGGAGAAATTGCGGGGAGGGATCTTAAGGAAGGCACAAACCAGCTCCAGTTTCCCTGCCCCAAGCAGAAACTGAGGAGGCCACCTTTTAGAAACGCAGATTTGGTAATCCATTCAGAAAGACTGGGTCAGACAGAAACTCCAGATAAGCAACAAACAAAAGGTCGACAAAATTAGCTCAGACAAACACCTAGGACAGTGATGGAAAACCCTTTTGGCACCAAGTGCCCAAAGCGCAAGTGTGCACACATAACCAAAGTACAACATGCACATGCCCCCACATGTGTGCATGCCCCACATTAGTGCACAGGCCCCAGTGCTTGTGTGCATCTGCTACTCATGTGCCCCAACACCTGTGCATGCATGCAAAGAACCAAAGACCAGTTGTATGTCCCCAGAGAGAGTTCAGCGTGCTATAGATTCACTACCACGGACCTAGGATTTACATTTCCCCTTTTGTCTATAGAGCCAGCCATGACCCCTGGGAATCCAGAAGGTATAAAAACCCACCCACTCACAACTCCATTTTGTCAGCTGCCCCAGAACCACAAACCCTGGTAGTTCTGTTCATCAATAAATGGACCTTGTTTCCAATCAGCCTCTAACCTCCATTTTACTGTATTTCCAGTGTCTTTTTCCCAGCTTGGAACTGAACCAGATGGATTTTCCTTTCAACGTGATCATTTTGTTTAGGACATACATTTTAAATAACCTGCCCTCTTCACTAAAAAAAAAAAAAAAGCTAAAATAGTCAAATTAAATGAATACACATAGTGTTTAATAAACTTATAAAATTCAATTTATCTCAGGCTATGTGCAAAAAGACTCAAGGGGCTGAAATGCTGCCTACGTCCCTTTACAAATCGTAGAACTTGGTGAGACTTACATCTATGTGTAATCATTCATAGGTTTGCATGATACTTAGCTTTTTTGTCAAGTTATACTAGATGTGGAAGAAGGAAGGAATTTAATTCAAGCTATAAGCAAAATGCTTATAGACCACAATTTTGCTTCACTTGCACTCTTCACTTGATGTTCTTGCATTTTAAAGGAACAACAATAACGAAAGAAAAGGACTGTACAGCAATCCCGGATTTGAAGTGGAAAAGATGATTCAGAGCCTGTTATATTGCCCTTGCTGGCACCTCCTTTAAATCAAATTAAATCAAGTGACGATCCCAGAGAAAGATGCAGCATCTTTAAGGACAGAGGTGACCCCTATACCCTTGCATGCTACAAATCATATTTTCCCCTTTGAATCCGGATCACTGCACAAGCGTACCAAAGAATATTAGAGATGTAATAGTCTCCCACTCATAAACTAAAAGGTAGCCAGGAAGGAATATAAATGGATATTTTAGGGTTATCCAGGTCACTTTGATATCTGTGGCATTTTAAAAAGTTTTCTCTTCTCTTTACTTGCTTCGGATGATCAGAATATTTAGCAAATTGTGCCTGTGATTTTGCATAGAGAGACCTTAAAATGTTATTATTGCACTTTAGAGCAAGACTGCATAAAATGAAAAAGTAACAATAAAAATATATCTAAGGAGATTCTCAGTCATCCAAGTCATGTCCCAAAGATGCTTTTTCAAGAGGCAACTGGCCTTTCTTGTTTTTCTCTGAAGATTTTTCATTTCTTATCCAAGAAGCTTTGGGATAACAATAAAAGACAAAATTTAAAAACTGCAGAAATGAACAAACCTAAGAAAACAAATAAAAAGACACCATCCTAAAAAACTGCTTTCCGAATGCTAAGAATCTAAATATGACTATTACCAGATTTGCCGCGTATAAGACGACTTTTGCCCTGAAAACATGCCTCCAATTGGGGGGTCGCCTTATACGCCGGGTCATCTTATACGCCGGCAAATTAATTGGGAAGCACTACAGCTGCTCCGCGGCTGAGAGACTTTTAGTGCACCATGGAAACGAATCCCGTGAAGCCGAAAGGGCAGCCAGCCTTCTCCCAGCTCCCAAGGAAATGAGGCTCGCACCGCCTGAGCTCCGCTGAGGTATCCGGCTGGGGCTGTCAGGAGTTGTTACCGCTGGCGCGGCTCCGCGGCTCCAGTCCCGCATTGCCTCGGGAAGGGAAAGGCAAAACCAGGAGCCGCTGCTGCCATTGCAAAGCGCCGCCGCGGCTCTTCCTTTTTGCCTTTCCCTTCCCGAGGCAACGCGGGACTGGAGCAGCGAGCTGCGCCAGCGGTAACAACTCCTCACAGCCCCAGCCGGATACCTCAGCGAGCCCGGGCGGTGCGAGCCTCATTTCCTGGGAGCTGGGAGAAGGCTGGCTGCTCCTTTCGGCTTCACGGATTCGCTTTCCACGGTGCACAAAAGTGCCTCAAAAAAAAAAAGTGCAAAAGTGGAAGGCGTGCGGAAGAGAGGGCGAGTATATAACAAACTATATTTTGAGTGGAAATGTTGGGGGTCGTCTTATACGCGGTCGCCTTATACGCCGGCATATACGGTATCTATGTCAATATCACTGATTTACAGAAAATGTCTAATAATACTAGAATTATTAACAAGTAGGGAGGAAAAATCTCATAGTAGTATTTTATTGCTCTAACCTGAATTATATACTAAACAAACACATATTGCTTCATTTTCTAAATAATAGAAAATCAATAATATTTAACAAAATAGATAACATATATTTCAAAAACAATGCATAATATCTGTAATAGCATCACACTTCCAATTTCACAAAGTCACTCTTTTGCAACCATCCACACTCATACAGACATAATTCCTCAAAACAATAATGTTCAAACTTTTGGGGTATAATAAATCATAACATTAACATCTTTAACTTTTAGGGATTTCCTTTATAATTCTACTGATTAAAATGTTATTCAAAAAAAGTGTATATTTACAAACAATTTAATAACTAGGAAGAAAGACCATTTTAGTATATACAAACTAGCAATTTTTAGAAGGCATTTAGAATGTGAAGAGATGAAAGAGTTTGATACATCACTGGACAGGCCAAATCAAAATGTTTGGTCTTTGGAAGGCTGTATTACTTAAAATACAGTATGTGTTAATGTACTTTATGTTACACTAACTAGAGACCCTTGGAAGGCTGTAACAGTCCAAGATCAAAAACTATGCAATATACACAAGAATATCCATTCCAATAAATTTAGGTCCCTCTATGACTTTCTATGTTCCTCTATCTTATTCCTTGTTTGTTAGAAATTTTATAGCTCTGTACCAGAAACCGTAATTGATTTTATGTAGGATTATGGCATCATTTACTTTTTTTAGGCTGAGCAATATTAGGACAACATGTGGAATGCATCTATGGTCCATCCATCCATCCATCCATCCATCCATCCATCCATTATCTGTCCATCTGTCCATCTGTCTGTTTGTCTGCCTGCCTGCCTGCCTGCTTGCCTGCCTGTCTATCTATCTCTACCATCTATCATCTATCTATCATCTAATTTAGAAAAAAAATATCAGAATCATAACATTTTGTTATTCATTTTCTGAATATTATGCTGCTTATAAAACAAAATGGTCCACTTCAGGTTCATGAAACTGACATAAATGAATGAGCTGAGACACCTCCAGAAGCATATAAAATGTTATGGATCGATTCCAGCTTGCCCAAAACATGGAGTTTAAAATATCAAAGACACTGTTTGGCAACCAATTTTAACAGGGGAAAAGTCAACGGCACTTTCAGTTTTGCCCATTTAAATTTGGATTAGATATTTGAGATTCTTCCCAAATAAGCATTGTTCAAAAATCAGAAATGGCCAGAAAAGAATTGAATCAAAATTAAAAGCCAACTGACCCTTTTTTCAAGGGGAACTTCTAATTGTTAAACCAACAGGCAACCATTCCTAGGCAAAGGATAGTCGCCATAAAGATAGTGGGATAGTCGCCATAAAGATGCATGTCCCTGTGAACTTTTTCATTTAATGCAGAAGGGGGTGACAGCTCTGAATTCAAAAGAACATTTCATGAGCTGTTGTTATTTATTATAAAATTTATTATCTTCCAAAGGGAAAGTAACTTTGCATTTCAGATGACTTCTGGCACAAGAATGAAGATTAGACTGTTAAAAACCACACTAATTCCATATATGGTCCAGGTTCACCATTATGTCAAAAACAGGACCATGACATACCTACATTCAGATATTGTTTCTAAAGTAAATTAATTCATCCTACACACATTATGCCTTCTCTCACACTTATATAATAGGCACACACCCCTCAAAGAAGGAAAGCTAGAAATCTGAGCTCCCCAATGATGACAGAATAACAGAGTTGGAAGAGATTTTGGAGGTTTTCAAGTCCAATTTCTGCTCAAGCAAGAGTTCCTATATTCCAGACAAGTGGCTGTCCTGTCTCTTCTTAAAAGCCTCCAGTGATGGAGCCCGCATAATTTTTTAAGGCAAACTTTTCCATTGATTAATTGTTCTCAGTGTTATGAAATGTCTCCTTAGTTCTAAGTTATTTCCCTCCATTGTTTTTTGTCTTGCCTTATGGTTTGGAAAATAGGTTCATGGATAAATATGACTTTAGGTATATTTATCCCTACACAGATGACATTAGAATGGGATAGGCAGTCTACCTTTCCTCAAACTCACAGAGCAAGGGAATACAGATGTTACATCACGTCAAGCCTCAATGTGCAGAATTTTACATAACTAAAATTTCCCTTCCCTACAGGAAGTAATAGGTTTTGCACAGAGTGTTTCCTATGTAGCCCTTCCAGTTACATTGGCTATCAGAAAGCGCCATATTAATAATTTGATCCTTGTTGTAATCATCAGATTGGCTACTTAGGTCTGAAGATTTCAAATAAGGATGAAACCAATAACCTGCTATCTCATGGTGGTTGGAGCAATTGTACATGCCCTATGGGGCATCTTTCTCCTGCCATAAGCCTAAGTGTGCTTACTCCGAAGGTACTATGCTCTGCAGTCAAATTTATTTATTTAAATAAGCTTTAATTTACAGATTTATTCAATTCGTATCAGAATTGAAATCTTTTTCAATCAGTTTGTTGTCCTCTTTCTTTCCTTTTTTTGTTCTACATGTTCCTTTGTCCTTATCATATGAAGTGTCTTCCTGAACAGAGAAGGTTTTCCCTCCACCTTTGAAAGCAACTAGAAAGACACCAGGCGAGCATGCTCATTGCTGAAGCTTTGACCCACAAACTCCTGTCCTCTTTCAGCTACTCATATTCATAACTGCAACCTCATTTACTCACTTTTAGTAGCATCCTCTTCTATTGCTGACTCCTTAGCAACTCGATAATGACAGATCCTTTATGCTTGTCCCCATCCCTCTTTGACGTTATATCCCTAGCTTCTCTTCTGTTGCCCTCTTTCAGTTTCATTATTGGTATCTCATGACCATTTATTCCACTTTCAATAGCATGATCCTTTATTATCCCGTGCTCTAAAAAAAAAAGGTTTCTTGAGTCCCTTGATTCACAGGAAATGAAATGCTCTCACAAATAACATTTTAGTCACCAGGTGAAAACCTAGGATTTTGAAAGCACATTCGAAAAGAGGCTAATTTGTTCTTTTTAAGGAGATTGGGTTGATTCCAATAAAGCTTCATTAGTCAGCTAGTTTATTACCATTGCTTGTTTTTTTTAATTAGCCACTTGAATGGCAAAATTGCATCACTTTTCTATTTCATTTAAACTAAAGAAATAGGAATGTTGTTTGGACAAGGCACTGATTGATGGATTGCCTATATACTCCTGGACAAGTCAACCTGTGACAATTATATTTTATGAATTTTGGCAATGGATCTGCTTTGACTATCCAGGCTATCCAAAGCTTTTTCAGTCCTGGCATCCAATTTTCAACTTCCCCAGACAGACCTGTATGACTTCTCTATATATAAAAAAAGCCTTTTATTGTAGAATATCAACCTTTAGACAATTGTTTTTAACTGGTCTTTAATATCTTTCTGCCTTTGAGCAGGATTTTCCAATGATAGGGTAGATCTAAAAATGAAGATAGTGGTCACTATCATGCAATTTAACTCATCCACAACATGTGTACAAAGAGGCAGAATCTCATGCTTTCTTTTGTGACTGCTATCTTGCTCTTTCTTAAATATACTTTTATTAAAAGATTTTTAATTATAAAATACAAATACAAATTAAAACAAAAACAATTGAAAAAGAGGAAGGAAAAGGGATAGAGGACAAAGAGCAAGGGATGGGGGAAATCAATTTTAAAAAAGCAACAGAGCAGTAACTTCCACCTTTTTTCAGTGCAGTAAGATGCATCATAAAGTTACAGCACCAACTTCTTAGTTATACCAGATATTACTGTTAGCCATTTTATAGCAGCAACCCACTTAACTATCAAAAACAAAAATCATTTTTTTTATTTTTCACCTAGAAAGTCTAGAAGTGGTTTCAAAATAGCCACAAAACTATTTACATTTTTGTCCCCAATTAATGCAGTCTCTACAAGTTCCATCATCTTTCCACCATTACTCCACTGTGTGAATTAATGCTTCTTCCCATTTCTGGGTTTATAGAATTCTTGCAGCTATCAACATATATAGCAACATGGTTACCTTTACAGTACTGATGTTCCACGGATAGAATTGTACTTCTAGGCTTAATTCTAAAATTGATCTTATTTATTTATATGAATTTCATTTATCTTTGGTATTTCCTCTTTTAAAATGTAAAGAGAATTTAATTCTCTAAATTATCTATAGAGAATTAAAATATTCTCAGGATATATTACTATTCATTGAACAATTAGATACCCAGTTTCTTTCTCTATGCTGGAATAGACTTCTACTGTAGTTTTAAGGTTCATCAAAACTATATTAGTGTTTGCCATTGCTACTACATCAATAAAAGGTATGATGTTATTCTAAACAAGTGTCAGAGCCTCAAAATAAAATTCTCTTCAGTGTTTCCTCTGGGTTTAATTTATTCCATAGCATGATTGTATTCTTAATTCCAAGAAAGCACATTCATGCAAACAGAAGGAAAAGCAGGTGCTGTTTTCAGCATCAGCTAGAAAAATAAATGAAAAATACTAACCATTAAGAAAGAGCAGGAAAGAAGTAAGTGTTCTGTTCCTTTAAACACATAACATTTAAAAGATCCTATTTGATATTTTACTGGTATTTTACTCATAGCACCTGTTTTATATGTTATTATCCATTGTCATAATCATAACTCTGTTTTTTGCACATAGATTGACTTGACATTTTCAGCGAAGTTTACCTTCTACTCCACACCAAAGCAGGTAAATTCCATTTGGATTACACATGGAATATTTTTCCCCTGAGTTCACACCCTAATTTCTTAAGTTATTTCAAAAGAAACCCATTGATATTATTAATTGATTTTATGCATGTAATAAAAAGGATTGTTTCAAAATGAGGAAAGAAAATTGCAATAAGATTTTCTATTATTATAGCCTGGCTCAATAAACTTTAGTTCTGATCTTCTTGTTGAATCTGCTTTCTGATCAACTTTGAAGAGCTACCATTTTGTGAGCTTTGTGGGACTGTAAGCACAACAAATGTCCATTTTATGCTAAATTGAAGCTTGAGAAAAAAATAAATGGTGGGATGCTGGCCCTTGGTTGCATTGGATTAATCCTCATTCAACCAAATAGATATATCTCTCCAGGTTGTTTCCAGGTACCTAGACAACATCTAGTTTTTTTGTTTTTTTTTTGAAGGAGAGTCTTAATCAGGGGTGGGCTGCTGGGGGTTCGCAGGAGTTTGGGAGAACCCCTAGCTAAGATTCTGTGCAGTTTGGAAAACCCCCAAATCCCACCCCTGGCTGGCTCTGCCCACCCCACCTCGACCCTCCCAGGAGTCCCCATGTGGCTGATTTCGGATGCAGGTAAGTGCAGGGCATATGTGGAAGAGCCTGGGGAGGCCATTTTTGCCTTCACAGCGGCTTGAGGAAAGCCTCCGGAGCCCTGGGAGGGCAAAAATGCCCCCTTGCTGTGGTGCAGGAGGCTGAGTAGGCCACACACACCATGGCCATGTCCACCCAGCAACTGGGCAAAGAACCCTTTGCTAAAAATTTTGAAGCCCACCCCTGTTCTTAATTCCACTGGATTAGAAACTATACCTCACTTCCAAATCTCACTTATATTCACAATATTCAGAAGTCCATTTTCCTCAGTGTTGCATAAATTGCATTCGACTTTTATTTATTTTTTCTATTTATACTGCATTGGGGAGTCAGCTATTGTTCCAATATTTTTTCAGTATTGCTGCAAAGTAGGTATTTATTAAACTTAAACATTCTGCACTTAGGAAATAGAACCCAAAATCATATGGACAGAATGGAGAATACCTATTTTATAGCAGCATTAGAAAACAAATTGGAACAGTAATTGAATCACTTGAATTTTGTTGTATTTAGCATGCGGCTATATTGTGTCAAACTCCTGGCTAAGGGATATTTGTCTCCATTAGCTTTAAAAGAATAAAAGACTGAACATCAGTAGAAAATTATATTTTAATACTCCAAATGAATTTACATTAAATTAGGCTTCATAATGTAATTCACCTGTACTTATTTTGTAAGAAATCTATCTCAAACTCATTTGGGAGTAAATGTATTTCTGAAAATCAGCATATTTGATAGGGCTACACATCAATCCAGATTGGATTATATATGTCAGCATATTGACAGCATGCACACCAACGTATATTATGAATCATGTTATGCCTCTTAAATCTGAATTGATTTATAGTGTAGGCAGAGCAGTCAGCTAACAGGACACCACTTTTTCCAGTATCTTAAAACCCAGTTCTAAGACCTTCCTTCAAGTGTATCCCTATAGTATAAATTTAACAGCACTAGTATTTCATAAAATACCATGCTTCATTCCAAAAATTACAGTTTTAGCAAAATTATGCAATAACCTATAGTACAGACAGTTTATAGATAATCCTCAATTTACAACCATTCATGTAGGGAGAGTTCAAAGTTACAATGACACTGAAAAAGTGACATGACATTTTTTTCACACTGTAGGACATTATCTATCTATCTATCTATCTATCTATCTATCTATCTATCTATCTATCATCTATCATCTATCATCTCTTCTCTCTATCTCTATCTCACTATCATCTACCTACATACCTAACTCTATCATCTTATTACAGAAATCAAAGCCAAATAAATTAAAAAAGGAAAGTGAAAGGAGAAAGAAAGAAAGAAAGAAAGAAAGAAAGAAAGAAAGAAAGAAAGAAAGGAAGGAAGGAAGGAAGGAAGGAAGGAAGGAAGGAAGGAAGGAAGGAAGGAAGGAAGGAAGGAAGGAAGGAAGGAAAGAAGGAAAAATGAGTGACTTCCAATTTTATTTACAGCAGTTAAAATGCATTTATATTTTATTGCCTAAGGTTACATCGTGGCTCCCTTGTGCTCATATTCTTCCATGTCAAATCATCAAACCTTTAAATCACAACTTAATGTTTTTTGCTGTTTTCAGCAAGAAGTCCATAAAAGATTTCCAGTCAGTTAGAAATGCAGTTATTGTCTTTTCCTAATCAAACAAGTCAGTTCTGCTTTCTCTGCAAATTCATTTTCACCAACCATTCTTCCATTGTGGATATTTCAAAGGTTTTTTTTTTTCTGTCTTTGTATACATTATACATTATGTTATATTATGTTATGTTATATTATACATTTATACATATTTAGGCCTTTTAATAAAGATTAATAGAGGAGCTTCCGGTTTGTCGGCTTCGCGAGCGGCAGAGATTTGCGAAGCTGCGCGATCCCTGCTGCGCTAGCCGCTTTTGGGGCTCCGACCCAGACGGGTACAGAGCTAGGCTGCCCTGCAGGGGCAGCTGAAGGTAGGGGGGATCCGGAGAAGGGTTTGGGGGTGTTGCAGACCCCCTCCCTGGCCGGCAGAACCCCCTTTTCCCAGGACGGTGCAGTGGCGGTCCGTAATGGCCGCCACAAAGAAGGTGGCAGCCGGGTAAGAATGCGCAGGAGGAAGTGGAGAAAGTGCTTGAGAGGAGAAAGTCTTTCTTGGTTCCTAGGACTCTAAGACATATTTAACAAAATTCCTGAAAAGTATGACTTTCTGAATGATACCTTCGAGAAGAGGAAAAAGCGGCAGTTTAATGGTGCTGAAAGGATAGCTTACCCTCTTTTTTACGGAATAAAAGTGAACATTAAGAAACCTATTTTTTTTTTAGGTGAAAACTGGCTCTAAGCGGTGAGTGGGAAAAGAGAGGACTAAAAAAAAATATTTGTATGCTAAGACCTTGTTGGAGGAGATGCCTTAAGGATTGAAAGACTAAAATATATTGTAATAAGATTTTAAGAAACAGATTTGGACTTTCTTTTTCTTTAATTGATACTACCCCAGGAGGAGAGAGTGGGAACTCTGTCTTGGTTTGGACTGACTGAGAACTTTGGGATTGTCTTATTTTTCCTTTGGAATATTCTGGCTGTTGTAAGAGAAAAGAAAAGAAAAGATTTATAATGGCTTCTTCTATCGAGGAACTGAGAAAAGATTATGAGCAAGCAAAACAAAATGGTAAAGCTGGTTTGAAAGAAGCCTTCCTTTTTTTAGAAATGGCGCTTATTAATTATCAACAAACATTGCAACAGATGAAGACAGCAGAAGAAGAACAAAGAGAGGAAGCCATCTTTAATAAATCTCAGAACTCGACCAAGAGGGAAGGAAGAGGAAAAAGAAGAGAAATAAAGGACTTAAGATTTAAAAAAACATTTAAGAAAGGGAAAAACAAGGTGCAAAATCAATATAAGGATGGTAAACAAAAGGGAAGAGGAATGCGACAGAGAAGGGAAGCCAGTAAGGCAGAGGCTAGAAGAAGGGGGGCTAGAAAGGTTTGTTGGGGGAAGAAAGAAAGGGAAAAGGTGGAGAAAAGCTACAAAGTTTTGAAATTAAATGAGAAAAAAGAAATTTTTTTAGGGATAAAGGATAAGTATAATTTCTTCAAAGAGATTTTGCAAGGTACATAAGATGATATTGTAGTATTGTATCAGAAATAGAAAATTTAAATGGCTTGAGAGTTGATAAGAGATTAAAATGTTGGAATGTTAATAATGATTGGTTTGAAAATATAATATGAGGGGAGATTTAGAATATTAAACTTTAATTAAAGAGTTTATTAAGATTATGGTATTGATGTTATTATAAAACTTTCATTATAGTATTTTGTTTTAATATTTAAATCTATTGTTTAACTATGTATTTAATTGTTTTAGATGTATTATTCAGTTAGAATGTACCAAGCAAAATCGGGTTGGGTATTTTAAAGATTAATTTGATTAATTTAGTGGGGAGATAGAAAGGCATCATACTCTGATTAGTGATTTCAGGAGAAATTTCTTTCTTTTTAAAAGGAATGAGACAAAGGTATAATAGAGAATGGACAAAAGATATAAATATAATGACTCAAATTAAGATGATTAATTAAGATAGAATCAAGAAGAGTGAAATATGTGGAGAAGTTAATATAGAAGACTTAGAATGGTAAATAAAATAAGTAATGATATGTAAGATGAGCCTGAATATAATTGAAGTCCATGAAAAGAGAGATACCTGGGTCCAAGTTACTTTCCAAAAAGATCTTTTTTATGTTTTGTGTGTTGTGTGATTATGTTGTTTTTTTTTGGGGGGGAAATTAATAAAACCTTGTAGAAATATAGAATGAGAATAATGGTAACTAAGTCAGAAAGAAGTAGATGAAATAATAATAATAAAATTGAATAAGAGTAAAGAGAAATAAAGGGAAATTGGATAAGAGGTTTTTGGTATGTTTACATGGAAATGGTTTAAAACAGAATTATAGTTTATCTGACTTGTTAAATTTATAATGGAAAAAGGTTTAAACATGTAATGGATAATGATGACTTGTGTGTTTTGAAAATTAATAAAACTTGTTTAAAAAAATAAAATAAATAAAGATTAATAGAGACTTTTTTTATAAAATGATGTCTTGTTGTTATAGGACTCCAGAACAGTTTTCCAAGACAATTTTGTAATATTCAATTATAATTTTATAATATCCAAGATAAAATACATTCCTCCCCCCACCTCCAGTCAGAATCAATCCTTCCATCCCCCACCACACCATTCAGTCTCAACTGTCAGTACCATTCCTTCCATCCCCTCTTCTCTTCTGTTAACTGATGAAGCTTCTTGGATGAAAAATGAAATGTTTTCTTCTTCTTCTTCAAGGAAAAAACAAAACTGTCCAGTTGCCTTTTCAAAAAGTACCTTTGAGATAGCTATGACCTAGATAGCTGAGAATCTCCATAGACAGTTATCCAAGATTTATAAAGGCAGTTCAAATTTATGTTGGAAATTTGGAGATCATGGTCATTTTATCATTTTTAGTGGACTTGCAAGAAAGCCAGAACATTTTGGTTTGAAACACATATATTTATACAAGGAATTTTAAATAGTAAAATTTGACTGAAATCAGAACGGTTTTTGTTGGGATGGATGGACAGACACAAAGAAGCCAAGGTACAGTAGATTGTGTTTATATATCACCACTGCTGTAAGACAATTATGTGCACAAAAATGGAATTTTTTAAAAAAAATTGTTGGTGATGATAAGGGATCTAGCAGAGATGGCAAAATTATCTTGTTTTCTGGAGATAGATTAACTACTATATTTATTAGCAACCAGAAACCCCTTTATGGATTTTTTGCTGAAAAGGAAAGAAAAAACTGAATTGATGACTTTTACAGATTTATTAGTTAAAAAGGGTAATTATGGAAAGAAAAAAACTTTATTGTAACCCTGGAAGGGATAAAATGTAAATGTATTTACAACTGCTGTTAAGAAATAACCACTTACTTATTATTCTTTCTTCTTGTTCCCCCTCTTTTTTTTAACTCCTGTTATTTATTTCTATTTCACTTCTCTACTACCTTCCCCAGTTCTCTTATTTTTAACTTAAAATTTGTATTCTGTATACACAAACACAAGCATACGCTTGTGTGTATTCTGTATACACACATTCCAAATCCACACTGGGAATGACTGAGTGAAATTCTAAATCTTCCAGGACTGTCCAATCAATGTGTCAATTTTTCTTTTCTTTAATTTAAATTTTGTATTGTATTTACAGAGAGAGAGAGAGAGAAGGAAACAGAGACAAACACAAACACACATGCACACATACACTCAAAAGCCACACTGGGAAGGTGTGGGTGAAATTCTAAGTCCTTAAGAACTGTCCTATCCATGTGTCTCAAACAAAGTTCAAGGAAGTCAATAGTCCAGAGAGCAGCATCCCAACAAAAAAGCCCCTTCCATTAAACAGCCAATATTAGCACCTGTAACAGTGGTGGCTAACCATTTTTGGCTCCCAGGCTGAAAATTGTGCTCACATGGTCATGTGCTAACACCCAGAAGACAATGTGTGCGCCCCCATGCCCCTGCACATGCGTGCACGATCCCCGTGCACACTGTGCATCTCTGCACATGCGTGCACATCTCTTGTGCCCCCCCACATGTGCACCAGATATCCAACTGATATCCAACCAGATATCAGCTGTTGGGCAGGTGGTGTGCACACATGCACAGTGGGGCTCTTCTGGGTGACTTCTTCTGGGTGACTCTTCTGGGTGACTTCTGTGTGCTGGGAGAAGTGGCTCTGTGTACCACTTTCGGCATGTGTGCCATAGGTTCGCCATCACAGACTTATATCCTTGCTTTTAGTAAGAATTTTTTTGTTTCATCCTGTGCTTTTCATTGTCAACAAGCCTCTGATTCTTCCTGTGATCTCTGTATGAAGTTACTCCAAATAACCTTAGGAGTTCTGAACACTCCATTTTCACTGCTTTTCTAGACTTTTCAGTTACAAACTTGTGCAACTAGATGCTAGCACCCAGTTGGACTTCCTCCCAGTCTGTCCCAAATTTCTCACATTTAATTAAACCTAAATCATTACTCGTTTTAAAAAAAGTTTAAGCAAGTTTAACAATTTTACTGAAAAAAAATATCTTCAATGTGTGTATGGGAAATGGGTGCAACCAGAATAATACATTAATTTAAAGTCTATTTAAATTAATTAAATTGAGATATTTTAGATATATACCGTGTTTCTCATAGAGAATAAGGCCGGGTCTTATTTTTTTAGCCCTGAAAAAATGGCTAGGCTGTCTTTATATATATATATATATTTTGTTTTCTTAAGGCAGCGTATTCTTGTAAGTTGACCTCGGCGTTGGTGGGGACTTTTCGGTCATTTACGCAGGCAGCACTATATCCGGTTGTGCAACAAAGTACTTCTAATGGCAGCCCACCACCATCCCCATTTCGCATGTTTTAATATGGCCTTAATTTGGGGAGGGGACTAATTTCATTTCATGCCTATAAAACAGATGGGACTTCCTATTGGGGAGGCCGTATTAAAAGAACAACTACAATGACAGGGTAGATGGTACCATATATATATATATATATATATATATATATATATATATATATATATATATATATATATATATATATTATATTATATTATATTATATTATATTATATATATTATATTATATTATATATATATTATATTATATTATATTATATTATATTATATTATATTATATTTTATTTCCTTTTGTAAGGGTCAATTTACAATAAGATTTCTTATTCTCCCCCACTCTCTTTGTATAATAAACACTCACACAAGGTTCATATTGTGATGCACTAAGGACATTTAAAGGGGAAAAAAGCTTTGCAATTGGCCAAAACAAAAATTGTCCTTTTGTAGGACATGTGTAACCAAGTTTTGCATATCTATAAAAGCAGAGGTGAAGAAGTGAAGGGTGCATCAGGAATTGCTAATAACTTAATAAGCTTTCAGTTAACAGCCTGCACCTCCTGGTATTTGAAAATAAATCCTGGCATATCAAGAAAGACGAGAGAGGGAGAGAAAAAATAGGAAATTAAATATGGGACAGGCCAATCTGAATTTGGTTTTCATTCTCAAATGTGTGTATTATATTACTTCTGATGAAAATGACACAATCCTTTGCAATATTTCAAAGTGTTTTCAAACCAATTCTCAGTAAAGCTGGTATTTGTTCGTGCAAGCAAGGTTCAATATTTAGCTTGCAAAATGTAAACAATAAGGAAGTTGTGTAACATTTTCATGCAGTACAAGAATGAAAACTAATTCCAGAAATGCTCAATCTTTTTTTGAAGTCTAAAATTGGCTCTGAACCAACGTTAGCATAACAGGGCACTAACATGACCTGGCATTGTTACCTTTGTTCCTTTTCATCATTCTTCAGCCCTTAAGTACAAAAGATGGAATTTAGCCCTAGGGAAACTGTTAAAGTAATATTTTGTTCCTTATTGTGATGTTGTTCCAGAGTAACCTCAAGGTGTGAGAAATCTGTAGGATGTTGTCACTTTAGAGGGAAATCAAGTGATTGGCAGGGCCTGAGAAGGAGATCTTAGGATAAACAGCCATGGCTGAGGGTGAATAAAGATTGGGAATGAAAACTGTAAATCTTATGGCAGATGGTTATCGAATGGCTGAAGGGTGAACAGAGAAAATTTATAGGTTTGGAGATAGGAAGAGGTCCATAATGGAAGTGATTGATAGATTACTTGTTGAAAAACAGTCTTGAGGTGCACATGAAACATTGGAACACAGTTGCAGGGTCAAATAATGTCTATTTTTCCATTGTCTCCAGATAAATAGTTCATATGCATGGAAACGAAGGTGATGAATCAGCCATATGCCAAGATATTCTAGGATAGGAAAGTGACCAGTCAGAATTTTAACAAGACATTTAAAAATGTCTTTGCATGTGCAGAAAAGTAGAGAGTTAATCATATAAGGCAAAAGAATATTTTAAAAGGGAGAATTGGATACATTATGCTATGTTTTTAACAGTTCCTGCACCAGAGACAAAAATTCCTTGTGTATCTAATCACACTGGGTCAGACAAACTATTTAAATTCAAATTCAAATATTTCTTGCTGAATGAAATTTTCTGTACCTGTAGGCCAACTCTATTCATTATTTATAAAACCACAAGGTTTTCTGTACCTGTAGGCCAACTCTATTCATTATTTATAAAACCACAAGGTAAAACTACTGCTAGTATTTATTTAAAGTTATTCTGATCACATTTTTTTCTTTACAAATTTCTTCTTCTTACCCACCTTCTAATCATCTCTTGTATTCTACATTTCTGTCTATGCGTTCTCAAACAATACATCATGGATAGTTATTATTTTTTGTACGTTATTCTGACTCTGAACTTTTTTTAAAATTAGAAAAGATTTGCAAATTGTATTTATCCTATTCCAAGTGATTTTAGTCATTTTAATGACCGAGAGGTATCTACTTAACTCTTAAAAAAAATTTAAACAAAGAATTTCATTCTGCTAGCACACTTTGCCTTGGATTTCTTGATTAGAAGCAATCAACTGACAGATATTTGGCTAATGAGCACAGAGAACAATTTATACTGAAGACCCATATACCAAGTTCCCTAAGAAAAATAAATTGTCTGTAATGTTAATTGCATTTCAGCAACATACCACTGTCATCCCTATTTAAATCTTAATCAGGTTTTTAAAAAATAAAGCTTCAGGATAGCTTTTCAATCACTTATATCTCATATATATCATAGACACATACACACACACAAACACATATTTAGATGTGTGTGTGTGTGTGTGTGTGTGTGTGAGAGAGAGAGAGAGAGAGAGAGAGAGAGAGAGAGAGAGAGAGAGAGAGAGAGAGAACATATACATATATATTCATGAAGATCTATACCATTTAATATGTTTCTTTCCTATGTTCTCCAATAGCAAGAACCTTGATGTCCTGTTCCCACTGATAAAAAGATTGAAAACCCATCCTAACCTTTGGAGAAAAAGGAAGACATTTATTTAAAATGTATTTAATAATAGTTAATCTTCTTTCACATTTTGAGGCGATTGCAGTGGAAATTCATCTATTATTTTGTCACTCCAGCAAAACTATGTGCATTGTATTTTTAGGAAATGTTAATTGGGTAGATTCCCTCTAAATGTAAAGTAAATGAATTTCTCCACAAATCTGTAGAGAACATTCAGTTGAGATGAGAGAAAGTAAGTCCCTAAATAATGGGGGAAATTTAAAACAACAGCACTGTGAACAAGTTATCTTTTAACTAAAATAATTTGTTATTAATGTTGATGCACTGAATAAGGGATAGTGAACATATAATACCAATCTTACAATAGTTGTGGGGCAGTCACAGAGAAGAAGGGGTCGATTTATTTTCCATAGCATTTGAGGGTAGAACAAAAACCAATGGGTGGAAGCTTGTCAGATCTGGAACTAAGGCAGAATTTCCTGACAGTGAGAGTAATTCAGCAATTGCCTCCCAGGGTTGTGGATGCTCCTTCACTGGAGATTTTCAAGGAAGGTTTAGACAACCATTTGTTCTAGATGGTAATTCTGGTAAAAGTATTGGACCACATGACCTCCAAGGTCTTTTTATTTATTTTATTTTTATTTATTTATTTGATTTGCCAATTGTTTACAAGATAATAAGTATAAGTGTATACATGGTTGTGAATACATGAAATGGGTACATATAAGAAAAATAAAAGAATAAGAGAACAATAGGACAGGGACGGTAGGCACATTGGTGCGCTTATGCACGCCCCTACAGACCTCTTAGGAAAGGGGTGAGGTCAATAGTAGACAGTCTAAGGTTAAAGTTTTTGGGGTTTGGGGAAGAGACTACAGAGTCGGGTAGAGTATTCCAGACATTGACCACTCTATTGCTGAAGTCGTATTTCCTGCAATCAAGTTTGGTGCGGTTTACTTTCAGTTTGTATCTATTGTGTGCTCTTGTGTTGTTATGGTTGAAGCTGAAGTATTCATTGACAGGTATTTTTCAGCTTATGATTCTATGATCCTCTACATATGAGGATATTTCTTCTACACATCTACCTAAACTTCTTCAAGAGGGAATTAGAAGAGAGGGGTGAGGGGGGAAACCTTGAAAGTTTCCTGTGTCTCTTAAACATAGACATTCTTGCAGATAGTGTTGTGGTTCGCTGGAAGCCTGTGCAGATGGCAGCAGAATTGGACAGTGGGGAAGAATAGAGACCAGTCTGGGAGTCTGGGGAAGACTCAGAAGAGGGTCCTGCATCTGATACAGAGATGCTGCCAGGACCATCTGGGAGTTATGTGCTGACTCCAGAGCTTCCAGAATATGGCAGCAGCAAGGCAGAGAAACAAGGGGAGCCTGTTCCCAGTGCACATGTGCGCAGAACTGCCAGAAGGCAAGAGCAGCTAAGACAAAAGAGGCAATTCGGGAGTAAGGCTTGGAGGTGATTGCCCCTTCCATAAAGTATAAAGGAAGTGCAAAGGTAGAGAAACCTTTGCAGGAAGCAAAGTGGTTCACTCTGTTCGGATTAAACCTTGAAGCTCTGTGTGGACTTGGTACTTTGTTTGGCTTTTTATAGTTAATTTGGCACTTTAGTTATTGGCAGCAATTCAAAGGAGATAAAAGTGGGTGCTTGAGAGACTGTTTGGGACTCATTACAGGCTGGGAATGAACATAGTTCCCAGCGTTGAAATAAAACAAGAGTTGTTTGGACTAAGGATGTGCTTAATTATGGTCTCAGGAAGCCTTGGTCAGAACAGATAGCAATAGGTCAGGGGTGTTAAACTCATGATGTCATGGTGGTGTCATGTGACATATCAGGACTTTTTCCCCCTTTGCTAAACCAGGTGGGGGCAGGGCCAGCACGTGATGCATCCGGCCCTTGGGCCATGACTTTGACACCCCTCCAATAGGCCAAGTGAGATTTTTTTTTCTTAACACAAAAATGAAAAACACCCACAATGTTATTTACATTTCAGCAGTGGATATGTTTATTGCTTACCTAAATGCCCATCATATCAGATTTCAGCAGTCAGGTCATGTTCAGATGATCTTAAATTAATTAAAAATTATCCAAATATATAACTATTATTCTTAGGGCACAAACTGTCAGATTTTGAAGCTCTGTAATCAGAATTACTTGTTTATGTTAGGCACTTTCATTCCCTAGAAGGCTTAACAGTTGTTGTGTATATACACGGATGATGAAATTGCTGAGAAAACCATTGTTGGAGCCTTGCCAAAGCCTTAAAATGATCAACTATTTTAACATTTTGAGGAAAAGTGCTTGGCTTGCACCGACATACCTTGCTTGCTGTGGTTTCTATACCCTAAAAAGTGTCCTTTTCCAAAGATATTATCAATAAATTTCAGTATTAAATTATGACAGTTTCTTTTATATTTATCTATGAGGAGCTTCAGATTCCTGGACAACAAGAGAAAATTAATTTAAATTGTGCAACAGGGATACAAAAGGGAAAGAATACAGGGAAAGAATGCAGCCTACCAGCATCAGTTTAGCTCCCCAAAGTGTTTAGAAGGCAAAATATTTAATCTTTTTTGTAGGAAGCGGAGAAGATTAAGGACTTACAAATATTTAAGGCATCCTCTTCTGTCCTCACTACACATTACTCTGTGTGCAACTTGACATGCAGCTAAACACATCTATCCTCCAATAAAACAGACCATGTGTAGAGATCAGGATTCTTTATTAAAGGGACAGGGTGGGTGAAACTGGGAAAAATAGAAATACCTATAATAATATAAATAGGTATATAAAATAAGCAGTGTTGAATTGCTGGTGTGCATAACAATGAACAAATACAGGTAAATCTAACTCTCACCAGCAATGTTGTGTGTATGAGATGTGGATTTTTGTCATCAGGTGAACATGTGCCATGGATTAGGCTGGATTCTTCCTGGTGCTTCTGTTTCCTTCTGAATGCTAAAGGAAATGGAGTCTGGCTTCCCAGGATGCACTTGTTTTGGGAATGAGGGTTTAGGGGGAGATGACCCTTAAAGGGCCAGGTCAGCTTCCAAACAACACAGATAGGTATTTGGCCCGGCCACTAGATGGAGCCAGAGAACAACAACAGTATATACATAAATTATATCTAGGAGCATGACACATCCCATAAAACTTGTTTTTCCCAAACTTGCACAACATACTTTTGAAGGATAGTCCTAACATGCTGCTGAAGGCCTGCTTCTCAAGAAAATGGATATTGCTCAATTTTGGTAAAGTTAGAAATGAATATGCCTCCATTACAGCCCATTTAGTTTAGTGATTAAGGAGCCAGATTAGAAAATGAGATACTGTGACTCCTAGATCTGCTTTGGGCATAAAGCTAGCTGGATGACCTTGATTCAATCACTATCTCTTAGCCATAGGAGGAAAGTAATGGCAAATAGCTTCTAAAAAAACCAGCAAACCCTGCCTAGATGGACTTGTCCATATGCAATAAGTCAATCAGAAATCAAGTCTGAAGAGAAGGCAATGCCACTTATGCCCATACACAGGTGGTTTATTTTTTTTTTTTTTTTTAAAAATAGTGTTTCATCACATCTTCATTTAGTCTTAGTTTCTGTTCATTGTGTTCAAAAATAGTCATCAAATGAGAAGAAATGAATTAATCCCCATCTGCATCATGTTTTTGATTTTACCTTCTCATTCTGTAACTATGGCTACAATGCAGGATGCTGACGTAAATTAATCATTTTCCCCATTGTCCTATAAGTCTGTCAATTTTTAAAATTTAAGATTTACTCTTGCAGTGCATTTGGAAGGCATTTGCATTAGTAAATGCAGCTCTCACCAAGGAAAACATAACAATCTGTGCAAGAAATAAAACAGCTTAATAAAAATGAAAAGGAGCTGACTGGGTGAGAATGTTCTGAAATGGATATCCATCATCTAATGATTTATGCAGCTGAGATGAATCTATCTGTCTGTCTGTCTGTCTATCTATCTATCTATCTATCTATCTATCTATCTATCTATCTATCATGTTACTCACGTCTTATTAATATCATGTTGTTCTATCGCCAAGACAAAGCAGACTTGGATACCGGAGTTGAAATCAGCTCTTTATTAGCAACCAGTAACTTCAACTGAAGTCGAGCCACGGCTTTTTATAGCGGCTGCTCGCGGCTCGCAACCAATGGCATGTGTTTAAACTTCCCGCTGCTTATGTGGCCAATCGGAACTTGTTGTTCTTAACCAATCGTTATGCTGTATTAACTAACCAATAGGAATGTAGTATTAGAAGTTTGTATTTGAATACACTACACATGTAGTCTTTTTTTGCATCAAATAACTGCTGAGCTACAATAACATTTAAGGATAGGATTATTGAACCATGCTGTCAGATCTGCTCCAGTCTGTCCCTTCAACTCCATTTGGATGAAGTGATAGGTTCTTTTACTAAAGGCTGCTGGCTGCAGTAAAGTCAGGCTAGAACTAAATTTTCCACACAAAAAGGTTACAAAGGTTTCTCCTCATCCCCGTTCTCTCCCCACATGACCAGTTTGCTTTCAGCCAATGAAAAGCAGCATAGGTGTTTTGAGAAACACTGGGATATTTGTGATAGTCCATATTCTAATCTCAGGGTGTATGGCCTTGAGCACTGGCACAAACTGATTCCGTACTTCCCTGATCTTCATCAAGCTGTCATCTCTTCCTATTTCCCATCACAGCCCCATACATATTTATTGCCCATTTGTTCTCCCCATGCCCACTCTTCCCTAGCCTTTAATGGCAAGATGCCAGCGAGGTGCCAAACCAAAAATGGCCTTACACATGCTAAGTAAATGCAAGGAAGTGATCAACTCAGCTGGTTCCTGAATAACATCCATTCCCCATCCGTATTCCTGATGCCATATTATCTTGCACATGTGTGTCCTGTTTCAGATACTGAGATCATTTATGGCATTATGAGACATGGAAAAAGCTTAATCACAAAAGATGTTCATAAGCAAAGGCATCCCTTTGTGGCTTTGTGCCTCCTTTGGTGTTCATTCTAGTCCATGACATCATACCACCTTTCACATTAAACCACAGGTTTGTGCCAATTTTGTTATGCTTCTATGCCATCTGCATATTTCCTCCTGTTATTACGGAATTGGAATGGAAGATATTGCCCAAAGAAGTGGCCCATTTCCATTACTGCATTCGGTGCAAAATTCAAAGCAAAAGCTGTGGTTGCCAAGCCAGCTTGCCTGGAGAAAAAGCTAAACAAAACTAGGGCTCATTATTTATGCTACATTTGTAGTATATTCATCATTGCCATGCAATTATTTCTTGTACCACAGGTGAATACAATGTAGGGAGAATTCCACATGTTGTGATGGATTCTTTGGTTACCATGGCTTTCTTTCCGGATGTCTTTAGCCTGACTTTCATCTTCTGCAGTTACCAGTAGGTGAAGGAATGATAAAAAGAAGTGACAACAAGTAAACATGTGGCTCACAGTTTTGGTTTGTTCAGCAAGCAAAAGACTTTCTACTCGGTAGGCAAGATGTGATAAGGAACAAAAGTTTTATTCCAAGAGCTCGGGAAATGCAGGTCTGTAAAAACAAATATATGAATTTCCAGAAACCTCATTTTACATTTTTCTGGAAAGCAATTTATTTATATTTAAAAAATCTTATTTAACCATATTCAGGATTTCCTTGTTAAGCAAACCATTCTGCTGCTTAGTTGCTAGACAACCACCTGAAAAACATTCATTCAAAAGGGATTATCAGTGGATCACATTAAAGTTTAGAGTTTGATCCTTCTTCTTAGAACCCAAAGAAGCATAGCCAAGGAAATACTTCCAAGGAAAGGGGAAATTAAGCCTCTATTTTATCACATTCATTCTAGATAGGTCCTATCAGAAGTTTCCAAGAATAGTGTTTCCTCTCTTTCTTTCTTTTTTTTATTTTTTTATTTTTAATCCAACATTGATTTCTTCTCTCCTTGCCTGACTTTTTTGCTATGTTGTGATCGCCTGGCTCAGCTAAATATTTCAAACCGTTGACCTAAGTGAAGAGTATGTGTTAGTGTTGCTGGCTTAAAAGAAAATTTCCCTGAATTTCTATGGGAACAGATCTGTCAGAGTCAGAAATACAAATATGGCCGACAGCATCACTCTGAACGGAATCCCTGAGCATGGCTTTTTCTTTCCCTTTTATAAAACCACATCTCCAGGCTATTATTGTTGTTGTTGTTTTGTGTGTGTGTGTGTGTGTGTGTCTGTCCGTCTGTCTGTGTGGGTAAAGATGTATCCAAGAAAATAAACATATTTTCAAAACAGGTTGAAAAGAGAAGCTACATATGCTTCTGTATTCTGTTCTTTAAAGTGGTAACTCTGGACAATTTTATGTTGAATAAACTTGTATCAATAAGTTTAATATTTAAAATATTTACAGAGCCCTCACATCCTGGACATAAACTCCTACCCTCAAAACAATGCTATAGAGCACTGCGCACCAGAACAACTAGACACAAGAACAGTTTTTTCCCGAATGCCATCACTCTGCTAAACAAATAATCCCCTCAACACTGTCCAACTATTTGCAAAGTCTGTATTACTATACTATTAATCTTCCCATCGTTCCTTTCACCCATCTCCTCCCACTTATGACTGTATGACTGTAACTTTGTTGCTTGTATCCTTACAATTTTTATTGACTGTTTCCTAGTATGATTTGATCCCTCTGACTATTATTAAGTGTTGTACCTTATTATTTTTGACAAATGTATCTTTTCTTTTATATACACTGAGAGCATATGCACTAAAACAAATTCCTTGAGTATCCAATCACAATTGACCAATAAAGAATTCTATTCTATTCTATTCTATTCTATTCTATTCTATTCTATTCCTATTCCTATTCCTATTCCTATTCCTATTCCATTCCATTCCACTCCTATCCAATCACACTTGGCCAATAAAGCTATTCTATTCTATTCTATTCTATTCTATTCTATTCTATTCTATTCTATTCTATTCTATTCTATTCTATTCTATTCTATTCTATTCTATTTCTGAAGCCAAGAATGATACCATGGGTTTATTATTAGACTAGGTCTTAGAGAATTTACATTAACAAAAGTCATGTCCTTTCATTAGAAAGATATTTGCAGGCATTTCTTTTAAACTCTATTTTTTTTAAAAAAAAACAACATACTGGAATACAGAAACAAATGCAATGGACATATTTCTATTGATCTGTATTATTTATTATTTTTATTATTCTTTGTTTTTAGGAAGCGGCATGGTGGCTCACTGGCTTAAAGACACTGGAGATGGTCTCTGCTATGGTGGTTTGAGTCCTAACACTGCATGGTTGAGTGAGCTCCCATCACTTGCCTCAGCTTCTGCCTACCTAGCTGTTGAAAAGCATGCTACATTTGAGCAGATAAATAGCTATCTGTTTGTAAGGAAAACGTGGCAGTGTTTCATGTGGACAGCTGGACCCCTCCTGGTGCTGGTACCTGCCCAGATGCAATGTCTGACTGTGAACTGACATTGGTGGCAAGAGAAAGTCTTGCACGATGCCACCAGATGCCACTCTTCTTTCTGGTGTGGAGCTAGTTTCCCCCTATGGTAAGTGCATTAGCACAAACTAAACAGACTATTACTCTTCAGGAGCCAAATAACTACTAGGTACCAACATTATAGTCTGCTGGATAATTATACCATCAACATATGCTAAATAAAGGTTTATTTTAAGAATCAACTGCCAGTCTCTTCCTATGCAGCTTGACCTTTAGCAGGAACACATCTAGCCAGCAAAAGCTTAAACTTGGCTATTCAAAGGATAGAAATGGCTCTCCCATTCAGAGTTGAGGGGGAAAAAATGGAGTGCCCATTTTCTATTTTGTGGTCACTGAGTTTCTTTGGCTGGGTATTACCCCCATGACACTCTGAATTGTCTAGGTTTGAGCATTTAAACTTTACTTTTGCTTTAGTGATAAGCATTTCTTGGTCAGCACTGAGGGAGTTCTGTAACATTTCCAAGGCCACTAACTGCCTAGCATACTTTCTGAACCAGAGGAAACAAGCATAAATCAGTTTTTCCTGGGAGATGAGCAGAAGGTTCTTTAGCATCATCCAAAACGTTTCAAAAATCAGTTTTCCTAAAGAGTTTCATCCTTTGCAAGGAAAAATGCAGACAAATAGCTAAAGATTCATAATGACCCTCTCCCAGATCCTCCACACAGAAAAACTTAGGTGACACATCTTCCTTTTGCTTCTTCTCAGAAATAGGTAAAATTACTGAATTCTTCCTTTGGAGAATTCTGGGGAAACATTTTGTCTGTGTGCATGTGCATGGATGTTTTAAATCCAATCATAGGAAAGTAAATAAAATTGTTTCTATAACTTGACTGGAGGCTAGATGTACCCTGTCCTGAAATTGTTCTTCATATGAAGGATAGTTTCAGGAACAGGTTACATCTAGCTTAATGAAAAGGACTAGGGATGTGAGGATATCAGTATTCAAAAAAAATCTAAGGGGCTGCCACAAATGGAGGGGGGGGTTCAAGCTATTCTTCAAAGCACCTGAAGGCAAGGCAAGAAGCAATGGATGGAAATTAATCCAGGAGAGACCCAACCTAGAACTAAGGAGAAATTTCCTAACAGTTCAAACAATTAACCAGTGGAATGGCTTGCCTTCAGAGGTTGTGTGTGCCCTATCACTGGAGGCTTTTAAGAAGAGCCTGGACAGCCACTTGTCTGAAATGTTATAGATGTCTTGCTTGAGCAGGGAGTCAGACTAGAGGACCTTCAGATTCCCTTCCAACTCTGTTATTCTGTTCTCTTTCTGTTCTGACAAATTGACTGGCTCAGATGCAAAAAAAATAAAAATAAACCTAGCTTCAGGAAATTAGATTAACAAATGCTCACTTTGTAGTTGAACTCAAATTAGTGATTTGGTCCATGCGGTTGGAAGAAGGGGGAAATGATCCAAGACATGGGGAAAATAATCTTATTGGTTTAAACAATTTCCCCCTGCTTTTTTATGATTATTATCTACAAATTCTGCTAGTAAGATACAAACATATTATTTTACATATTACATCTTATTTTAGTTTTACAGCATACTAGGAGCAGATTAATTAGGAGTGCCTTGTTAAGGAGGGTCCAATCCTGCAATCCTGTATAGTTAATTGAAACTGATTTCCCCTCTGGTTTATAGATTGCAAGGCACAGAAGCCCATTTCAATTGTAAAGAAGAGTAGATGAAGATAATTACTGAGAGGTAATACTTTACCATGAGAATTACAGGACTAGAGCTTTGGTACCTAATGTAGCAAGGGTATTAAGTTTTGTTTCAGATGTGTGATCCAGCTAATATTAAGTCTATCCTTTTCATTTTAAAATTCATTCCCAGGCATTCAGACTTACCTCCGCAGCTATGTATGTATCACATAAAGCAAGGGGTATCGTGCTGCCTTTTATAGAATTTGACTTCTCACCCAACCATTCCTTTGAAGATAATGGAAGCAAAGGTGTCATCAAGTGATATATGGGCTGGACCTTAAAGTATTGTTAGAATTGCTAAGGAAGGATGGCACTGAATGTATCAAGTGAAGGAAATGACAGATAGGGCCAATAAATATTGTCAGAGGGTTTTGGCTAAATAGGAAGGATGTATGTATGTTTGCATCAGGTCTCTCTTCTTCAAACCTTTCCTGACCTCAATGTGGTTTTGCCCTACAGTTTTATAAATAGCCTAATGTTGGCATTAGTCAATTACTGTTGCTTTGGTTTGTCTGAAGGAAGTATTCACCCTCTCCTCACAGCATCTGTTTATTTTTCATTCTCTTTCATGCTGTTGCAACAAAATGAACAAAGGAACAATTACATCCATCAGATTCCCAGGATAATCTTGGTCATGTTTGATGATAGAACAATCAGGATAAAATATGTTTTTTAAGGACCACATTTTACAACACTGCTATGTTCAGTATCAATAATGCCTTTTGTCTTGAAAAAAATCTTTTACTTCCCCAGTGCTGTTAACATCTGTTAACAGGCAGACATAAATGAGGGTTATTTTCCCCTTCATTTCCCCTCCCACCTCCTCCTCAGAAAGAAAAACTTTATGGCCACAGGGTTTAAAGCAGCTTAGCTAGCAAATCTGACTGTAGTAAGAATAGGATATTGTGTCAGTTCAGTTGACTTTTCAGCTGAATCGACAAAGCTAAATAAACAAGCCAGAATACTAGAATTGCTGTGAACATTTTGACAGGGTTTCTCTTGCTGCAACATGCATTGAAATAGATCTGATAGAAGTCTTAACCCTTGGGGGGAAATGGATTACACTTTACTTAATACATACAATTCTGGACAAGGTAATATCTGGAATCTAGTGAGCTAGCATTGGGGGATCAGGGTAGTATGATTCCAAATTTCCCAACAATGAAATATATTATCATATGCAGTGTTCTAAGCAACAGGAAGAACCCAGTCTAAGCATATTTTCCCCAGGGTTTCTTAACTGAAGTCTCATATATTTTCCTCAATGTATAATCAGTTTCAAATAGCATGAGAAGTGACACTGCTGTCTGGCCTTTGCTTTCCGGAAATTTTCTGCCTTTTACTTAGGAACTCTTAATATCTGAAGCTGGTCACTTACATATTTCTGCAACAAACACTTTGAAATGTATTTATTAATGCACACATTGATTATTCTATTGCTTTTTCTTATGGTATTTATATATGCATTTTAACATTTATCTTTCTGTATATTCTGTAATCAAATCTATGCCTTACTTTTAGTTTCCTCTTTAATACAGATTGAAGGCTGATGTAGGCTATTGAATCTACCCTCTGCTTAGTGAAGAACCTCAAATTAAATCACCGTCCGCATATGGTTGTCTAGCTACTATTCAACACACTCCTTGTAGGAGAATCCATCGTCTCTTGAGCAAATGATTTACCTATCAAACTGATCTTACTTTTAGCATGGTCTTCCTAGCATTCAATGCCAGTCTATCTTCCTGTAATTTAAATGCATTATTCCACTGAACTCTAGAATAACAGAAAACTGGTATTTGAGCCATATTAGTCTCATCCCTTTAATTTTCTCAAGGTGAAGCATGTCCAGCTCTTTCAATCTCTCTTCACTGGACTTAATTTTCAGGTGGTCAGTCTCATTGTCTCTGTTGACCTCATTCCAGTTCCCCGGAAAACTTATCAATTGTAATGTTAAGAAGTGAATACACTACTAATGGTGGAGTCTGACCTAAGCAGAAATAAGGAAAGCAATTACTTTACATGGTTCTAAAACGACACTTCTCTGAATGCAGCTAAAATTACATTTGCCTTTTTATGGTCACATTGCACTGTTCTGTAACTAGTGAGTTAACTACTACTCCGAAGTATTTCTCACAAGTCCTGTGATCAAACTAGACAGCCAATTACTACACAGGATATATTCAGTTTTTGTTAGTTTCTTTATCTTCTAGGTGAAGGAACTTGCATTTGTCTTTCTAGTATTTTCAGCTCATAATTTTAACCTCTGTAATTTATTTTAAAGTTCTGTCTTTTAGATAATTAGCTATCAGACAGAGTGGTACATAAATGTTTGCGAATCCTTTTCAATTTTCAATATTTCTGGATAAATATGACCCAAAATGTTATCTATTCTCTCCACAAGTCCTAAGCTAGATAAATTTTACAAGAACTGTGGTGACATAGTGGTTAGAATGCAGTATTGCAGGCTAACTCTGCCAACTGCCAGGAGTTCAATCATCATCAGCTCAAGGTTGACTCAGTCTTCCAACCTTTTGAAGTCAGTAAAATGAGGACCCAGATTGTTGGAGAAAACATGCTGATTCTGTAAACCACCCAGAGATTGCTGTAAAGCACTATGAAGGGGTATATAAATCTAAGCGCTATTGCTATTGCTAAAGAGTACCCAATTAAACAAATGAGTCAAAACTTGTTCATATATTTATGGAGGAAAGTGACCAAAATTATATATTTGTCCTTCGATGGCCACATTTTGAGTGCAATGTTCAAGATGAAAATAGGAATTGAATATGTTTGCTTTTATTTCTTACCTGTTCCATTTTTGCCATCTTCCTTGAACAGTTGGCATATTATTTTGTCTTTTATTATTAACATGTCTAAAGAAGCTATTTTGTTGCTTTATTAACTGCATATATTTCTGAGTTTTACCTTTCATATTCTTGCATATTTTATGGTAAAATATAACCACCAAAATATAATAAACATTTAAAAAAATAAAAATAAACAATCATCATCTGGAAGAAGGCCCAGCAGAGCAGGTTGGACTTCTAATCAAAGCCCACCATTGGATATGCAGCTATTCCTTGAGTTAAAGCCATAACTAGCACCAACATTTCCAGTGCTAAGCAAAACAGTTGTTAAGTGAACCATGCCTGGTGTTATAACATTTTTTGGTCAAGGTGGATGAACAAAACACTGCAGTTATTAACTCAATCACATTGTTGTTCAAACAACCACATCGTTCTCCAATCACCTGAGGGCAGGAGAAGAAGCTATAGGTGGAAACGAATCAAGGAGAGAAGCAACTTAGAATTAAGGAGAAATTTCCTGACAGTTAGAACAATTAACCAGTGGAACAACTTGCCTCCAGAAGTTGTGAATGCTCCAACACTGGAAGTTTTTAAGAAGAGTTTGTCTGAAATGGTATATGATCTCCTGCTTCAGCAGTGGGTTGGACCATAAGACCTCCAAGTTCCCTTCCAACTCTGTTATTTTGTTGTGAAGTGAATTCAGCTTTCTTCATTGACTTTGCTTGTCAGAAACTGGCTGGGAAGGCCACAAATGATGGTGAACTGGGGACATTGCAACTGTTGTAAATACATGGAGGTTGCCAAGTACCCAATTTTTTATCACTTTTTTTATGAAAGTGTGAGAAAACACAAATAATTTTTAATAGGGATCTAATAAAGTTTTATGAGATACAAAAGGTATGAGACAGGGTATGCCCACCATCTTAGATCTTCTTAATTTTGATTCTTGAAGCAACAAATAGCAATATAAGACAAGATGAAGGGACTCTGGGAGTAAAGATTAAAAAAGAAATGTATAAGTTAAGAACTTTTGTAGATGACTTGGTGTTTGGTTTTGGAGGATGCTTTAAAGGGAATTGAAAATTACTTTAACATCGGAATAGAATTTGGAAACCTTCATCTTCTCATCTCTCTTTACTGTCTTCAGTTCTTAAATAATTCAATATCTCTGGTTGATTGGTAAACTATTAAATACTTCTTCAGAGATTCCATCCCATATAAGGAGAAAGACCACACTTGTAATATTGCGTCCAGTTTTCGTCATGATGATAAAAAAAGATATTGAGTGTAGAAAGAGAAAGAGTGCACATAAGAGCAACAAAGATGATTAGGGGACTGAAGGTTAAAACAGTTGCAGGAAATGGGTATGTCTACTCTAATGAAAAAAAGGACTAGGGGTGATGTGATATCAATCTTCCAATATTTGAGAGGCTGCCACAAAGAAGAGGGGTTCAACCTATTTTCCAAAGCACCTATAGGCAGGACAAGAAGCAATAGATAGAAAGGACTTCCGTTTTGCCAGGTTTCGGTGGTGGCAGGGATTCGCGATTCAGCGCGATCCCTGTTGCGCTAGCCGTCTTGGTGCCTCCGATCCCGACGGGTCTGGAGGATAAGGCTGCCCCGTAGAGGCAGCCGAAGACAGGGGGGATCTGGATAGGGGTTCGGGGTGTCGCAGACCCCTCCCCACCCAGCAAAACCCCCTTTTCTCAAGGCGGTGGAGCGGCGGTCAGCAATGGCCGCCACAAAGAAGCCGGCAACTGGATAAGAGTGTGCAGGAAGAAGAAGGAGAAAGTTTTGAAAGTTCTGAAGTGAAAGTTCTTTGGCTACCGGGACTTTAAGATACATCTAACATCCTGAAAATCACGATTTTGAATGATACATTGTTTCCAGAGGAGATTTTAAAAGCGGTGAAGGGAAGTGCTGAAAGGGAAAGTTTACTCTCCTTCCCTACGGACTTAGCAAATGGACATTGAAAAACCTGTTTTTCTAAAGAAAGTAAAATTTTAAGCTCTTTGTTACAAGTGGGAAGGGAGAGGATTAAAAAAAAAAACTATATCAAGATTTTATTGGAGGAGATGCCTTGCAGACTCTGAGACTAGAAGTTAACTGCAATAAGGCTTTAAAGTACAGACTGGGATTTTTTTTTCCCTTTCTTAACTGATATTACCCCAGGAAGAGAAAGTGTAAAGGGAAGAACTTTCTGCTCTGTTTGGATGCTTGATGACTCTGGGACTTTGGGGAACTGTCTTTTAAGTTTTGAAACATCTTGGTTGTTCTAAGAAGAAGAAAGTGGGGGGGGAGAGGAAGAAGAAAGGTTTATAATGGCTTTATCTATTGATGAATTAAGAAAGGAATATGGAAAAATAAAGAAAGAAAGAAAGGGACTCTCTGTGAGATATCTTTCACTTTTTAGAAATGGCGCTTGCTACTTATCAGCAAATACAACAAGGAAGCAGAAGCAGAAGCAGAAGCAGAAGCAGAAGCAGAAGCAGAAGCAGAAGAAGAAGAAGAAGAAGAAGAAGAAGAAGAAGAAGAAGAAGAAGAAGAAGAAGAAGAAGCCATCTTTAATGAATTAAAAAATCTGACTAAGAAAGAAAAGAGAAAGAGAGGAAGGAAAATTAAGGACTTAAGACCTAAAAAAAACACCCAAGAAAGAGAAAAATGAGATGCAAAATCAATACAATGCCAGAAAGCAAAAGAAAAGAGGAATACAACAGAGAGGGGAAGCTAAAAAGGTGGAGGTTAGGAGAGGGGGGGCAAAAAGACTAGGTGGGATAAGAAAGGAAGGGAAAAGGGGGGGGGGGGGAGCCACAAAGGTATAAAACAAGATGGGGAAAAGAAAAAAATTTTTTAGGGACAAAGGGTAATGTATAATTTATAAAAAAAAAAAAAAAAAAAAAGAATCTGCAAAAGTACATAAGATAGTATTGTAGTACTTGTATTAGAAATAGAAAATTAGAATTTTATAAGAACTAATAAAATATTAAAATATCAAAATGCTTAATAATGATAGATTTTAAGATTTAATAAAATATTAAAGGGAATGTTTAAAATATAGAGTTTATTGGCTATTGTGTTAATGTTATTATAAACTTATTATTGTAGTATTTGTTTTTGAAATAGACAATTGGAATATTATAAGATCTAATAAACTAAAATATTAAAATGTTTAAGATTTAATGATAGATCTTAACATTTAATATTATTGAGAATGTGTAAATTGCTTAAGATTTAATGATAGAATTTAATTTGTTATTCTCTTAATGTTATCATAATTTTTTTTCTTTCTCTTTTTTATCTTTTTTTAGTTTAAAATGTATTATTTAAAATGTATTAAAAAATTAGAATGGTAATTATGTACTTAATTATTTTATAGATTTATTATTCTCTTTTTTTTTTCTTTTTCTTAAAATTTAATAGGTAGAATGTACTAAGCAGAATCAGATTGGGAACTAGGTATTATTCTAAATGTCAATTTAGGGGATAGAAAGGCATCATACTTCGATTAGTGATTCCAGGAGAAATCTTTTATATATATATATATATATATATATATATATATATATATATATTAAAGAGAATGAGATAAATGGATAATTGGAAAAGAATGGACAAAAGATACAAGTATAATGATTTAAAGTAAGATGAAATTAATAAAATAGAACTAAGAAGAGTGAAAAGCGGGGAGAAGTTATATAGAAGATATAGAATGGTAAATAAGATGAGTAATGGTATATAAGATGAGCATGAATTTAATTGAAGTCCGTACAAAGAGAGGTAATCTGGGGCCAAGCCACTTTCTAAAAAGAAGTTTTATGTTTTTGTGTTTTGTGTGTTTATGTTTGATTAAGAATTAATAAAACCTTGGAGGAATGTCAGACGAGAATATTTGTAAACAAGTCAGATGAAAATATAAATATGATGGCTATAAAATAGATAAATATAGAAAAGAAATGTAATTGAATAAAAGTAAAGAGAAATAATGAGAAATTTGCTAAAATATATTTATGTGTCTATAAGGAAATGGGATAAATTAGAATTATGTTGTATAAAATAATCTTTTATCTGCCGTGTAAAAATTTACAATGGAAAGAGGTTTTATGTTTGCAATGTTTAATGATGTTTTGTTTGTCTTTAAAACTAATAAAATTTGTTTCAAAAAAAAAAAGAAGAAGAAGAAGAAGCAATAGATAGAAACTAATCAAAGAGAGAACCAAGCTAGAACTAAGGAGAAATTTCCTAACGATGACAGCAATCAACCAATGGAATCGTATGCCTTCAGAAGTTGTGGGTGCTCCATCATGGGAGATTTTTAGAAGAGGTTGAACAGTTATTTGTTTGAATTGTTATAGGGTTTCCTACTTGATTGGGGGGGCTTAGGCTAGAGGACCTTGTGGTCCCTTCCAACTTCGTTATTCTATTAAATTCAGTTAAGGTCAACTGGTTTCCAGGTTTGTTGTAGTATTCCACTTACTCATATTTGTGCCACTGTTCTCCTTCCTTCACAAGAATATGTTTCACGGACATCAAATACTAGTTTTGTTTTAAAAGAGTTAAACTGTAAAATTTCCCTTATGGACTGAAGTTTGTTCCCAACCAATTGTGTATTGAATGACATGTACAGTATTTTGGAGCTTTCTTTATTTTTCTATCCATTGGTGCTTTTATTCATCAAATAAATAGCATATTGCTTAAAAAGTAACAAAGCTGAGAAGGTTGAATTAATGTGCATTAGTTCTAACTAGCGACAGACATTTCTAGTGTCCTTGATTACTGGGCAAGTTTATTATGCTTTATTATTCCTTATGAAAGACATACAGGTCTTTCACTGTTGAACATTTGGGAATTAAATAAGACCCTTTGAAGCTGGCTTATTAGCACTCCTGACAATGCAGTTCATTTTTTCTGCATATTGTATATTATAACAGTAAAATTACAGCAGTACATGTTCCCTTCTGTTCTGATCATATTTGTTTATCAAATAGAGAATTGATAACCCTAGGTACTGATTTGCTTTGCAAAGGGATTACTTGATTGGTATCCAAGTGCAGCCTAATCTTGTCTATCAAACAGCATCTTCCCTCTCTCCCCAATTTATTTTCTGACACAAGTAGAAAGATGTTGTATTGTCTTTTAGAATAACAAATCCAGTCAACCAGAATGGTTTTAATAACAAATCCAGTCAATCAGAATAGCTTGTAATAATTCTAATTAAAAATTTTCTCATTTTTGCATGAATAACAAATGAGTCTATATATACACACACATATACAAAACAGTTTGGGGGGAGAAATGCAGAATCAATCTGCATAACATAATATATACGATAGGTTTGCAACATTTTAACTCTTTCAAAAAAGTATTAGAAGTTGTGGCTTTCATTGCCATAAAATTTGGAGTCAATCAACCTTAGATGGCTTGAATTTTAAATAATTTGTTAATAGGAAGTCAATCAATCGCTGCTAGACTAAGGAACTGATGACGCAATATAAAGTTCACCTATCAGTTTTACTGATTATCCATTGAAGAGCTGTATCTTTTAAGAAAAGTTCAGTTTCAAACCCTTCTTCTTCCTACCCTGAGAATCGTGAGAATCCCCTTTCCCTCAGATTATGCAGAGAGAAACTGCATTTGGGTTATTTTTCTTGATGTTGAATTGACATTCTTCAATCTATAGCTCTGAATAATTTTATTATGTAAAGCAAGATAAAAAGAAAACATCTGTAGCTATGGTATTAGCCTGAAAGAGAAAAATAAAAAAATAAATCAATAGAATACTTTATTGGCCAAGTGTGGTTGGATATACAAATGATTTGTCTTGATGCAAATGTTCTCAGGGTACATAAAAGAAAATATACATTCATCAAGAGTCAAGAATCATCAGGTACAACACTTAATGATAGTCATAGGGTACAATAAGCAATCAAATCATGCTAGGAAATAGTCAATATAAATCATAAGAATACAAGTGACAAAGTTACAGTCATACAGTCACAAGTGGGAGGGGATGGGTGATAAAGAGTGATGAAAAGATAAACAGTAATGGGAGGGCAGAGCTGGCGTCGCAACAATACGGCATGCGATCTTGGAGATCTGAGATTGCTGCCGATATCTTTGCTCCTGGATGGTCCTATCGGATCTAAACCATCCTGAAGAGACGGTGAAAGTGAAGAGCACATCCTTTCGATCCCAGGGATACCGCAAAGTCCCTGGTAGATCCAGGAGAAGCTCTTCTTGCCAGCGGCAAAGAGGCAGCCATTAAAGCTGCTGAAGTTGGGACAGCTCTGAAACGGAAGAGAACAGAAAGAGAGAGTGTGCCAGTTTGGTGATAACTTTTTCTTTATTCTAAGATCTGAAAGGATACCTTAAGTAAAAGAAAGAATCTGTAAAAGTTTTGACAGAAGTGATTAAGCGGCGATTTTAAACAGGAATGTCAAAGTAACGTTTTTTTTCTCATTGCTGGATTTTCTATATATGATCTTGTATTTTGAAACTGGACTGTTTTTTTCTTTTACATCTATTTTTTTTCTCCTTTTTGATTTTGTAATATTTTAGGCTAGAGGCTCCCTTTTAGTTATTTCTTTTTTAAAAAATATCTTTTTTCTTTTCTTTTTTTTATTAATTCTTATTATATCTTGCTTGGAAAAGGAGGGGGAAAGTGAGAGCAAAGAAATCTTGTAACACTGCCAACTAGAGGCTTGAAAATATTCTATTTCCCTGTGACCAGACAAAGCTGAGAAAGAAAGAACTGAGACTCTTTTTCAAGGACATTGTTATTTGATAAGATAGAGGGAAGAGCATGGGAGAGTATTATTGCAGGTGCTCTTCTGGGTTTCTATCAACAGCTGGAGTCTGGTGTTGAAACGTAGGGGGAAAAAAAGGTGATAAGTTTTTGGAGAAGAGAGTTATAATAAGAGCCTTGAATAATCAAACAAAGTGCAGTGTGCCCTTTTTACTTTTCCTAAGTTGTGCTATCCCTCCTCACCAGCTTTATTGTATTTGTTTTATCTTTTTTTTTTGTAATAACTATTTGGGTTTTTTGGCTTTGTTGGAGCTTGTCTTTGTTTTTCTTTCTTTCTTTCTTTCTTTTTTTTTTTTGGAAGTCCAATCTCTACGTTTGCTTTTTATTTTAAAGGGAAAGCTTTAGTATTAATGTTTTTTTTTTTTTAAGGGAATAGCCTTTTTTTCCCTTTCCTGGTATTTTTGTTTTTTCATCTACCTTTCCGGTTATTCTTATGCACTCTTTTCTATTTGAGACCCTTCAATTGGATTAAGGTGTTGAAGAACCTGAAGAATTTTTCCCTTTCCTTCTTTTTCCTTTTTTTTTTCAAAGCCTTTTTCTTCATGTAACTACTGATTGGATTAAGGTATACAAGAACCTGAAAAATTTTGTCCTCCCTTTTTTTTTCTTTTTTTTAATCATTATTAATGGGCTTCTTTCTACTATTTTTATTTTGAACTATAATTGGTTACTTCACAATTGGATTAAGGTTTAGAAGAACCTAAAGATTTTGAATTGCTTAAAATGAGTAGGAAATTTACAGCTCCTGGCTCTTCAATTTCTACTTCTTCTTCTCCACCATCTGGAGGACAACATTCAATACAGACAATGTTAAAGCAAGAAAAAGAAAAAGTGACTCTGCAGATGATTGTGCAAGGAATTCAAAATATTCAAGCAAGATCAGAGAATATTAAAAAGAGAATAGAGAACACTGAACAAAGAACAGAGAACATTGAACAAAGAACAGAGAACATTGAACAAAGAACAGGGAAAACCGATGAAAAAGTGGAGAACATCCAACAAATGATGTTGAAGTATGATGAGAGATTCCAAAAAATTGAAGAAGAAGATAAACAAAGAGACAAGAAGATTGGAGATATTGATAATAGATTAACGGTGGTTGAACAAGATAAAAGTGGTATGTTGAGATGGGATATGGATAGATCAGAATTCTATCTTACATTCCAAAATGTAGAGGAAGAAAAAGGACAAAACTTAGCTGAGATAATGATAGAAATACTGGCTGAAGCTTTGGAAATAACTCAAGAGAAGATGATGGATGGAATAGATGAGGTTTATCGAGTTTTCACAAGATATGTGATTAGAAATAGCTTACCAAGAGAAGTTCACATTAGATTTACAAAGAAAGCCATTAAAACACAAATATTGCAAGTGGTAAAAGAGAAAACATTGAAATATAAAGACAAGGAGATTGTGGTCTTGAAACAAATACCCAGAAGAGTGAGAGAGATGAGAAGAGAAGAGAATACCGATTCCTGACTAAAATGCTACTTTAAAAAGATGTGAATTATAGATGGCTGATTCCAGAAGGTTTAATGTTCACATGGCAAGAACAGAGACATAGAATTGACTCAACTGAGAAAGCGAAATTATTTTATACAGAATTTTTTGAAGGGAAAGAGGAAGAGGCAGTAAAAGAGATCTCACTAATTGAATTCCAAGAGGACTGCCAAATGGCGACTGAAAAAGAAGAAGGTGCAGTAGGTGGAAAGGTAGAAGCCAAAGAACAACGTGAACTAAGATCTACAAGAACTGCTAAACTTAACTACAAAATATAACCATGGAAGAGAAAAAACTGATTACAATTAATATAAATGGACTTAACTCAGCCGTTAAAAGAAGGAAAACCTTTCATAAATTAGAGAAATTAAAATTTGATATAATTTGTCTACAAGAAGTACATATTAAAAAACAATATGAACAATTGCTGATACAGCCAAAATTAGGGAAAATGTTTACTTCCTTGACACAATGTAAGGAACTAAACAATACACCTTCTATTCAAATAGACACTTATCATGGTCCAGAATAGATATGATATGGATGTCAATAGAATTAATAAGAGCTACAGAACACAGAAAAAGGACATCAAGCTAAAAATGGATATAATTAAACATAAAATGGGTCAAATAGAAAAAGAAGAATTAGCACAGAAAATTAGAGGTGCTAAACAGGACTACTTTGAAGATGCAAACAAACCAGGTAAATGGTTAGCATACAAATTGAGAAAGGAGAAAGAATCAAGGAAAATATTGCAATTAATAGATGACCAAGGCCAAGTTTGCTATGGTAGTAAAGAGAAGAAGGAAATCATTTGAGACTTCTATGGGAAATTATATATGCAAGAGAATATTGATGAGGAAAGAGTTAAACAGTACTTACAGAATGCTAATTTACCTCAGATACCTAAAGAGACTGAAAAAATGTTAGAAAGCAATATAACGATGATGGAGTTAACTGAAGCACTCAAGAAGCAAAATAATGGAAAGGCACCAGGCCCAGATGGACTTCTGGCAGAATTTTACAAAACATTACAAGAATCGTTGACTCTTCCATTGCTAGAAGTTATGAATGAAGTTATGTTAAAGAAGAAGATACCTAAATCATGGTCAGAAGCCTATATTACACTTATTCCAAAAGAGGAGGCCGATCCATTACAAATTAAGAACTATAGACCCATTTCTCTACTAAATGCAGATTATAAAATCTTTGCTTCAATATTGGCAGAAAGACTTAAAAAATATTTAAATAATTTTATTCATCCTGATCAAAATGGATTTCTGCCAAAGAGACAAATTAAAGAAAATATGAGAGTAATGTTGGACACCTTGGAATACTATGAGGCACATCCTGAAAAAACAAATGGCTCTGATATTTCTAGATGCACAGAAGGCATTTGATAATGTGAATTGGTGATTCATGTTATTACTGTTGGAACAGATGGGTTTTGCTAGAAAATTTATTCAAACAATAGAAGCTATATACTATAAGCAAACGGCAAAGATAATGATAGAGGGAGAACTGACAGACTCTATCAGTATAAGAAAAGGAACAAGACAAGGGTGCCCACTATCACCTTTGCTGTTTGTGTAACTTTGGAAGTGCTAAACAGAAATATTAGAGATGAAAAGAATATAAAAGGAATGAAAATCAAAAATTTAAGCTGCAAGCATTTGCGAATGATCTGGTTTTCATCTTAGAAGACCCTTTAGAAACAGCATCAAAATTGATAGAAAAGATAGAGACATATGGAAAGGTGGCGGGTTTAAAAATAAATAAAGATAAGACAAAGATCTTGACAAAGAATATGCTATTAAGGCAAAAGGAAGAACTGGCAGACCTATTGAAAATTCAGGGCACGAATAAGATCAAGTACTTGGGGATATTTTTGACAGCAAGATGTAGTACATTAAAAGAGAATAATTATATCAAACTTAAACAGCAGATAGCGGTAGATCTGGTGAAATGGGAAAATTTACAACTGTCACTAATAGGGAGAATTTCAACAATCAAGATGAATATATTACCCAGAATTTTATATTTGTTTCAAACAATTCCAATTAGGCTTGGAAAAGATTACTTTGAAGATTTATATAAAATTGTGTTGAAATATATATGGCAAGGTAAGAAAGTGAGAATAAAGTTAAAACTTTTGCAAGATGCTAGAATTAGAGGAGGATTTGGTTTGCCTAATTGGGAGTTGTACTACCAAGCTACAAATCTGATGTGGGTTAAGGAATGGATAACACTATGAAATACTAGATTGTTGACATTAGAAGGACATGATTTGTTGTTGGGGTGGCATGCTTTTTTATGGTATAAAGGAACTAAAGCACAGGGGTATTTTAGAAGACATTATATACCGGAGTCTCTGTGGCTAAACTGGGAGAAGATTAAAAGACAATGTTATTTGAAAATTCCAGTCTGGTTATCGACTATTGAAGCATTTTCTTATCCTATAATATACAAAAAGGAACAAATAGTTAGATATGGTGAAATATTGAATGAAAAGGTTGAATTCAAATCTATACAAAAACTAGAGGAACAAGGTATAAAGATGAAATTGGTTTTCATATGCGCAAATACATTGAAGGTATGATAAAGATTCTAAAATGGAAGGTTTCTATGATAAATTGACTGATTTAGATAAGATTTTGACAGGTACTGATGAAAAGGTGATTAAAAAACTGTATGGATATTTATTAGAAATTAAATTAGAAGAAGAACAAGTTAAAGAAACTATGATTGTTGGGGGAAGAATTTTGGATATGGAATTGATTTAGAGAAATGGCAAAAATTGTGTTCTCAAAATTATAAAATGACAATGTCAACAGCATATAAAGAAAATTTGTATAAGATGTTTTACAGGTGGCATTTTCCTCCAACAAGAATAGCAAGAATGTTCAAGAATAAACCCGAAAAATGTTGGAAATGTCATCAGACACCTGGCTCATATTACCGTATGTGGTGGACTTGTGCAGATGCTAAAAAATACTGGACTAAAATCCACATGTGGTTGGAAAAAAATGACAAAAAAAGCATATAGACTTGAAACCAGAGATATTTTTATTGGGAATTTTACCTGAAATATATAGTAAAGACTTGAAATACCTGATTGTAAATGTATTAACAGTGGCTAGGATTGTATTTGCTAAAAACTGGAAAAATGAGAAAATACCATCACAGGAGGAAATCATTAAGAAAATATTGGAATGTGCTGAAATGAGTAGATTGACATTTGAAATTAGAGAACAAGAGGATAAACAATTTTATAAAATTTGGGATCTTTTCTATCAATGGTTAGACAATAAAATACAGTAATGAAATATGTAGACTTTTAGAAAATAATAAATATATAAAGATGTACTTCTTTCTTATTATATCTACAAAATGATTTTAGGATAGATTTGGGATGATAATATGAACTGTTATAAAATAAACTAAGTAAATTATGATTATCTTGTAAAACATGAATGAATAAAAGTATAGTCAAATGATTGATTAATAATGATACTAAGGTATTTAATTTTTGATTGAAAATATGAGATTATATGCAATGTAATTGTAATTGAAGACTACAAAATGGAAGCACAAAACAATTTGTAAACCAACCAGCACACTGTATGTACACATATGGAAGATAGCTTGATGTTTTTATGTTTTGTTTGTTTATGTTTGTTTTTAAAAACCAATATATATTTTTTTTTAAAGAAAAGATTAACAGTAATAGTAGTGCAGACTTTGTAATAGTTGAACAATGTTGAAAGAATTATTTGTTTAGCAGAGTGATGGCTTTCAAGAAAAAAATGTTCTTGTATCTAGTTGTTCTGGTGTGCAGTGCTCTATAGCGTTGTTTTGGGGGAAGGAGTTGAAATAGTTTATGTCCGGGATGTGAAGGGTCTGTAAATATTTTCCCAGCAGCCTTTTTGACTCGTGCAGTATACAGGTCCTCGATTGAAGGCAGGTGGGTAGTAATTGTTTTTTCTGCAGTTTTTTTCAAGAAGAATTAATTCAGATATAACGTCAAGCCTCAGAGCCTGTCATTAATATTTCATTCTTTATGAAAGCCAATCTATAGTTTTTGTATTTTATGTACTTATAGATAGATGAAGAAGTTATACTAATTCTATCTGAAGTATTTGAATTCAGTGGGTCTTAGGTCAATAACTGGATATAGGATTGCAACCTCACCTTGATTAAAAGCAGAACATTTGCAAAAGAAAGGCATGACTCAAAGAAGACCAAATAAATGATAGGGTCGAGGAAAGCAAGGCTTTGGGAAACAGAATGGCAATACAGATTTATAAGAATCAATTTCTAAGTCTCTGAAAGAAAGGACATTGTATTACCCTTAAATGGTTTTAATACTGAAGTTATGATTTATTATATTCTGTTGGAATCGAGGTCATTTTGTTTTCCTGTCACTGAAGTAGGCTGTTCATTTTTCTCATTTATTCTGTATAATTGTTGTAATGTCCTTGGGTAAATACTTGAAGACTTCCATGACAATGCCAATCCTATGTTGTCAATAGTATATGGAATTCTATATTCCACATGAACAACATACACATTTCAAAAATGCAATGTGTATGTGTGTGTGAGGGGGACAGGAGAGACTACTGAATGTTGTTGGAAGTTGCACAAGTTAATTATATAGTTAGATAGATGGATGGATGGATGGATGGATGGATGGATGGATGGTAGATAGATATTTTGTATATACATATTAGCCTACCTCTGCTGTTGACTACATGCTGCCTGATCACAAAATATTGATAGTAAGCCAATTGAAAAAAAATCTAGTTCCAGGTAACACTAGTAAAGATGGGACGTTTTCTTTCCTGAATCTCAAAGTCACATAGAACATATTTTATTTTGCATAGATCTTAGGTTCTTGATTCTGTTCTCTTTTTTTGTCTTATTGGGGAGCCTCTTTTCAAAGCTAGTTGGCATTTGCCTGAGAAAAAGCTGCAGAATGACTGTCTAGGCTGCCATCATGAAAAAATTAAATTTGTTGAATGAATATGGTTTATCTGTAATAGAAAAAAGGGGACTATATTCTGTTGCAATCTTCCTATCAGTTTAGTTGGTATGGCCCCAGATTCCTAGAAGATGTCTCTTTGCTGGAGAGGTGCAAATATTCAGCGATTAAGTCACTGAGCTTGTCAACTGGAAACCTTACAGCCTAGGTGTCCAGGTTGCAACTGATGAACCCAACCAAAGGCAAGCACGGCTGAGACGATCCAATCTCTTAATGCAAAACTTTAATGAGTGCATCATATTGACAAAGATGAGGGCGAAACCAGATCTATTTCCCACATAATCCCACCTCCCCCCATAGTTGATCGCCAAGCTGAGAAGTTGAAATAGCTGCAAACAGCAAAAACACCTTTTGAAGCTTGACAGTAGGTTTGAGATCCATGTGTTGTGGAATGGGGTGAGCTTCCATTACTTACTCCAGATCCTGCCTTACCTAGCAATTAGAAAGCTTTAAATGTGAGCAGATAAATAAGTACCACTTCAGCGGGAAGTTTACTGTGTTCCATATTTTCATGCCAGCCACATGATGATGGAACTGTCTCTCAGACAATGCAAGCTCCCTTGGCTGAGAATTGGAGGTGAGCACTGCTCCCTTGAGTCAATTACAACTGGACAGGGGAAACCTTTAAACCTTTATCTCTTTGCTATGAATGGGAATAAAGTACAGGGGAAATGTTCCATGCTGTAGTGTGCTGGAGTTCAGTGCTGTTAAGGTAAAAAGCTAACATATACTAAGATGGACCATATAGACTCCTATAGCTTTCCAACCATGAGATATTCACTGTGGTGCTAATGGACTTATTACTTTCAAAATAATCCTATATGATACAAAATAAAATCACACTTTAATAGTAAAGTAAGTGAGCTGTATATTCTCTGAGAATTATTAGTTTATTACAACAGAAGCATTTTATTTGAGCATTGAGGATATCTTCATAGTTATCAGTTGTTGGACAGAAATATAGGAAAGTCACTTTTCTTTTCATCTTCTGCTTTAATATTTGAAAGGTTTTTTCCCCCTCTTCAGATCAACAGGGGAGGCTCTTTTTCACATCTTTCAAAGCAAGTACATTCCTCATTTATAAAAGAGAAACTGTTTATTATAGTGATACCTTGACTTTGGAATATCCTACACAGCAGACATGCCTATGGCTAATGTATTACTCCTTTTTGTGCCTAGGTATTTAAATCTTACTTCTTTTTTTGTTATCTGTCTCTTAATTTTACTATTTATTTTTGTTTGCACACACTTGAAGAAGAAATCAAAGAATTGGCTTCCTATGGTTTGTACCTTTTCATGAAATTGGCTGTCCCTCAGAAATGTTTCTGCTCCAATATACAGGTGAAACTCGAAAAATTAGAATATCGTGCAAAAGTTCATTTATTTCAGTAATGCAACTTAAAAGGTGAAACTAATATATGAGATAAACTAATTACATGCAAAGCAAGATAGTTCAAGCCGTGATTTGTCATAATTGTGATGATTATGGCTTACAGCTCATGAAAACCCCAAATCCACAATCTCAGAAAATTAGAATATTACATGCAATCAATAAAACAAGGATGGTACATAGAACAATATCACACCTCTGAAAAGTATAAGCATGCATATGTACTCAGTACTTGTTTTGGGCCCCTTTTGCAGCAATTACTGCCTCAATGCGGCGTGGCATGGAAGCTGTCAGCCTGTGGCACTGCTGAGGTGTTATGGAAGACCAGGATGCTTCAACAGCGGCCTTCAGCTTTTCTGCATTGTTTGGTCTCATGTCTCTCATCTTTCTCTTGGCAATGGCCCATAGATTCTCTATGAGGTTCAGGTCTGGGGAGTTTGCTGGCCAATCAAGCACAGTAATCCCATGGTCATTGAACCAGGTTTGGGTGCTTTTGGCAGTGTGGACAGGTGCTAAGTCCTGCTGGAAAATGAAGTCAGCATCGCCATAAAGCTTGTCTGTGGAAGGAAGTATGAAGTGCTCCAAAATATCCTGGTAGACAGCTGCATTGACCCTGGACTTAATGAAGCACAGTGGACCAACACCAGCAGATGACATGGCTCCCCAAATCAACACAGACTGTGGAAAATTCACACTGGACTTCAAGCATCTTGCAGTGTGTGCCTCTCCATTCTTCCTCCAGACTTTGGGTCCTTGGTTTCCAAATGAGATGCAAAAGTTGCTCTCATCAGAAAAGAGGACTTTGGACCACTGAGCAACAGACCAGTTCTGTTTTCCTTTAGCCCAGGTAAGATGCTTCTGATGTTGTTTGTTGTTCAGGAGCGACTTGACAAGAGGAATATGACATTTGAAGCTCATGTCCAGGATCCATCTGTGTGTGGTGGCTCTTGATGCACTGACTCCAGCCTCAGTCCACTCCTTGTGAAAGTCCCCAACACTTTTGAATGGCCTTTTCCTGACAATCCTCTCCAGGCTGTGGTCATCCCTGCTGCTTGTGCACCTTTTTCTTCCACACTTTTCCCTTCCACATAACTTTCTATTAATGTGCTTTGATACAGCACTTCAGGAACATCCAACTTCTTTTGCAATTACCTTTTAAGGCTTTTCCTCCTTATAGGGGGTGCCAATGATGGTTTTCTGCACAACTGTCAAGTCAGCAGTCTTTCCCATGATTGTGCTTCCTACTGAACCAGACTGAGAGACCATTTAAAGGCCCAGGAACCCTTTGCAGGTGTTATGGCTTAATTAGCTGATTAAAGTGGGACACTTTGAGCCTAGAATATTGAATCTTTTCACAATATTCTAATTTTCTGAGATTGTGGATTGTGGTTTTTCATGAGCTGTAAGCCGTAATCATCTCAATTATGCCACATCATGGCTTGAACTATCTTGCTTTGCATGTAATGAGTCTACCTCATATATTAGGTTCACCTTTTAAGTTGCATTACTGAAATAAATGAACTTTTGCATGATATTCTAATTTTTCGAGTTTCACCTGTATTTTCTAGCCTTGAAGAAAGATTTGATCTAATCAGAGTTCTAGAAGAATGTCTTACATGAAATGTTGCTATTCTACAAAAGACATACTCAACGTTGGTTGTTAGAATAGGTGAATTTAGGACGTTCATAGAGGAATACAATTTTTTTCATCCCATTTTCCATCACCTGGAATATCTTCTCCAGAAGGTTGGGATACATTGCTGAACAATATGGAAAGCTGTGAAAAATAGTAATTTTATTTTCATGCTACTTCCATATTTTCTCAGTTGGCCCTGGAGTATAAAAAGGGAGATCTAATACGACAAACATATTAGTGTATAGTTAATTAAGAGTACTTCTATATTATTCCTCATTACAGAAATACCACAAGCTATTTACAATTGTTGCAAAAGTATTCCATAATCTAATAAAATGCAGACAGAATAAATATAAAATGAAAATAACCAATCCAAACAATCAAACTGTGTTTGTTAGGCACCTAAAGTTCAACAGGGTTGTACTATTTTATGTGTTACTATTTACTATTTACAGTGATGAATTATAAAATACATTTCACCAAATCTTTCAATTGCCAAGGGAATCCTTTTTTCTCAAGAAAAAGGGCAAAAACCCCCACTGCTAACTGAACCCTGCCATTTCTGTCTCTTTCTGTCCCTTTTCCCTCTCTTTTTCTTTAAAGTTACTCCTCATTTTATTTATTCTTCCTTTTCTACCTTTTATGTATATTTTCACCCTTCCTTCTCATCGTCCTCCAGTGATATAATAACAGTTCTGATAATCTTCTTCTTGATTTGGCTCCCATCAAATGATTAAACAGACCATTTGTTCAACCCAACCCAAATGTTATTTATTTGGCTGGTAGAGCAAACATTGCCTAATAAACAAGACAGTATAACAAAAATTGCTTTAATAAAACAAAAAAATTATGTTGTTTTATGAACCTGGTTAGTGATAATAAAGAAGTTTATAAACTATCTTTTGTGGGAAATGAGATATTGTTTATCAACAAGAATCCCTGGACAGATGGAAAGACCATTAAGTTGGAATGTATGCCTTCTGTTGACTGTCTGGAGCTACATTATGTAACTCAACATAACCATGGATTCAACAATAATAAGATCTCAAAAAGTGTTTTGCCTTCTATGGAAGAAGCAGTTTTATTTCATTATTCTACCTGGATTATTATTTTTTTCATATTATCTCTAGCCATTAATTTTGTAGTTGGAAATTCAGCCTTTTGTTTGTTAAAAATAAGTTGTGGTGTGGGAGGAGGTGGTGGAGGTTTTAAAATTCAGAGGTTTCTACACAAACTGGCCAATTGACATACTGATCACAGGATACTATTTCCAAAAGCAAATGTAAGTGGAACTTCTCTGGTTCACTTACACAAGTGAACACATACCATAATTAATAACTACACTATTGCACGTTTATTTTATTAAGAGTATCTGACCTTATTTCCATTTAAATGGACTTATCACTACCAATATTAATAAACAAAGTAAATAATACAAGCAGTCATATATTATATTACTTACAGGATAATAATATTCAGATACTGTGTGTACCTGCCTACTTTTTTTAAACTAACTTTTCTAAATTTAGGCATTTAATTTGTGTTAACTTTTTTCATATAAATTACAAAAAAAAAATGCAAGCTTTTTTTTTTTAAAAAAAAAAAAAACTTCACCAGAAGTTTGGCAAATTAAATGTAAATTAATAAAGCAATCCATATAGTAATTTGCATGTTATCCATTTTTATTATTCTGTTTCAAATCAAAGCCTGGTTGATACATATTGTAGATGCACATACTTATTAGTCAGATATTAAAACATAATCTGTATCCAAATCTTTACAAAGCATTTAATGGAAATTATAGGATGCATGAATGCACATAATATTTTCTGAAGGATATATTTGGGCAAACTGAACCAAAAGTGCTTGTCATTTACATAAATCATAATTTATTTATCATTAGTATGCCAGAAAAATATCTAAAAGTAATTTGCCATATTTACTAAAAGTGATGTTTGGAATGCTTTTTTTTTTTTTTTTTGTTCTGGATTAAATTACAGTTTCAAAGGAAACCTTTTTTATGGACTTTTAGTTAAATGTAGAAAAAAATAGAAGTAGGTTTCTGAATTTGTTGATTGAAAAAAAAAAGATTATGGGATACAAGGGATCTTTATAATGTAATTTTAAAGAGCAAGGAAGGATAATATGTTTGTTTGTATTATTTTATTTATTTATTACATTTTTATGTCACCTACGTCCCTTGTAAGGTGACTCTGCAATTCTAGATTTGAAGATTCTAGATTTGAAGTATCTTCTTTTATTATCTTTTCCTTCCCCCCTCTTTTTCTAACTATATTGCTTTTTGCACTTTTACCTGTCTTCTTTTTTTCCTACCATTTGCTTATATATTATCATATTTAACTATTATCTATTTTATTCTATGGATAGTGCAATACCAGGTAATATTCCATGACTTTTCAAAGAAGAAATTAACAGCATGGTTTCCCTTCCCTTCCCTTCCCTTCCCTTTCCTTCCCTTCTCTTGCCTTCTCAAGGACAATAAATGCTTCTCTATTGAGAATTGCCTCAGACTTTCTTAAAGCTTAGTTTTGGACAGTGCATTAAACAATCAATGAACATTGATTCCAATTTTGGATTTTGAAGTATACTTCCCAATTAGATGTTTTAAGAATTAAATAGTGTACAATAAGGGATTTTCCCCCAGCAAAGCCATTCATCTGCAATGAAAATCTCTACTTCTTAACAGTCCTGCAGTTTCTACCACAAAGATTTCATATATCGTTGTCTAATGATGTGCGAAAGGCTGATAAGAAAAATAATTTGGATCAATTTTGTTGCATATTTTTTAAAATAGCAGGATAATTTTTGGGGGATTTGCATTGTACTCTTTAAAAAGTAAAATATGATAACCCATCATTCTAAAGCTGATTTAAAGAATTCTAGCTTCGTCTTAATCCTCATCTAACACCTAACTACTTAAAGTGTCAAATCAAGCCCTCCATCTCCTTAAATGATACAGGAATTTGATAAAAGATCCTTGAAAGGAATAAGATGGGCAGAACCATTTGCATTTTCTGTAAAAAAATAATTTCTCTATACTACTGACACTATATCTATCTTATCTGTCTTATTTGCACAGACCATAACTATTCACCAGAGTAATTAATAAGGAATTATTTCTTTTATATTCCTTGTAACTTCAGTATGAAGTTACTTCTTTGGAAGACTATCTGACATTTTAGCAGTCTCTGGTTGGGATAAAAATGGTTAGCTTTTATCATTGGATCTAACCATTTTAAACAAATTCTAAAAAAACTTGATTTAATGTTAAAAAAAGGGTTGGGGATGAAACAGACTTTAATTCTGAAAAGAAAGATGCTGCTCTTTAGTAAAGGAATTGAAGTATTTTCTCTTGTCCTGGTTGTTCAATCAAGGATGAAATAGATTCTTCTTTTGCATCTAAATGCCTTTTGTATAACGGTAGGAGGTTTTATATTATTAAAGTTCAAAGCAAGGAAATGCTTTTGTTTCTCCAGTAGCAATGCTTCTGTCTTTTATTTTCCATTAATTCATACAATCAGTGCAAAGAGGACAACATGAATTTCTAAAGATTATTAAAAAAGAATTATATTCTATGAAATCAAATGTAGATGTTGAGTAAATAGATAATAGCTGAGTATCCTCTTCATCACACTTGCTATTCAGTGAAGGAAAGTAAATTTCAGATGTTATGTTACTAATCCCAGAAATTAGTCACTATTCTATTAACATCAGAACCAATTACCAAGCATTTTGTGCAATATCTATGGAGTTTCTTAGTCATCCAAGTCATGGATGTCCAGTTGCCTTTTGAAAAAGCATCTTTGGGTACATTTTGTGCACTGGACTAGAATGGCCAGCTTACTACCTAAAGGGATGTGGTGGCTCAGTGGCTAAGATGCAGAGCTTGTCGATCAGAAAGGTCAGCAGTTCAGCAGTTCGAATCCCTAGCACCACGTAACAGAGTGAGTTCCTGTTACTTGTCCCAGCTTCTGCCAACCTAGCAGTTCAAAAGCACGTAAAAAATGCAAGTAGAAAAATAGGGACCACCTTTGGTGGGAAGGTAACAGTATTCTGTGTGCTTTTGGCATTTAGTCATGCTGGCCATATGACCATGGAGATGTCTTCAGACAGCGTTGGCTCTTTGGCCTTGTAATGGAGATGAGCACTGTCCCCGACTAGCACATATGTGCGAGGGGAAATTTTACCTTTAACTTTACTACCTAAAATCTGCTATCTTCCCAATATAATATCTGAAAAAAACATTTCATTATGCTTCAGACTTAAAATGCAATAGAATGGTTTATCTCCCTAATCATATTTCATATAGGAAATTCCAAAGGGCTTCCTAGGTATGGTATTTTTAAAATGGCTATGATATCTGCCTCTGCAATCACTTAGTCACTTGTCTAAGGACAAATATCAAGTGATGTCTAAACAGTGATATGAACATTTTGAGAGATAATTGCTGGCAAAGTAGGGTGTTCAGGAAGAAACACATTGGATGGGTGGTTGTAGATTGTTTTCTCTTCTGCAACAGCAGATTCATTTCGGCTTACTTCCCTTACGTCATTGCATATATTTAATGGGTGCAAGTACATAATTGTATGCCTAACAATGCTGACACACCCAGAAGTCCCAATACAGCAGATAATTATTTTATAGAAGCCACTTCAATGTATACTGTATCTGGGATAAACTCAAATTTTCTTAAGAATCATAGTTTTGGAAATCTCTGTAAAGGTCTTGAATTGCTATTGGAATCTGCTTTCTAATTAAAATTTTCACTGGTACTATATGATTGAAATACTTTAAATTTAAAAGATGGATGGATGGATGGATGGATGGATGGATGGATGGATGGATGGGTAGACAGACAGATAAATAAACACACACATGATTGCATAACTATTAATATCAAGGGCCAAAATTAGGTAAGAATTCCTTGAAATTGCATACTTTACCCCTTAATTAATTTTGGATCCAAGGATATAATTTTGTTGATGGATGCCTTTACACAAGTAAAGTAGACTCTTAATAACTCTTACTTTCTTATCATAGCAGCTTCAAAAGCTTAATGAGCTGTTGAGGACAATCTGGAACAGAGGGATGAGATTAAAAAAAAGTTCCATTGTTCTAGCGGCAGTGGTGATGTATCTGTTTGAATAAATCACATCTGATTAAATTTTACAGAAGTCTACCTTTATCACTAAAGAAGAGATTCCTTTAAAAATCAGTATTGTATCTTTTTGCAATGTATAGTAACTATCAGCCTACTCATTTCTGCCCTAATAAACTCCTTCTGATAAAAGTAAAAATCACTGAATTGTTTCCCTACTGAAGTCAAGTCATCTTCTCACAGTCTAAACCACAGAGAGGAAGGCAGAGAAAGAAATTTAAAGGAGATATTCAGCAATCTCCAGGTCCATGTTTGTTATATTTTATCATATCCAGGAATCAGTATTCCACATTACATAAGCAGAATCAACTTAAATGTATGTTTTGGGGAACAGAAAGCTTGTGTATTGTAAGTTTCATGTTCCTCAGACCTTTTACATCAGTTCTCAACATGAGAAGTTGGAGAATTTGTAGGTTTCTTTTTCTGATATACTATACAGATGGATTTTGTTCTTTAACATTTATTTTCCTTCATCGTGGACCCTTTTCCTAGACAATCCATTTATTTCTAATTATATAATGGTTGACTACCCGATTTCCTTTCCCCTGTTTTTCAATTACTTCATTTCTTCTTTAACCCTCCAGCAGTTTCTTATCTGAAAACGCAGATGGCAGATATAAGATGCTTCTGTTTTAAACTCTGGAGACCTTACTGGTTGGGGTAGAAGAAAGCTATAAAATGGTTGGCCGAAAGACCCTAGAAAATATCTCCTGTGTGCATAGCTTGACACAAATATATTTCCCCATCATTGTCAGTTAAAGACGGTCTTTGTCTTGTTTTTTGAATGGAGAACAGAACTTAGCCAGGTGTGTTTGTAAGTTTCTAAGTTTGTAAGACAGGTCAGCCTCTAGGGTCATACATACAAGCACATAAACTAGCCACAGATGTACCATCTGCTCCTAAATCTCCAGAGGTCACACACACACAAAATATTCTCATTCATTTCAGAAACTATGAATGAGTCCCTTTTGAAACTTCCTTTTCTGGTATACAGATATATGGCAGTACAATTTGCCATCTTTACCAGATGCTAACATGCCACTTCCTATTCCATAATTCAGTTGTCAAATCCAAGCAGGAAAAGGAAGAACATAAGGATTTTCAATTAAAGGATGGAAACTCAATGGTTTCCTTCTTTCTTCAGTGGTGGTCTCCTTCTGGAATTCTGAGAAAATAAAAGATGCCATTTACCAAAGAACAGCAATGGGAAAAGGAAAATAAATTCAAACTTGCAACAATAAAAACCTAATAAAACAGAAACGAGATGTATGATACTAAATGGCAATCTCTTATTTTCAGCTGATAATTTTCTGCTCCAGCACTCTTCAAATAACGGAAACTCATGAGGCACAAAAATAAATAAATTGGCCAAGATTATCTATCAGATTTGGGCAGACGGATAAAGGTCAGAACATAAGCATATGTACACAACCATAGGTATATAACCTTTAACTCTGAGACTCCATGGAGCTGCTAGCAGGGTCAAGAGGAATTGTCTAACTTCTTCAGATTCTGTTCACAAAAACAAAACTGTGTCACATTTCTCTATCTCATCCTATTTCACCACAGTCACAATCAGATGGCACCCACACAATCACTGACTGGCACATCTGAGTCTTTCAGCTTAAGCTATATAGTAGTTCACAGATTACTATTGTTAAATAAAATATTTAGATCGCTAATTTAAATCTACTGTCGGTTTCAAATGGGCTTAGGTGGGAAGCATGCACGGATTGTGAGTCTTCCATAGTCAGTAATATCCAAAATTTAACTGCAGGTGAAAATAAATAGTTTTTTATTTGTTTATTTGTTTGGTTTACCATCATTTCCAAGAAAACATATTCCTGGAGGTTTACAAAATTAAATCATTAAAAAAAAATAAGCATAAATAAATGTAAACTGGTTAGTGCAATCATAACCATTCATTTCCCTATGTGTCTCCCATTTGTGTGTATGTGTGTGTGTGTGTATGTGTGTGTGTGTTCTTTATCAGTTTGCAGAAGAATCTTGAAGGAGAGAGAGCATCTATAACTTAGAGGCTTCTACAAAGAAACATTGCTTGTAACTCTTGTGTTTAAGCAAAAGAAGGAGTTCAGTGATTTTAGTATTCCCGAGGCTAATGCATCACAAAGCTAAACAGGCAAATTGTTTTGGAGATCAGTTCAACAGCATAAATGCATCAAATCACCTTTTTGAATAGAATGCGTACAGATTATTTTCAACAGATTCACATATATATCCAAGTGAATGTGTTTGTGTCTTTTTATGATCCAAATAGAAGCAGGACTGATTTGAAGATTCCAAATTGATTTACATGTTGGAAGCAGGAAAATTTTCTGTTTCCTAATAGATAAGGGAACAATCACTCTTGAACTAAATTGGCAGACTGATTATTTTTTCAGTCAATTGTACTTTTATCATTTATCTCCTAAGCCCTTATACAAAGACATTTATCTTCTTTCTCTCACTCTTTATCAACGTCCAGTTTTCACAACTTTGTAAAACCTGAGAGGACCGTGTCTTTAATGATTCTTCTCTCTGTTATCATTGAAGTGTTCTTATTCTTCATAATATTGACTAATTTTTTCACTGCCTTCCTCCTTATGATAACAATCACTTTACAATCCCTAGATCTTCCCCAGCATTCATTTTCTCCATTAACTCTTGGGAAACACCCACTCCTTTATATGATAGTAAAACAAAAACTTCCAAAGGGCAAAATGTGTCTTATTCAGCAAATAATTGAAAAGATGTTAAACCTTCACATAAGAAGCAATACAATCACTGGATCTGTGGAACAGGTAGAACTGTAATTATCACTGATAAGTTAACAAATTTATTTGTTGTCAGATGTTGAATTGGGGGCAGTTACTGGGTACTAGAGTTCTTGAAAGGACTGTTGTCATCTAAACTGTTGTAGTTTTTGACTGTGAGGGATGCAATATCCAGTTTGGTTGCCATGAGTATAGATTTTTAGCCATACTGTTAAGACAGAAGGTTGTCTGGAGTAAACCATTATGGCACTTGGGATAGTCTCACCATGGCTTACAACAGAAGTGGTGAGATGGTTAGCTCCCATGTATTCCATTGCAATTCTATGGCGCTATATTATGGTGATTTTATTATGCTTTTATCTTAATACATTACCTCTTATATAGTACTGTCTACATATTAGATAGATAGATAGATAGATAGATAGATAGATAGATAGATAGATAGATAGATAGATAGACAGATGATAGAGATTATTTAGTTTATTTAAACTAAATTTATATATTAGTGATTGCATGACCTCTGTAGGTGCCAAATGCTAAATAAATAAAATTGGATGCTAGAAATGGTGTTTTCAATATATTTTGTCTTTGAGATCTATTTGAGAAATATAGTAAGCTTAGGAAGTGTGTTAGGATCATTTTTGCAAACAAACTTTAAACTGATTCTCTCTAACTATTTCTTGTGTCAGTACATCAAATGAAAAAGTCATGTCAGCTACATTCAGCACTCAATTTTAAAATGGTTTCCCTGTTCAGAGTTATAAGCATATATCTGATGAAACCATATCAGAGTTTTTTTTTTAAAGGACAATTCAAAAGACATGTATTTTCCCAATACAGTTTGCCATTCAAGTAATGCATGCAAGAATGCACAAAAATTGCACATAAGGAGAAAGAATAATTTTGATTATGCCTACCTACACTAAGGAAAAATGTGGACAATGTGTATTTAAAAAGTACAAAACTGAGTCTGAATTATAGACCAAAAAGGGAGAGAAATCCAAGCTGAGGTTGAAATGAGCTCAAACAAATGAAAAAAAGATAAATATAATTGACAGACTAATCCATTCTTTTTCTCTGCTATTACAAAACACTTCAGCTTTGTTTTCTTCCTTTTTTTCCATCACACATTTTTGGCAGTGTTCCTCCACTTTTCCCCTGGTATTGTGCTGCATTCACAAACACCATATTACAATGCAAAACTATCCAGTGAGCCAGGGGTGTCTGCAGGGAGAGAACTCAGAAAAGTCAAAATGAGGACCACCCAGTAAAATAGGGCAGAGCTTCAATAACATCATGGCTTCCATTCTGATTAACCCTCTCCCATCCTAGTTAACCTTTTCATCAGTCTGAGGCATGGCTGCTTGCTCCTTCTTTGCAGAGCTAAGAACAAAATTAAATATCAGTGTGGTTATAAATAACTTCTCCTGATTGTGGATTTTATTTAACCTAAGAAGGTTGTGAACTCAGATGGAGGAAGAGATTGGGGGATTCAGTGCCTGCAGGATTATTCTTATTCATTCTTGACCTTTTACATGGAACTTTTCCTTCCTTCCTTCCTTCCTTCCTTCCTTCCTTCCTTCCTTCCTTCCTTCCTTCCTTCCTTCCTTCCTTCTTTCTTTCTTTCTTTCTTTCTTTCTTTCTTTCTTTCTTTCTTTCTTTCTTTCTTTCTTTCCTTCTTTCTTGAGAGTAAGCAACAAATAATACCAAAACATAGGTTTACTAATGTCCTTCCCTCCCACTATTATGTTTTCAATTACAATAGTTCAGCCTACATTTAGTATGGCAAAAGATGCAAAAGTACAAGTAATGTCATCTTATCACATTTGGGGAGGAAAAGTTTCAGCATTCTTTTTTACCTCTCTTTTTCTGTCTGAGAGTAACTAAACTGTTTATGTACAGATCAACATCAAGATATTAACCAATCTGATTAGGTAGCAATGGCTGGATGCTCATTTAAAAAGGATTCAACAGCAGTGAAACAAACATGTTGCATGCCCTATCCCATTCACAAAATTCATCCGCTGAGATCCATACTAGAACCTGTGTTCATTTTCATTTACAGTACATATGCTGTTTTATGAATTAGTAGTTTGAACTGTTTGTTATTTATAAAGACCTTGTTCTGATATTTATTTTGGATGTAATGAACACATACATAGTCAAACACAATGAAAAATTATGTATATTTATCCAAACATAAAATATATCCCTTTTGTTTAAAAGACATATTTTTCAATTTCTTTGTCTTGGCCAATCTTCAAGATGAAAGAACATCTCTGTGGCATTTATTTATTGATAGAAATTGATAGATGGATGTTAGATAGGTAGATGATAGATAGATGATAGATGATAGATAGATAGATAGATAGATAGATAGATAGATAGATAGATAGATAGATAGATAGATAGATAGATAGATAGATAGATAGATAGATAGATAGATAGATAGATAGATGAGATATAGGTAGATAGATAGATAGATAGATAGATAGATAGATAGATAGATAGATAGGAGGAGGAGGAGGAGGAGGAGGAGGAGGAGGAGGAGGAGGAGGAGGAGGAGGAGAAATAGGCTAATGATATATGTATGCAGTGACATTATTGTCCTATCCTACTTTCAACTTTTAGGCTCAAGCATGCTGTCATTTATCTTCTACTCCATAACATCCACATAGAGAATAAATATATCCTGAAAAGTACAACCAACCATGAATGAACTGATAAGAAAAATTCCTGGCTGCAAAATGTCACTGTTATGCCATCACTATACCTTCAGATATGTATTAAAAACACAGGACTGTTAGTGGTTCCATTTTTCCCCTCTCTCTTTGTTGAGTGGAGCTGAGGAGATTCATTATTATTATTATTATTATTATTATTATTATTATTATTATTATTATTATTATTATTATTATTATTATTCTGTAGTAATAAAAATGATGAGTTGTCAGCTCTCCATTATTTTGCTGAAAAAACACTGATTAGTTCATGCTGCTCCTTGCTTATTCCCAGCATTTGTAGGTTTGCAGCAGTGAGAATGATAACACTGCTAGCTTCAGAACTCTTTGGATGACTTGGGGAGGAAGAACAGGGCCCAAAGTGGAAACGTTCTTTCTGAGCAGGAAGTGGCATGTATTTTCTTTTCCTTTTTTTCATTCACCTTTCATTTGCTTTTCTTCTATTTTTCTCCCTCCAGTTATCCACCACCTTTAAATGAATAAATATATCTTATGATAGCTTGGAGATCTGCTGAGTGATTGTAAACAGCTCTTGTGAATCTAACAAACAAGGTTAATTGCATTCTTGGCAAAGCTAGATGATTTCCCTTCCCTCTGTTTTTTTTCAACCAAGATAACTTAGCATTAAGGAATAAGATTTCTTTCTAATAGTTGCTTCTTTAGCAGCTATCTATTTTGCTTATACAGTCTTTATAGCTTAGCTTAGCTTCATTTTGATGTTGGAAAGTACCAAACACTAGTCATATTCCTAGGTTTAATGTTTCCATAGGAATCTCAGGTTTGGGGTTCAAAGGTTTCTAGATATAAGCAGATCATGACAATACCCAGGTTGAATTAAATAGTATTTAACTCATTAAATAGCTTTTTTTGTGGTGGTGTTTGGAATCCTGAAGTTTCTTAAAAACTGAGGATAGGTCCTTTTAGCAATAGCAATAGCACTCAGACGTATGTAACACTTTACAGTGCTTTACACCCTTCTCTAAATGGTTTACAGAGTTAGCATATTGCCCCCAGCAATCTAGGTCCTCATTTTACTGACCTCGAAAGGATGGAAGACTGAATCAACCTTGAGACTAGTGAGATTTGAACTGCCAAATTGCAGGCAGCCAGCAGTAAGCAGAAGTAGCCTGCAGTACTGGATTCTAACCACTGCACCACCGTGGCTCAAAACTTTAATGAACATTTGGATAAGAAAAGCAAGCAAATTGTTCCAAGCAGACATTGTTCTACCTTCTCTTAAATTTTAAGTATTATCTCATTAAATATCAAGGGATTTCATAAGAAAATTATTTTTAAAAAATAATGATCCTGCTGTCATCACTACAGTATAGCTTTGCCATGCTATTGGAGTATTATCTCCTTTCACCAGAGATATTTCAAGAAATAACTCAACCAATTTCTTTGCCCTTGAATTTGGTTTAGAACTTTGATGGGCTATTTGTATCCAGACTTCAACTCTTTTAGTTGCCAATAATTACAGAACATTCCTGGACTGAATAAAATTCATAAATGAACTTGACATTTTATCTGTAAATCGGACCAAGTAAATTCAGGATTAGAATGTACCCGTAGCTTTTTATGCATTGTCTCTAATTATTTTTGGAGAAAGAGGGTCTATATTATACACTACAGTGTATTGAAGTACACTGAAATGAAGCTGATATGGTTTTTTAACCAAGTCTTCTAATTCTGCAAACTTAATTGAAGATTGTAGTGCTATTTTTATCCCTTGATTGATGAGTGAGTGAAAAAAGTGGAGGTGGATAAATCTTGGCCTGTAAGACACATTCAGAATAGTTTCACATTTCCCTGCTTCTTTTGGAGATAGTTCTGTTGAATATCAACAACACAATCAAATCTCATCAGCATTTTTTTCAGATGTATTCATTAACTGTTTTCTGGAGTCCCCCTAACAGTTCCAAAATCATAGGGGTGATAGTGTTTATGGATCAAGTTGACAGAGGTATAAACAGACCTTCAATCAAAGGAATAAAACTCACCCATTCAAAGCCCTTATCATTTGGAGGAGAACCAGCAAACTATTTCTGTCCTAATTTTAATGGTTTGGCAGAGTTGTAACAGTGATGGAAATCAATTATCTATAAGCCTAGATTGGCATGTGGAAGACTATAACTTGGAATAGAAAAGCAGGATTTAATGAGATGAAATGATACTTAATGTGTGGTAAAATATGAAAAAAAAAACAGCTTGCAATTTATACTTCTGATTGAAGATAATCTGCTTTTTTAAATACACATGACAAAGGAATACAGCTGTAGGTTAAATTCTGAATAAAAATGTTCAGTATGTCAGAAAGTATGATGGGGGAGCATCATCACTTGAGACCTACAAGAAGAGATTGGACTGCCATTTGTCAGAAATGGTGTAGGATCTCCCGCTTGGGCGGGGGTTGGATTAAATGACCTACAAGGTCCCTTCCAATCTGATTATCTGTTATCACTTGAGACTTTCAAGATGTATGATGTCAACTAGATTTCTGTGATGTGTATAAAACCAGGAATCTATAGATTGGTGATATTTGCATTCTTATTTTTCAGTACAGCAATGGAAGAAATAAAAGTGTGAGGCAGTTTGAAAGAATGCAACATGATGCACATATAGTCTTCTAGCAAAACTGAAGGCATTGCCTTTGTATTCCTGTCATTGATTACTGTGCTTTTGAACGGCATAGCCTGGTGTGTACTACATTTAGTAGATCTACAAAAACTATGCTAACTTTTTTAAAGATTAAATATTTAAAGCATTGCACTAGTGTCTATTGAGTAGTATTGGGATAGGATGCTCCAAATTATTTATTTTGGCCACAAGGGGGTTTGCTGTACAAGTTGAACAGCTTACCTGTCTAATTTTTTTAAAGATAGAATTTCAAGTATCACGCGACATATTTCATCCCTTTATTTTTGAGTACTCATTATGTTTATACATTAGTAGAAGTAGCAATCTGTTTATTTAGAGTTTGTGAGTTTACCTCACAGCTTTTTTTATGAAAATGAGGCCAAACCCAGCCCTATAGTCAATTTCTTTTTTTTAAAAAAAAAAATATTTATTTGTTTGTTTGTCAAGTTTATATGGCCAAACATCTCACAGAAAGTTTTTTTTTTTCTGGGTGGCATACAATAAAAAAGTATAAACAAAGAAAATCATTAGCTAAATAGAATAGAATAACAGAGTTGAAAGGGACCTTGGAGGTCTTCTAGTCCAACCCCCTGCCTTGGCAGGAAACCCTACACCACTTCAGACAAATGGTTATCCAACATCTTTTAAAAAACTGTTGCTCCAGTGGAGCATTCACAACTTCTGGAGGCAAGTTGCTCCATTAATTAATTGTTCTAACTGTCATTCTGACAGTTAGAATCAATTGTTCTAACTGTCAAATCGTGTGATAATTATTAAAAGATCATTTAAAAACTATAATTGGGAAAGTAAAAGAGGAAAAGAGAATAATAAACAGAGAGATGTTAATAATAAGAAAGCTACCTCTGGAGTTCATCCATCCCTGGGGTCTCCAGGCTTGCTGACATAAGTAGGTCTTGAGGAACTTTTGAAAGCTCAGGAGTGATGAGGCCAATCTTATCTCTGGAGAGGATTCTACAACATGACTGTGACAACAGAAATTGTCTTCTGCTTAGGGCCAACCAAATGTAGATCTCTAGATAATGGACCCTGTAACAACATTAGGTGTATAACATAGCGTATTGATTGCTAGATATGGTGTGATGAGTGGATGACATTGGGAAGAAACAGTCCCTCAAATAACCAGGTCCCATGCTATTTAGGGCTTTAAAGATCAACACCAATATCTTGAATTGAACCCAGAACCAAACTTGGGGCCAATGAAACTTGCTGAGTAGAGGGCAAAATGGACTATTTAAGAGTGAACATGATCGCCCTTATTCCACATTCTATATCAGCTGAAATTTCCATATAGTGTTCAAGGCCACCCCCATGTAAAAAATGTGACAGTAGCCCAATCAGGAGGTAACCAGGACATGAGTGACTTTGTGTAGGGCTCTTAATCCAGAAGCAGGAACAATTGGTGCACAATACAAAGTTGTGCAAAGTCTATTCTAGCCACAACTGCCACTGCTCCTTGAGTAGGAGCTGTGAGTCAAGGAGGATACCCATATTGTGCACAGAATTTGTTTTGAGGCAGTGCATCTCTGACCAGTTCCAAAGATGGTATAGTCTTAGAAACACAGGGCCCTAAAACCCAAAGCCACTCCATCTTGCTAGGGTTCATTTGAAGCTAAGTGTTCCTAATTCAGATCCTCAGTGTCCAGATTGGAATAAGACACCCACAGAATCCACTTAGTTTGCTTGGGGCAATGATGCATTATTTTAATACATTTACACTAAGTGCAGTTTATTATACAGAACCTGGCTCAGATGAATCTTTTTTGGTTAGGTGTTGAATTATAATGGCATGATGAAAAATAGATGCTTTAAAATCAGCCTAATCATCTATCAAAATATGCTCAGGATTGATGCAATTGGACAGCTTTTTAATACATGTTTGGTATAAAATTACTTATTATGCTTAAGAACCTGAGAGCTGGCAGGCAAATCTTGGTTGCTATTTTTATTTGTGGATAGGCATTATAATAGCTAAACCCTAGTCCTCTGGTATTTGAGCAATCAATGTAAGTAAATAGGGATGTAATGAGAATTTAAAGGACAAAAGACAGTTCAGGAATTAGTAAATAGAAACAAGATTGTTTAGCAATAATAGAAAGGTATCATAATGGGACAAACCATTAACTCTAAGCCTTCTGAAGTAATCTTGCATCAAGATTGAGGGATCTCTAAAACCTCCCACCATGTCAAAGTCTAGATGCTCAAGAGGGGATCTTGTGCAGCATAGCAACTAACACAAGAATAGGATCACCAAAATGTCTCTGCACATCAACATTCAGACTGCACTTCATCCAAAGGATCCAGATGAAAGTTCTCTTACCATCATTACTTTGTTTTACAAAAAGAGTCATGATGGCACAGTGGTTAAAATGCAGCATTGCAGGCAAACTCTGTCCACAGCTGGAGTTTGAACCTGAGTGGGTAAAGGTTGACTCAGCTTTCCATCCTTCCAAGGTCAGTAAAATGACGAGCCATATTGCTGGGGAGAATATGCTGACTCTGTAAACTGATTAGAGAAGACTGAAAAGCACTATGAAGTGGTATGTAAGTCTAAGGGCTATACCTATTGCTACTTTTCCCATCTCTGCTCATGGAACAGTTGAAGAACCCAAGTCAATAAGAGCAAATCATCAAGATAGAAGAATCATCTCTTTCTCTCTCCCAACATACACCAAGTCTATTCATTCACCCAGCTCAAGACTCTGAATGAACATGGCCAGGTAAAATCTTTTCAATTGGCCTTCTTTTTATAGTCATTTTGGTTAGCTTACAAAAAGAATAATTTAATGTACATAATTAGATTACATTAAACCTCCTGAACATATCTTACAAAATGTGTGAAATGCTAGTTGATGAGAAATTGCTTTGTGGTATCTCAGAAATGTTAAGATGTTAAGATTAGTCAAGAAATATCTGGCTCCTTTGTACGTGTTGAAATATGACTTACCATATGATCTTTCTTTCACCAGTGTTGTTTTGGGGGAAAAAATACTTTTGGAAAAATTTTCTGTTACTGCTTGTGCCAATTAGTCATCTTCTTTACATGTAGAAACTAAGGCAAAGCAAAAGTTTTTTCAAACTTGTTAAAACACTTTTTTTTTAAAGTGTTAAAATATGAATGGTATTTGCCAAGTCAAGCTAGAAAGCCTTTGTGCATCACCAAATATAAGAAAATAAGATTTGGCCAAAGCCATCTACGTCAAATGGAAAACTGAATAAATGAAAATTTAAACTAAGGTCTCATTAGAATTTTTATACTTCTAGAAATTAATAACTAGGAAATTATGTTAGGTCACTCTTTTTAATGGGACTGGGAATAACAAAAAGAAAATAATGCCCATTATTTGCATAAGATTTAATAACATACTCATTCAGTTTTTGAAATAATTCAGAGGTGGGTTTAATGAAATATAGTTATGACACCATGACATTGTTAAACTGATAACAGAACAGAATAACAGAATTCGAAGGGATCTTGGAGATCTAATCCAACTCCCTGCAGGAGACCCAAGACCATTTTAGATGAATGCTGTCCATTCTCTTCTTAAAAGTATTGAGTGTTGGATCACCCACAACTTTTGAAGGCAAGCTGACTGGTTAATTGTTCTTACTGTCAGGAAATGTCTCCTTCATTCTACGTGGCTTCTCTTTTGTTCAGTTTCCATCCATTATTTCTTCTTATTCCATTTCAGATCTTAGAGGCTCCCCCATAAGGAAAAAAAGGGGGAAAATATGGCACTTGGTTGCAGAAATTATCTAAGATTACCCAAGTCAATAGAAAACCAAGATAATTAAATTTTCATTAATGTTAGTGTTCTTATTTTGACTCTGAGAGCCTGGATTGATTATGTTCTATTTTTAAGGAGGTGGTGCACACTAAGAAAGTTTTTCAAATCAACTTTGATTTAGTGCTGTTGCTATCAAGAAAAGAAAGGAAGCCAAGTGGTTTCAGCTTTGAAGGATAATGTACATTTAGAAAGAATACATTAAGATTGCAGTAAAGGAAGAAACAGGAGATTGTTGAATTGTCTTGGATCTGTAGACACTCCCAACTTGCAAATTGGAACAGACCTGAGACCACTAAACCTATCATGGTAAAGCATATGTGTAGAATCTTATATAATCCAAACATTTCCTGAAATCATCTTATCTTTTGTTTTTGTGCAGAGCCAAGTAAAGCACAAATGTATCCACTAAATTCAAAAATAAATCCATTCTACGAGCTGTGAATTGATTCTGCTCTCAGTTGCCCTCTGTTTATTTATGCTGCTTTATCATTTTTTTCCTGTATATATTTGTATGTTTGTGTATATATGCATGTGTCTGTGGCACACAATGAATTAAATGCGACACAGAAATGTTTTTTTCTCCTACCCATAAGTTTAAAATGTAAAAAATTATATTTAGAAGAATTGTTATATAAGCTATAAAATGTAATTTATACACATCTGTATATTCTGTAACTTTTTTCCTTAATGTTGCTCCATAATTCTTTTAATCCTTAGTCCTCATAGCAATATGTAAGTCCTAATAAGGCATCCATGGAGGATGCTGTATTGGGCAAAACAGTCATATTTCCTGAATAAGAATTTCACATCTAGTTGATGAAATTACTAATTTAGATAGACTTTTACAGTATTTGTTCATTTTTTATGAACAAATTGGTAGGAGATAGGACAATCAATCAATCTTGGTTAATGTAAGAGATAGTATACTTCAGTAACCAAAGTTTAAAGTCAAGGATGAAAAAATCCATCCCATTCATATGATTCTAGCAAACCCTAATAACTATTTGGGTGAGGACTATTTTGAAATACGCAGTACCAGGGTGAGAAATTGTGTCACCATTTTTCCCTTATAAGGTTATATTTCTGATAGCTAGAAGGAAAACCTGCTTGAACACAACATAAGAGCGAATAAGCAAATAGTAACATTTTTAGCTGCTCTTGTTTCTAGAGAAAGCATTATATTTTAAACAATTTTGCAGCTGAACACATTCCATTCAGGAATTGAACAAGCAACCACGTGTATATCATAGAATGTAAACAGGTTTAGAATTTATTTTCTAAATAAGTTTTATTTCATGATTTCATGGGGCAAAAATCAATGAACAACTTGGTCTAAAGAACCTCCACATCTATAGCAATGAATTACCCAAGTAATTAGAAGAGAGCAGATCTGCATAATTTCTCCTGTTGAGTTCAAACAGCTTGAATGTATCTTTAATTGTGGGAATGATTCAGAAAATTAAGAAACAATGTAGCAAGCAAGCAGTTTTAATATTCAGCAGCAAGCTATGTGAAGAAGCCAATTTTTTCTCTCATCATCAGTATCTTCATTTCACACACAAACACACATGTGCACATGCACAAATATATACATTGCATATACACATAAACCAATTCACAATGACTATGTCTATGTATCACAATAAGCTAAAACTTCATGTAAATTTTTAATTGCCCATGAAGTCTAAATAGAATCAAAATGGCAGAAATGTGTTACAAACCAGAGAAGTGGTTGTTTTTGCTATCAAAATTCCATTTCTTTATCCCACAGCCCCTCTCATTAAGTACTGAAGATAGATAGATAGATAGATAGATAGATAGATAGATAGATAGATAGATAGATAGATAGATAGATAGATAGATAGATAGATAGACAGACAGACAGACAGACAGACAGACAGACAGATAGACAGATAGACAGACAGATGGATAAATAGATAGATAGATAATAAATAAATAAATAATTAAAAAATAGGAAATTTTCAGAGTTTAGTTGAATGTGCACCAATGCCTTTTACCATTTGGTTCCTGTGAAATGGTTCCTGGTTCTTCTCAACACTCCCAACCTGGTTTTATTTGCATTAATTTTGATCTTCTTCACTTCGTCACAATCCTCTTTTAATTATATCTCTTTTATTCACCATGATAAACAGAAAATATTGTTTATAACCTACTATTCTTAATTAGAATGATATCTCCATGCTGCTAATTTAAAAACTGAACAGAGCTATCATTGTCATCACACAGAACTGAAGCTCTGCTACCCTGTATATCAAGCATTCACTGCAATACTTTGACAAAATAAATAGAATTATAAAATCAAGAATAGTTTCAAATGTTTGCTGAAAAAAAACTTTGAAACCAGATTTTATTGACTCGTGTTCCCCCCTCCCCTTGGAATATAAGCAGGAAATATGGTGCCCTGGTTAAAAATTATATATACTTCCTTTGATAATTAGAAAAAATGGTGCATAAAAGAGAGGATATGCTAAACAGGGAAGAATTTCTGGGTTATCTCTCTATCTCAGATACAGAAATAAACCAGAAATTGTAGCAATTAATATACTGCTTTTGGTAAGGCTAGGCAAGATATGCACTCAACAAATATATTTGAAACAAGAGCAAAACTTGTTTCCAACCCATTCCCACCAGCAAAATTTGGGATGGGTCATTCCATCTGTTAACTGAAAAAAATACTAAATTTCTGTGCGGATAAGTTCTAGATACTATCACTGTCCTTAGTGGTTACCATTATTGTCAACTATCTATTAACATTTTATTCCATGGAGGGTTATGCTAGAGTTGTTTGCACTCTGTACAGACTTGCACAGTCTCCAGTCCTTGAGAGAAAACTTGAAGAGCCTTGATTGTCCAGTCAGGGGTCAAAAGTTATGGTGCTGGTCCTGAAACCAATGGATCATCTGGTGATCACTCAGGAGGCTGTGCAGGAAGGAAGAGAACCTTGTAAGATGGTGGTTCCAATTCCCAACCCCTGAAGTACCCTGATCAGGAGAATGTCATGGTCAATGGTATAAAAAGCCTCTGAGAGAATAATGTGGTGCTTCTTCAGATAGTATAGGACAAGGAAGCAAAAAATTGTAGGAACAAGATGGGGAGGATAGCTATGAGAACAAAGCAAAGCAAATCTTTTCCTTAAATGTAGCTTCATTAGTTCATGCCTCTCATTATTGAACTCCAACCTATCCAAAAGAGGTTTTATTCTCCAGCATTTGTGTTTGAGTGTATTTGAATCTGTTGCCAGGTATTCAATTTCTAAATGCATTTGCCAAGACAAACAAATCTGTATTTCTTAATATAGTGGGAGCTGAAAGCCATCCCTACTTCTTAGAAGGAGATTGTTATTAACTGGTTAAGAAAAGAAGGAATTTTGACAGGTTTCAGATTCATTAAAGGCTGGCAGAACTCATGGGTGGCATCATAACTTGCATTATTTTTAAAAAGACATGTGTTATTTTGAGTTTTCAAAAGAATTAAACATTGTTTGTATTTGTCTTTTTTACACCTTCTTGATTTCAGCATAGTTCTCTAGTTCAGGCATGCATTAATATCAGTTGATCCTTTAATATAGATGGTCTTTAACTTATGATCAAAATTGAGCCCGAAATTTATGTTGCTAAGTGAGAAATTTGTTAAGTGAGTTTTGCCCCAGTTTACGATTTTTCCTGCCACCTTTGTTAAGTGAATCACTGATTGGTAACATGGCTATTAAGTGAATCATTGACTTTGCTTTTCAGAAGGTCGCAAAAGTTTATCACATGACCCCCAGTACATTGAAACCATCGTAAATATGAGTCAGTTGTCAAGCATATAAATGTAAATCATGTCACCATGAGGATGCTGCAATGGTTGTAAGTGTGAAGTCACTTCTTTCAGTGCCGTTCTAACTTCAAATGGTCACTAAGTTTTATTTATTTATTTAGCACATGACAAATACATGGACATAGTAGTTTCCACCCAGCCATTCAAGGACAGGGTGCTCTATGTTGAAAAAAAATAAGACATTGGGCCAGTGTAAGCTCTTGATGGACATTCAGACACAATGTGATGGATATTTTGTCGAGGAGCACCACAGTCTCACTGAGGGGTAAAGACAAGACCCCATGCTGCAATAAGATCAATGAATACAGCTGTGGTTTTTAAGCCTTGCTGGATAACACCCTCGATATGTCCTGTTATGCTCAGCATCTGATATCCGTTGCCATGTATTTAGAGAGCCAGGAGTTCTACGAAGATGTCTGGCAACCAACTGTCATTAACTGTCAATTCTTCAATGTAGTCTGGCTGCCAATTGTTGCTAGTCATTCGGTTCACACTACTGTGCTATCCAGGGTGCACCACAAGGAGGCAAACTAGCATCACACCCTGGTCACTAAGAGAACTGTTAAAAGTTGAAGACTGCCTGTATTTGATAACTTCAAGGTGAACTTCTGAGTTGAACAACTTCCACTGAAAAATATTTCCACCACAATCAACTGTATTCAATCAGAGATAGAAGACATAAGATGCCCCAGCTATGCTTTTCTGCCTTTTGCAATGTAATGATTGACTGATTTAAAATGACATCTAAGTCAAAACATGATGAATGAGTAGGTATGAAACATCTGGTCACCTCATGTCTTTAATAAGAACTAAATTTCCAGTCAAAGATAACCCACCACAACTGACATCTTCTGCCAATTTCCATGGTACTTTGTTATATTCCCTTTTAGTGCTTCCCTCCCAGCAGAGATAAAATTGTCGTTTTCAAGCCTGCATTTTAATACCATGGGATGATTTGGAATTGAAGGATCTTGGTAAGCACATCTGTCAGTAACTATGACACATCTTTCCCAAGATCCCTTTCTTCTTTCCATCATTCTACAACAAATTCCAAATTTTATACCTTATTGCTTTTTAAATGAAAACATGAAAATGCTTAAAGAAATCAAACTGCAAAGTAATTTATAAAAAGAGATTGCCACATACTGTTTTTATGAGCCATTATAGAGGCTAAGAAAGGCACTAATACAGACAGAGTAGCACATCGTTTGATCTACTAAGCACAGATATAAAATAATTCTTGTCTGCAGTGAGAATGATAACCAATGTGTTTTTCTAAATCTAGGACAGTAGCAAAAGAAGGATGCTGTTGGAACAAGAATTGGCCATTTTTTAAGACATTGTCATATAATCTGAAATCTCATATGATAATACTAAAGTGTCCCAAGATTTTACACAAAATTTCACAATAATTATGGGGGGGAAAAACTATTGTGCATTTTTGCGCAAAATCACCAACCATTTAGATTCAATATAGGTAGACCTAAACTTACGACCATAATGGAGTCTGTCATTTCAACTGTATGGTGGTGGAATCTCCTGGAATTGTTTTCTGACCAGACTGAGCTGGCTTTTCATCTGGCCCATGATGGTTTGTAATTCTTGCTAGACTGTTTGAAAGCATGGAATAGGATTGTGTGTGGCACCTTATGTCCACACCCTCACCAGGATCATGGCTTGAAGAATGGTTTGTTGGTGATTGGAACTATGGACAGCAGCTGGATTTTGGAACTGCTGGGTACATGGGACAGCTGTTTTACAGAGGAAGTGTTCCATGTGTTTTGCAACAATTGACAGTGTGATGGTGGCAAGGAGGACAGTGGTGCTGAAGCCTGGATGATAGGTGTCTTTTACCTTGTGGTCACATGGAGATGAGCGATTTTGCTGTGGGAGAAGCAGAACTGGCCCAGGATGGCTGAAGCTGTCAGGCCTCTATAGATGCAGTTTCTTCTGCCATATGGTTGGGTAGCCATTTTGCCTTCCTTCTGGCTGAGATCTAGAAGGTGTTGGTAATAGCTAACCACATGAACTCTTTAATTAGTAACAGAATAACCAAACTGGAAGGGACCTTGGAGGTCTTCTAATGACTAGTCCACTAGTCAAAGGAGATCCTATACTATGGCTGAGGATTTGCATAGGATGCAATGGTCTTTGACTTAATCCAAGCTTATGAAACATAGTAAACTGCCCAAATATTGACATATACTAGAATTCAGTTAATATAAAAGGAAACCAGCCTATGATAATTTGTCTCAATAAGATCTCATGAACTTATCAGTTCAAATGCCATTTCAGAAAGCAGAAGTGTAGAAAGTTTATTTATTGTTAAACTAGAGTTTAATGATATCACAAGAGTTATATACAGAGGTGGTATTCAGCAAGTTCTGACCGGTTCAAGAGAATCGGTAGAGGAAATTTTGAGTAGTTCAGAGAACCGGCAAATACCACCTCTGACAGACCCCATCTATTCTCTGCCTCCCGAGTCCCAGCTGATCGGCTGGGTCTTCTTTTGTTGCCCTACACAGGAGAATGGAGCTGGAAAGCAGATTAGTGGGGTGGGGAGGGAATGGGGATTTTGCAATATCCTTCCCTGCCATGCCCACCAAGCCACACTACACCCACCATAAAACCGGTAGTAAAAAAAAAAAATGAATCCCACTACTGATTATATATTTCTACGTTAGCAGAGCTAGATATCAGGGTTTATAGAAATATATAATACTGAGCAATTGCAATGGAATTTTGGACTTACTACATTAGAAAATTATTAATTTCTGTAATAGGTCAAATTAAACATTTTCAATATATTGTATATAAGAGAACATAAAAGTTGATGAAGGATTCAACTTTCCTCCAATTCTCTTATTTTATCTTTGAAACCTAAATACTACAATATTTCATAAATTGGTACTGTCAATCTAAAATACATAACTAGTATGTTCCCCTCTCCCTTTGTCTTCTTCTATGTAATTGACAATTGATAGCCAATTACAAGAATTGGATAGACCTTCACTTTTTTACTGTTCCCAGAAGACAGAAAATTGGCTGAGTTTCTGCCATCCTTGCTAGAGGGAAAAAAAATTCCCATGAAGTCTTGACAATTGCTCTTTCCTTCATTTATGAAAATGTTAGTATATATTCACCATAGAAAGATTAATGCCCTACACTAATCTTGGAGTTGACTTTTTGGACTAAGGTTTCAGGCTAGTATCCTATCAATTAATTGTGATAGTCCATCAGCTGCTTACAGATGTCAGAATAATTTAAATCTCATTACTAGAGAAGTAATTTCTAAGATATAGAAAAGAAGAAATTGAAATTTTCAATGCATGTGACCTAATTGTCCTCCAGAATCCTTTAACATAAAAAAAAAAAAAAAATCAGGTACTGAATCATTTCTGGCATTTGCCCTAGACCTCTCATTATAAACAGTTCCAGTGGAAGATAGAATTATGATCAGTGAAAGACCTGAAAGTTTGGTCTATGGAAATCACCACTATATCTTAAATGATTACATTTGGAATCCAGTTTTGACCATCAGGATATAAAAAAAACATGTTGATATGCTAGAAAGAGTGCAGAGAAGAGCAACAAATATGATTAGGGGACTGGAGGCTGAAACATATGAAGAATGGTGCAGGAATTGGGAATGTCTCATTTAATTAAAAGGCCTCAGGGTGACATGACAGCAGTGTTGCAATACTTGAGGGGCTGCCACAAAGAGGAAGGGATTGTCAAAAGTACTAAGAAGGCAGGATAAGAAGTAATAGATGGAAACTAATCAAGGAGAGAAGCAACCTACTGTAGAACTAAGGAGAAATTTCCTGACAACAATTAATCAGTAGAACAACTTGCCTTCAAAAGTTGTGGATGCTCCAACACTGGAAGTTTTTAAGAGATCAGACAACCATTTGTCTGAAATGATATAGGGTTCCCTGCTTGCAGGGGTTTGGATTAGAAGACCTCCAAGGTCCCTTCCAACTCTGTTATTTTATTAGGTGCTCCAAAATTCTATTGCTTGTGCAATAGAACTTTGTGAAAAAGCTACACAAATGGATCCACAATGTGTAAAGCAATGGGACACATGCATTTCCTTATGATAAACTGCATTTAAATTTAAAGATATACAGTAGCCATTTCCTTATTTATTTGTTTTGTCATTGTTCTAAAAAAATAAATTTTCCTCAATTTTAATGGAGCTAGGAAAAATGTTTAAAATTAATTCTATGATTTGTAGCAGCTTTCAGGTTCCTGAATTCATTTGCATGTGTCTTTTAAACCTAAGATGTGTATTGTACTACCAAATCATGTGCACATGCTGAAATCCTTCAAAATAGCTTCACATTCAAAAAGCAAATTCTTTCCAGAATAAAATCATTATACAGATTTAGAATGTACGATATGAAGGCAACGCTAGAGACAGATTGAAGTTTTTAAAAAATGTGAGAGGCTCAGTCATCAGCATTGGCACAATGCATAACTGCATAATTTGTGATCCATCAAGCTAAAAGTATAGAGTGGGGGCTGCAAATTTTGCTCCGAGGTCATCCTGCTTGTGATAACTTTGGAATTCATTTTGTATAGTATTCAGTATTTTGCCACTTTGTTGTTAAGCACGTGTCATGTCTAATGCACAGAACAAAAATACTGCTTTGCATTGGGAATATGTGGCCAGCAAAGTGACATTCAAGGCCAATGATATGTAAGAAACACATTCAAAAATAAGCATAAAGCAACAGATAGAGTAATGGCTGATTGCATTTCAATTCCAACCATGAAAATACCAAATAAATCTGGTTTGGGCTATTCACTGCTATATAGGTAGCTTTCAACTTATGACTACAATTGGAACTGGAATTATATTGCTAAGTGATTCATTTATCAAATGCAGTTGTTGTGCCTGATTTTATTACTATTTTTTGTCATGGTCATAAAGCAAATCATACAGTTGTAAAATGGACCTGACTTCCCACATTAACTTTGCTTGTCAGAATCTCCCTTTGAAGATCACAAATGGGATCATAAGACCTCAGGATGCTACAACTGTTGAAATCCGTGCTGGTTTTCAAGTGCCTGAATTTAGATCATATGACCACAGAGGTGCTGCAATGAATGTAAGTGTGAAGATCCACTGTAAGTCACTTCTTTTTCAGGACCATTTTATTTGAATAATTGACAAACGAATGGTTGTCACTTGAGGGCCAACTGTAGGTGAAGCTCCTTGGAAATCTATGGAGATTCTCAGCCATCCAGGTCATGGTTGTCCCAAAGGTGCTTTTTCAAGAGGCAACCGGACATTCTGGTTTTTTCTTTGAAGACATTTCACTTCTCATCCAAGAAGCTTCACAGAGAGAAGCAACCTGGAATTAAGGAGAAACTTTCTAACAGTGAGAACAATTAACCAGTGGAATAGCTTGCCTCCAGAAATTGTGGATGCCCCATCACTGGATGTTTTAAAGAAGAGTTTAGACAGTCACTTATCTGAAATGGTATAGGTTCTCCTGCTTGAGCAGAGAGCTGGACTAGAAGACTGCCAAGGTCCCTTCCAGCTCAATCATTCACTCATTCAAAGCTTATTTAGAGCTGAAGAAGCTTCTTAGATGAGAAGCAAAACATCTTCAAAGAAAAATAGAATAGAATAGAATACCTTTATTGTCATTGCATTCCATGAATACATGAAGTTTGAAAGCTACTCCAGCACAGTGCCCCAAACACCACATCACTATCACACTACAAAGTTTTAAATATAATAATAATAATAATAATAATAATAATAATAATAATAATAATAATAATAATAATAATAATAATAGGACTAAATGCACTGTTTGATTCAAGACAATTACTGCCTTGGAAAAGAAACTGTTTCTCAATCTATTAGTCCTCATTTTAAGACACCTATAATGCCTCCCTGATGGTAACAGATTGAAATATGAATGTTCAGGATGAGAACAGTCTGTGGAGATTTTTAGTGCTCTAGAGACGAGTCTGGTCTTTGCAATCTCATCCAAAGAAGAAAGAGAGCAACCAATGATTTTTTTGTGCTGTGTTTATAACTCTCTGGAGCATCTTCTTATCCACTGCAGAGCATCCAGCGTACCACACCGTTACACAGTATGCCAAAATGCTTTCGATGGTAGACCAGTAAAAAGTAACCAGCAACTTCCAGACAACCAGAAAGTCCAGTTGAAAAAGCACCTTTGGGACTTCTTGGAAATCATTTCTTTGATAATGGCAGCAGAAACGGATAATTTAGAAACAGAACCATTAGTAAAAATGAAATGTATGGAAAAATAAAATCCTGTTAATATCTGTGATCAGGCAGAGATACTGTTGTAGTTCATTGTCAGCAGGTGCGGATGGCTGAGGTCTCAGAAAGAGAGGACTTGGATGAGGGGCCTGTGTGTGATGCAGGGATGGGGCCAGGCCTATCAGAGAGTGGAGTGCTGCCTTCAGAGCTTTTGGAGTCTGGCAGCTGTGATGCAGAGGACCCTGAGGAGCCTGTGTGCCCAGTGCACCTGATCACATGTCTGCTTGAAGGAAGGAGCAGCTGCAGCAGTACAGGCGACTCGGGAGTAAGGCTGCAAGATGATAGCCCTTCCCTTAAGCGATAAAAGCCAGCACTCAGAAGTGGCATTCTTTGCAGGAAACAAAGAAGTTCTTGCAGTTCAAGTCTTATGGAAGTTCGGACTATCCTGATTTGTGTTTGGAGACTTTTGGTTTTGATTATTTCCTTGCAATTAAATCTAGTGTTCTTGGCAGCCTTGCACAACCTTGGCAAGGCTTGTTCTTATCTGGGAGAATTAGTTTTTAATGGCGTTTTACTGTGAATGAACAGAATTCACAGAGAAGCATAGAAAAGGTTTTGCTTTTATCTCTGTTTTGTGTTTGTTTGCTTTGAACGAGGCTTGGGTCACAAGAGATACTTTTACCAAAAACAATCAAATATATTTAAGGAATCACATATTGTGACTTTACTTGTGTTTTGAATTTAAGTCTTGAAATTTTTGAAGCCCTTTATAGATGTTACGGTGGCACAGTGGCTCAGTGGTTAAGATGTGATGAGCTTTGAAACCCGAGCACCATGCAATGGGGTGAGTTCCCATTCTCACCCCAGCTCCTGACAACCTAGCAATTTGAAAGCATGCAAATGAGAGTAGATAAATAGGTCTCACTTTGGTGGAAGGTAATAGCACTCCATGACATCATTCTGACCACATGACTGAGGAAATTTCTTCAGACAGCATTAGCTCAATGCCTTGAAACAGTGATGAGTACCGCCCTCTATAGTCAGCAAGAACTAAATGAGTATACCTTTTCTTTAATAGGTATTACAATCAAACAAAATTATGATGAAAGGGGATGTCCATGACATTGAAGTTTGAGTGCTATATGGTTCATCTTCAAGGTTTTGAAGTTGTCTTGATTAACTTTCTATAGAAATTGCAAAACCAAAGGACTTTTCCACAGATTGATACAATAGCATATCTCACACACAATTGTGTACTGCCTTGCCTTGCATGTGACCCATTCTAGCTGTCTACTCTTAAGATATTCAGTGAAGAATTGAACTTTAAATCTGAGTTTATTTCATAAAATTTGCAGCAGATTTTTTTCCTCTCCCCTTTGGGTTATATACTAAAATGATAAGCAAAGGAAAGGAGACTCTATTTAAATCATGTTGCAGTATTGAGTTTCCTTGATCTTTTATTTATTTATTCAGTTCCTTATTTTACAAATATTATCACCTTGGGTTAGAAACCTGGCTATAAAATTATGATTGTTGAGAAGCAAGGATGACATGTTGAAGGATAAAGTGTTTGGCTTGGAGGAACAACATCTGAGTTGACAATTATTTAGGGTACTTTAATCTATTTTACCAATTCACTGAAGCATTTAGTTGATGCTTTATTGAAGTATTAGTCAATAAAAAGCAAGTTCTAGTTCACTTGAATATCAATACTGCCATTACCAGACAAATAAGGGAAAGGAAAAGATGTGTGTGATGCTGCCTACGTTTTAAAGTCTTACTATCTGGTGCCTTAAAAGAAGATTAACAATCCAATTAGATTTTCAGAAATGCTGATATTCACTGTCCCAAAGGTGCTCTTTCAGGAGGCAACTGGACTTTCTTCTTTTTTTCTTTGAAGACATTTCTCTTCTCTTCTTCAGCTCTGACAGGAGAGTGGGGAATGGAAGATGATTCCTGGATGGAATGGATCCTGTCAGAGCTGAAGACATTTCTTGGATGAGAAGCGAAATGTCTTCAAAGAAAAGTCCAGTTGCCTGCTGAAAAAGGCACAATCATGACCTTTGGGACAATCATGACCTAGATGACTGATAATCTCTACAGGCTGGTATTCATTATTTTCCCCTGAAACCTAGCTGCTTCCATGGTATTTGTATGATTCTGTTACCATAGTATGAAATCTGTTTTTGCCAATCCCAATTTCAATTGAACCAACATTTCTGGAGATTTTTAGTTCCATCTCATTTGAATACAAGAATGTGCTATTTCACATGAACTTGTTTCATTTTAATAACTGTATCCTCTTGAATTTGGAAGCCTTTCCCCCAAAGTAGCTAAGTTTATTCAGGCTTTCTGACCATTTATTATATTTCATTTGGTAAAAAGTTGGATTTTAATCAAAATGGCTTTTTGAGTGTGCTCATCATTCAGACCAAAATCCTAATTTTATAAATGTTTCTGCCTTACCATTATTTTGGAGAGCTCTTGATGAACCTTTTCTACTTAACAGAGTGGGATATCCATTGGTTATTAGATACCAGTATTTTTATTATATTTTTCATTGCCAGAAAGGGGAGAAATTATTATTATTATTCTCTGCCTGAGGAGGTAAACTATTTTAGATAACATTTAGGGTTGGGGGAAATGAGCATTCATTGTTTTTTCTTATGTAACAAACTTTCATGGGTGAATCTGGATCAATTCATTGTTTCTCAGCTGCCAATATTATAATTGGAAACATCCAGAAGTTGTCAAAAGCCACTTTGAATATGTTCCCTCAGGGATAGGCAGAGTGATGTGAAGACCTGGGTGTGCACAATTCTGTGTTATTGAGCAGGTTTCTTAACAAGTCTGATCATGTCAGAATGAAAGGAGTTGACAAAACATGCATCCGAAGTAGCTATGGCATTTGCCCAAACCTTGTTTATTGAAATGAAATTTGTCCAGGAGCTTTTGGGATATATGAAAACATTATGAAGGAATGTCATCCAGCTGTGATTTGGAACTAATTTGAAATTATCCCATTAAACCCAACACATTTTAGAATAATCTCTGCTGATAGATAAATGTCAAATATTTAAATCAGGAAGGGAAATGCATTCTTATAGGCCTTCAAGGGGAAAATCAATGAAGATCAAACCTAACAAGGGCTTTCAACTGGAACATTTTTAAACAGCTTGTTTTGGGGAGAAGGAGGAGGAGGAGGAGAATATGCTAATCATATATGCAGTGAAGTTCCTGTCCTATCTTACTTTTAGTCTTTAGATTCAAGCATGCTGTCATTTTTTCCCCTACTCCATAACATCAACATAAAAAATAAATATATCCTTCAATGTACAACCCACCATGAATGAACTGATAAGAAAAATTCCTGGCTGCAAAATGTAACTGTTATGCCATCACTGGAGAAGGATGAGGAATACATCATGAAAGTAAAACTGGGGCTAAGGTCCAAACTCACTGGGGAAAATACTATAAATCAATTCATAACTGGACAATTTCATTCATTCAACTGGTATACAACTGGTATAGTAGGCTGGAATCAAGCAGCACAGAAGCCCTGGACAGAAAGACCAGAAAAAGAATGACAGTGAATGATGTCTTCATCCATGCAGCAACTTTGACAGAATTCACTTACCAAGAAGTATAGATGAAATATCTAAATATCTAAAGGACGGTGAAGAAGATTCACTGAAGTATACTATGAATGCTTACTGAATGCCTGAGAGACAAAACTGGCCTACAAGAAAAACCAAATGAAGAATAGAAAACAGACATGGCAAGACAAAGTGTTACATGGCCAGTACATTAAACATAATAATAATAATAATAATAATAATAATAATAATAATAATAATAATAATAATAATAATAATAATAATAATAATAATAATAATAGGCAAATCTGATAATAAAAAGAGCTGGCATTGGCCAAGACCAGGAACTGAAAGATAGAGTCAAAGGAGTAGCATAAGATCAAGTCTTAAGAACAGAAGCATACAACATCAGAACTGAGAAGCCAGCCACAGATATCTAATGCTGTCTGTTTCAGCATAGAAGATGAAAAAATAGTGAACTGCCCAGAGATGGTATTCAGCAGGTTCTGACCAGTTCTGGAGAACTGGTAGCAGAAATTTTGAGTAGTTTGGATAACTGGCAAATACCATCACTGACTGGCCCCGCCCCCACCTATTCTCTGCCTCCTGAGTCCCAGCTGATTGGCTGGGTCTTCTTTGGTTGCCCTGCAAGAATGGAGCTGGAAAGCAGGTTAGTGTGTGTGGGGGAGGAATGGGATTTTGCAGTAACCTTCCCCTGGAATGGGGTGGGAATGGAGATTTTACAGTATCTTTCCCCTGCCATGCCCATCAAACCATGCCCATTAAGCCACAGCCACCAAGTCATGCCATGCCGACCAAGCCACACCCACAGAACCAGTATAAAAAAATTTGAATCCCACCACTGGAATTGCCTAGTTAGCTACTGTAAAATCACATATACTGAATTACACATAACAGCATGCAAAAGTACCAATAGTGGTGCATTGCAATATCTGCAAGAATTGCAAACAGGGATCAAGAAACAACAGACGGATCTCACTTCTTTTCTCCAAGAAGATTGCTAAAATGCTTTTACAACACACACTCTTCTTCTGAGGCTACCACTACCTTCTGACAACACTAGCTTCCCCTAAGGAGAGACACACAACAAAAATATCACAAAGGAGGCTGCCTTGGACTTTATATCTAGGGAAAGCATCTTAACTGCACATATTGTTATATTGGTTCTGACTAAGAATAAACATCAGTGTGGATCCTTAAAAATAAAACTATCTGAAAACAATTTGATAAACCGACTGCACTTATGAAAGCACAAAGTAATAATAAGGTAAAACAGTTTGCACTTTGCAGGTGGGGGGGAAATAAAATAAAAAAATAACTCCAGCTCTAACACCAACAGGAAAGAAGACTCACTATTACTGTAGAGTGAAAAGTGGGAGAACAGAATTAATAATAATGAGCTGTGGGGGCTTTGTTAGAATGCAGCACTGCAGGCTAACTCTTCCCACAGTCAGGAGTGTGATTCTGACCAGCTCGAGATGGACTCAGCCTTTCATCCTACTGAGGTCGGTAAGATGAGGACCCAGATTATTGGGGGCAGTATGCTGACACTGTAAACCACTTAGAGGGCATTGTAAAGCATAATGGAGCAGTAAGTGCTATTGTCAGCTTTGGAAGCTGTATTAGCCTCAGAAGCTTCCATGCTGCCACATTCCAGTGCATGGGAAAATGGGAGGGGGATTTCATAGAGTGGATGTCGTTAGTCAAAACAGCATTCTTATTGTTCTGACCAAGGTTTCCTGAGACCGGAATTACACACACACTTAGTCTAAACAACTCTTGTTTTACTTCAGTGGTGGTAATTATGTTCATTCCCAGCCCATAATGAGTCTCAAACAGTCTCTCGAGATAAGCACCCACCTTTATCTCCTTTGAATTGCTGCCAACAACTAACGTGCCAAATTAACTGTAAAAAATCAATTGAAGTACAAAGTTCACGCAGAGCTTCAAGGTTTAATCTGAACAGAGCGAACGACTTTGCTTCCTGCAAAGGTTTCTCTACCTTTGCACTTCCTTTATACCTTAGGGGAGGGGCAATCACCTCCTAACCTTACTCCTGAGTCACCCCTTTTGTTTTCGCTGCTCTTGCCCTCTAGCAGCTCTGTACACATGCACACTGGGAACAGGCTCCTTTTATTTCTCTGCCTCACTGCTACCAGACTCTGGAGGCTGAGGAGTCAGCACACCAGATGGTCCTGGACCCATCTCTGCATCAGACGCAGGACCCTCATCTGAGTCCTCCCCAGACTCCCAGACTGGTCCCTTTTCTTCCCCACTGTCCGATTCCACTGACGTCTGCACAGGGTGCCGGAGAACCACAACACTTATTCTCAGTGAAGGACATGTCATCCTGCACCTGGAAGAGGAGTGGTTTGAGGAAGATCTCCAGTTGGGATGGATGGCGATTGGGCCATGTGATGGACTGATGGGTGCAGGGTGGTGGTGGAATGTCAATTACCAAGGGAAAACCTGGAACTCTCAGATTTGGGGTTTCCCAGA